>NC_052950.1:13600916-13927416 GCF_013358895.1 Oreochromis aureus
ACCAGTGTCTTTATAGATAATGCTTTAAAAAAAAAAAACAGCAACTATTTGAAAATGGCAATACCTTCACCAGTTTCTTTTAATGATGAGTTGGATATAGGCTTGAGTTTTGCAGATTTTGGGTTGTCTTTTTTATTATCAGGAGAAGAAGAAAGATTTACTAAAAGTGAAGAAAAGGGAGAAAGAAAGGAAACATACTCCCAGTAAATGTGATGCAGGTTAAAACAGAGGAAATTAGAAAAGAGTACAGGATGATCATACAACAGAATAGTTCAACTACAATATCAGAATTAATGTTTATGATTAGAGAAAGAGAGCAATCTCTCAGACACGTTGGGAAAGAGTGCTGATTTTTTGTTCTCTCAGAGCAACATAAATGATTAAAAGTACCTGGCAAGTTATTTTGTTGGGCTTATATAGAAAAAAAGAGTTATTTACTTGCATGCTGGCCAGCCAAGGGGGCAAGCTGGATTCTCTGTCCCACTGAGCCAACCTCTTTCTTTTGAAATGAAGAGATGTAACCACCAGAGAGGTTGTACTTGGTGCTCACAAAGTTCCCTTTAAGAAAATAAATACAGAATTCAAGCAAAGGTCTGAAATTTCTGCATATCTTAGAGACTTAGAGCTTTTTATTGTCATTGTGCAGTTTCTTGCACAGCGAAATTGGGTAGCTGGATCACAAAGGTGCTAAAATAAGAAGAAGAGAAACCAATATACAATAAGGCTGAAAAAATAATAATAAATAAATAAATAGAATAGAATAAAAAGCAGTGTATAAGTATACATATGTGTGTGGAACTATATACATGGTGTATGTGTAGGAAACATTGAAACAGACTGGGACCAAAATAATTGCACATGAGCCAAAAATATTGCACAGAACATGGAAAGACTGAGATATTGCACATCTTATTATTGCACACCCCAGATGTCCAACCAGCAATTGAGTTTAATGTATTATTAGCTAAAATGCAACATTTAAAAAACACAAAAAACTGATCTTGAAAACACAGATCTTGTCACACATGGCTTTACAACCACTAATTATATGTGTGAACACGTGTGACATACTGTAACCACCGCATACGCAAAAGCTATGAAGGGCACAAGCGGAGGAATAGGGTCGAGTGATTGTCATTCAGCATTTCAAAGAACACTATCGAGTCTCTCCACCACCAGTCAGAGATTTTTATCTCCATAATTACTCAAAAGCTTCATTGTTCCCTTAAGATGTTGTGGTAGTATCATTTATTTTCTGTTGAGCAACTGGAGTTCTTCGTTCTCATGTTAACCTGCATGTTTACACCCTAGTTTCACGCGGAGCTTTAAGAGGCCGGTTTCTTTCACATGCAAAGTGGCTGTTTGAATACCCGAAACTTGCTACATCAGTATCAGCCACCACCCTGGTTGTTGGTTTATTTGATTTTATCCTCAAGCTATTTTATATACCGCCTTCAGAAAGGTTGTAAACAAAGCCATTTTAGTACTCCAAATAACTAACAAGGCTATGAAATACAGCAACCCCCCCCCCCAAAAAAAAAAACCCCATCTTACTTAAATACCTTTGGAGAGGTCAATTTTCTCCAGTATTCTTTCTTTGACCACAGTTTTGTCTGGTGGGCTATCCAAACACTTTGCAGCAGTGTCTTCTAATCACATGGCCCAAAAAAAAAAAGTAGAGTTGGAGGAGATGCATGGAATCAGAGAGAAAGGAGAAAAGACAACCAATGAAGTAAAGGCGAAGAAGGGAAACTGAAAGTATTTTTGCTTTTTCAAAAGAAAAAAAAATACTTTTCATGCTAAATAAGACATTTTCATGCAGAACAGGCGAGCAGCATTAAAACAAACAGTGCTGGGAGAATGGATGGGGGAGGGGGGTACAGCTGCAGGCCATTTAGGGAACACTTGATCTACAGTCTTAATCTCATGAATAAGCAATGGAGAGGTAGAGACGAGGTAACAGGAAGAGACAGCAGCAGAGAGCAAGGACGAGGGACGCATACTGTGGGCCTGCCTACATGACAATTGATTTATGGTGTCCTAGCTCGCCAAAGTCACACATGCTTAGGCTCACTAACTCTTGATCATAACTAATGACCAGGTGATACTAGCTTCATCAGCAGCACTTAGAGCCTTAGTGTAAGAAAGAGGACACCGTCATATTATGTAACACAAAGGTGAATTTGACAGCCGCCAGGTTTCCAGAGCAAGTCATGGTGTAGTCATTATTTAATCTACTGAGTGAGCAGGTTTGTTGTCTGTTGTCAAACCCAGTGCTTGAATATTATATTTTTTGTATGTGATTTGTATTTTTCTGCCTTGGTACATTACAAAAAGATCTAGACGCTGTCAGGCTGCTTCAATGTGTTACTGAAATCTGGAAACTTGAGTCCCCTCCACTGTGCACTACGCAAAATCCTCTTAACACTGCTGCATTAGACATCATCAGTCTTTACCTGCATTGGCTCTGGTGACAGATAATCCTCCCCCAATAGGACCAAGTGGTTTATTTACAGTGTTTGAGGAGTTCTCCCACAGGTCCCGCAGTGTCATGCCAGTCAGCTCCTTTTCTCCAGAGGAGGTCTGATTCTTGCCGATCAAGCCTTAAAGCCAACAAAATTACACGATTAAAAATTTAGCCCTCAGAAAGTGAAATTGCTATTTTCACAAAACTGATTAAAATGCAAGCAATTGGATTTTATAATAATAAATCAAACCCTGAAAAGGATAAGCGGAAGCGAATGGATGGATGGATGGATGGATGGAAATCAAACCACGATAAAAAAATTTAACTTTTATTTATTTATTTGTAACCAGGGAAGCAATGACCTATTTTAAACAATACAGATAAGACTACCTATCAGTCTTACCAGGCAAGTATCTAGACTGGCTGAGATAGTGTTGGCGGGCCGCAGATCCTGGGAGATTAGAGTCCATTTGGCCAGTCTTTACATTGTTTGGTAGCTTGGTAACGGTGCTGAAGGAGTATAGAGGTTTCTGCTCCTGGTGTCTGAAAACAAAGCATTACAGTAAGTTCTGAATATGAATGTGGATGTTGTGGAATGTAAGATAAATATGAAATGTTTTCAATATTGCATATTTATTTACATATATACTGTAATTTATAAACTGCAGCACATAGCATAGCAGCACATAGCATAGCAAATGCTTCACCAAGCAAAGTTTCCACTCTTCTTAAGCTTACTGTGGACATTGGTCCTTGGGGCTCTTCTCCTCCTCTGTATTCACCAGGCTGGGTTTCTTGGAGTTGGAGGCGGATGTTTCTGAACGATCAGATTCCTCCCAGCTGTCTGAGGTCTTGGCCACTGTCTGGCCCCAGCGACGGCGACCGCTCTTCAGCGCCCCCGTCCCGACGCCACCAGCATTGTTCTCACTGCCCAGCGCCTTCTGCACAACATAGTAATGTCACGTTTGGGCAATGAGTCTTGCTGAATTAAGTTCTACTTTCAACCACTGCATCTGCGCCAGAACTTCTGCTCTTTAAGAGTACTCATCCAAACTGACTACTTTATTTTAAAAACTTTTTTTGCAACTATTTAATCTGACTTAATAAAGCTACTCACTGCATGGCTGAGGCCTCCAGGTTTACTCTCAGCCTGGGGTAAGGGGATCTGCTGCAGAGGCTGTTGATGGTTTCTGGAGGAGGTTGTGGAGGCTTTAGACTCAGAGGAAGACTGCTGCAGTTCAACTTTGTACTCAGAGGCCTGTTTTTGAGCAAGCGGCCTGTTCTGGACTTTCTTGACCTCCTGGCTCTGAGGGCGTGGCCCCAAGACCTGACCCACCTGGAAGTAAGGATAACGCAAGGCCTAGGAAAGGAGATGAAGGAACACAGATTATAATTCTGAATAATCTGAGGATATTCAATTACACTGAAAGAATATCTCTAGAAACAAGAATAATACACAGTCTGTACTTAAAAAAACAACAAAATAAAGCACATCATTGTGTAACTTGAGTCATTTAAACTTGCAGGGATGGCTTTCATGCACAAGACAGCAAACATGCACACCAAACCTAAATCCCAGGGCATTTTAGAAACACCCCTGTGTACCATAGGGTGTATTTTATTCAGCAATTACAGTTTTCCACCATCTGAATCAGACAAGAGCTGAATGAGCTAAAATTAGATGTGCATCTGTGCTTCTGAACAGAACCACCCACCTGGGAGCTGTTTAGGTAGAAATGGAAAAGCTTTGTCACTCCCTCTAACAGTGTTAGGCCTAACTTTCTCTCTGGAGTGTAAATTACAGTCAACAATATGATGGGCATATAATGTGCATAACGTGTATGCACATATGCAGAGAGGAAAAATGTTTTGCAGCAGAACTGAGAATGAAGTATGGCTAAGAGACTACTTAAAATGTGTACGATTACAATGCAATCTCTGCAGTGGAAATACAGATAATCTGCATGAAGTGATGAGTGTTGCACTGCAATGGAAACTGCTTCTTTGAGAACAGGTAACTTAATTTTAAAGAGCAGGCTAAAAAGGATCTTTGTTAAAGAGCCCTTTGGCAAATTAAGCCTAGAGTAAGACTTTACATGCCTACCTGTGCAGCAGTGGGCCTTTTTTTGGGGTCCCAGTGCAGCAGGTCCTTCATCAGGGTAATAGCCTCATTGCTGGCATTTGGAATAAGGGTCTTCAGGTGGGTCGGAACACATTGAGGAAATCGAAAGTTCATGGCAGTTGCTAGCTGGTGACCTTCTGGCCAGTCGGTCTAATGGAGGACACAATGAAATGATTACATATTATCATTATTCAGGTGCGTAAAGGTTGTTCTGGACATTTTTGTTTTGTCTTTTTAAATGTTAATAGTTTAAAATAGCAAAAGTCTGAGGCAAGGTTTTTAACTTGTCAGATACCTTGAGGTGGCTGCAGTTATGAGCCAACACCACGTAAATAAAACTGAACTGTATTGTGAATTGTGGCTGATGTCACAGACTAATCTCCTGGCCAGGTTATAGCAGGTTGCAAACAGAGTTAATAGTGATGGTGTTGGAAAGCCTTTTTAATCAAGTGTCAATTTGTTCAGCATGAACCACACTTAAAATTCTTTAGACCTTAGAGAACTAAATAGGCTTACATATTATTTATTCTAATGTGATTTAACTACACTAAATATAGATTTTCATCTTTAGGAATAATGTTTCAATTAAATTCAGCACTTCATAAGTTTAGAGTATTAATGATTGAACACATGAACTAAGCTCACTGACTGAGCTCAAGCATTCTCACCTCTCTCCTTTCACCTTGGTCTCACCTTTTTGACGGTGCCCAGGACTTGGCAGATCTTAAATATCTCGTCTACTTCACTGTTCCCAGGGAAAAGGGGTCTGAGTGTGTACAGTTCAGCCATGATGCAGCCCACAGCCCACAAGTCAATGGGAGAGCTGTAGGTAGATGACCTGAGCAGGACCTCCGGAGCTCGGTACCTTGACAGACAGTCAAGAGCAGTTAGATAAACAGCTTGTAAAAGTCAGTGTAAAAATACATGGCCATACGGTCCAATGAAGAAAGCATAAAAACCATCATGTTAACTTTAGCTTAGCTCACTCTAACCAGTGCTTTCTTTTCTATCTTAAAAGTTTACCACTGTGTGGAAATTCCTCTCACCATCTCGTTGATACATAGTCTGTGTAGGGAGGTTTGGAGCGGATCTCTCTGGCCAGTCCAAAATCTGCTATTTTGACCAGTTCTGGACCCATGCACAACAAATTCTCTGGCTTCATGTCTCGATGGAAGAAACCTGCACAAAGGTTTATTTCAAACTTTTAGCTACATTTTAATAGACTCCACTCAAATCATGACAACAGACTGGCACTAGTCCTTGTTTTCTAAATCTAATACATAAAAATGTTATTCATAATTCAGACAGAACTACTTGTGAATGGGTGAATGTTTGCCTCACCTGTAACATTAACAGGCATTTGTATTCAGAGCTCAATGTATTTCAACATCTTCATTTTAAATATACAAGTACCAGGGCTACAGTGCTTCAGTACTGCAGCTGTCACACAATGGCAGTGTAATTTGGAGTAACATTAAATATTAAAATTACTCGTGCAAATGTTGAAAAAAAGGCAGTCCATGTCACGTTACTAAAAATGTACTCTGCTGATGCAAAATATTTCCCTATGATGGAAGATTTTAAATGCAGTAGCAACAATGGCATATAATCCAAATGTGATTTACACTGTCGCCCATTTAAGTAAAACAAAACCAAATGACTCTTGATTAATCGAGTATAACTGAAGGATTTATAAAGTTTGATGTCATAATAAAATACATTTTGAACTGCGCTGCTACAGAAAACAACTAAGAAAATACAAGGACATACCTTTTAGCAATAGAGAACATAGCACACGCACATGCATGTGCAATATAATACTTGTGGTCTACCCAAGGGTCACAAAACTTTTTAAATATCACATACACCCAAACTCACAAACTACAGGTTAATCTACTGTTGAATGAGTAAAAGGATGACAAAGGAAAGCTTCTTACCATGTTTATGTACAAAAGCCAACCCAGACAGCACTTGAAACATGATGTTTCTAATTTCATTCTCTGAGAACATTTTATTCTCTCTAACAGCAAACCACAGAGATAGAAAAGGAAGGAAGGATGGAAGAGAAGAGAAATCAAAGTGTTAAGAGAAAGAAAAGTGGAAAAGTCTGCATTTTGGATATATGGAAGCACATGTGCACATTAAAACATGCAAAGGTTTGTATGACCAGGGTCTTTTCTTTTATGATGTAGCTTTGTTTAGCTGATCACACCATGCCTGATTAAAAAAAATCAGAGTCAAATGTTTAGAGTGCTTTTTAGTGTGCATGCATAGATATAAGTCATCCATACATCCATTCTTTACACAGCAGTGATACAGACCAGTAAGTAAAACAAGTGTTGAAGCAAGACATTTATGGAGGGTTCACATACTACAAGAGTTTTTGATCGTTGATTGAAATAATTTAATGTATGATGACCTTGTTTGCTTGTGAGATTCTTAAATATTGACATGCCCTTGACATTTGAAATGGTCAGTGAATCTTGCAGTATGAACCCACACTCTCGTACGCTTTCAGGCCATGAAGAAAACACAGTACACCTACCATGTTTGTGAATAAACGACAGGCCTTGCAAAATCTGAAAGCTTATGTTTCTTATCACTGACTCAGGGAACAATTTTTTTCTGTAAACATAAAATCGATATACCTCCCATGAGCCAGTTAATGAAAGCAACAT
This sequence comes from Oreochromis aureus, assembly GCF_013358895.1. NCBI lineage: Eukaryota > Metazoa > Chordata > Actinopteri > Cichliformes > Cichlidae > Oreochromis > Oreochromis aureus. The sequence goes on from NC_052950.1 coordinate 13,608,184, forward strand.
AACATTAACACCATTCTTTCTTACATTACACAGTAATCTGTAAAATAAATATATTTGACCACAAATCTGAGCAGCTTTAAAACATCAACTGTCTTTTTGACGTATCTGCTTTTGCCTTTGCCAAAAATCCTCAGGTTTGCACTGTACATGTACACACCTGAGGTTTTCACTCTAGCAAAAACATCAGGGCATCTCCCAGAGGAGGTGGCAGCTGTTTGCAAGAGAGAGCCTGATATAGAGGACTTACAAATCTTTTAGAGGATGATATTGACAGACTTAAATAACAACCATTAGAGCCTATCAGATCAATCTGGTGTTAATCAGTGTGTGGGCCAATTGGCAATGACACTACACAACTGTGTTAAACAAATTCTGCAAACATTTGTATTGTGAAACATGATTTTTCTTTTCTTACCTGTCCTTCATAAGCTGGTACAGGTTCTCCTTCATGTACTCAAAGACAAAGTAGAGATGGTCATTCTCTCTAATAACCTCTTTTAGTTTCACCACGTTCGCATGGTTCAGCTTCTTCAGTGACTGGGGTGACGCATGTTTGGAAAGATAAGAAAAACTGTCTCATGTAATGCAAAAATTTTCATATATAACAAGAACACTTTTAATACAGATATCAAAATAGTTAATGTACTAATTGATGAAGTGTAGCAACTTCCACTGGTGCATTTGATTGTGTCCTCCACTGGTGGTTATAACAAGAATTGCTCTTCCTGGGCTTCATTTCAGTGTGTAAGCCTGGCTTCTATTAGGTGTTGATTTATACTCAACACAGCTCACTTTATTAGGTTAGCTTGTTCAGCCTATAGTTAACACAAATACCTAATCAGACAGTCCCATAGCAGGAACTCAATGGTGAAGTTCAGACTGAGCATCAGAATGGAGAAGAAAGGTGATTTAAGTGACTTTGAACGTGGCATGGTTGTTGGTGCCAGATGGATTGATCTGAGTATTTCAGAAAGTGTTCATCTCCGGGGGTTTTCCCACATAGCCATCTACAGAGTTTACAGAGAAAGGTCAGAAAAAGAGGAAATATTTGGCAGTTCTCTGGGCATTTTTGGTCATAGGTGAAAGGCCAGACTGCATGATCTGTGATACTATCATGTCAATATGGACCAAAATCTCTTAGGAATGCTTCTAGCACTTTTTTGAAGGCGCTATACCTCAAGTGGCCAGTGAGTGCATACAATCAATGCTTTTCTTAATGCATTACCAATGTAGTACTGGAATGCTACCTTTTTATTTTCCATTGTACTTTTATACATTTTGACAATTTACATTTGCGTGAACATATCTATCTATTGGTCAATCTATGTAACAATGATCTGCGAGTAATGTTGCTATAATGTGTTTCAAACAGGTGTATTAATATTACCATGCTTACCTTTACTTCTCTTAGGTTCATACATTCCTCCCATGAATAAAACTTCCTCTTCATTCTATGGAAGACCATTAAGAAATGTATACATCTTATTATCAGATCATCACATATGTGATCCTTTCAGGGCATATCTATTACATATCTATTAATAAACATTATTATTGCTTATTACAGCATTTACAAGACTCCATCAGGTATTTAGAAAAGTGATGACTGTAATGTGATAAATATTCGAATCAAGATTTTTCTGTACTTAAATTAACCTGAAAACGTATTCTGATTCTGATGGCCTACTCAGCTTTTTCACTGTTATCCAATGTGTGTTTGTTTAAAAACAACACACCTGCTGTTATACGCCTGAGTTCTCTGATCAACATTACTGATCCTTTCCTCTGGAATTACATAAGAGTTACAGAATGAGCCGATATCTATCCCGTCTAAATTTGGTCACACAATGTCAGCAACCCGACACACCCCTCTACTTTCACTCTCTTTCACCGTCACCACATGTATTGTCTTGCATGGTAACCAAATGATCAACCAGTGGACGCACGTCCCCAGTTTCGCATCTATTATTGAACACTGCTGCTATGTTGCTGAAACAAAGCAATGTAGTTTGTTTGCCCTGGTGATGGCAGGTCAGGGGTTTCTAGCTTTACAGCACATCTGCTGCGTAGTGTCACAACAAACATTAAAGAGAATAACAAAGAAAAAGGCTGTGACGTAAAATGAAAACAGTCATATTTTGAATTCATGAGAAAAGGGAACAATTTCTTTCTGCATCACAAATTTGAAAAAAGAAATGTAATCAAAAATCAACATCTACAAGTAAAAACTGTAACAGATACACAAACACTTGATGTAAATTTGATTTTCACTATGTTTTGTGAGTATAAAGGCTCTTTGGTAGCAATAGGGGATCTACGTTAGCATTAGTTATATATCTACTATATTGCAAACAAGATTGTGATTTTATTTTGACATTATTAAGGCTCATTGCTGATAAAATATGTACATAATATAGGGCTGCATGACACCACAACAATAAATCTCATAATAGTAATATTATATGTGTTATAAAGGCTGAATAGGGAGAGACAACAAAAAAATTAAAGAATGAGCAACATCCTCACCTTTTGATGGCTACAAGCTCTCCAGACTCATTGCTTCTTCCCATCATCACACTGCCATAGGTGCCATCACCCAGCTGCTTCAGGGTGGTGTAGCGATTCATCATTTCTCAAAACAGTTTCATCAGCCTCTTTATCAGCTAACTTTATTATTGTGTGAGATGGGCTGTAGAAAAACACAGCCGATTCATCAATCAAATATCCTTCTTCTTCCTTCAAGTGTTGTTCAGTCTTTGTTTCCCCAGCCAGAATTCACTTCTTTTTTCCCAAAAGAAAAGATCGTAGTTTGGCCAGTGTTTGTCTTTGTCAACCAATCCTTGGAGTTTAAAGCTCATTTTGCAGTAACTGATCCATGTAAAAAGGTAGGGATCTCAGTCATGTAGTTGAACTAACAGCCAAGAGACAGAAAAAAAAGAAAAATCGTCAGCAATAAATACAACTGCAAACACAAAAGATCACATAAATCCAATAGCGTGCCAAAAAACTCTGTCGACCAGGATTTTTAAACAATGCGAAAACAAAGACATGCTAAGACTTCTTGTTTTTCTCTCAGTGGTAGGATTAGGTGTGTGTCACACTAGAGGCTTCAACATGACCACCCAAGGGAGATGACAAAGCCAACCCTAGTCAGATTAGGCCAACAGGGATGTAAATAGGATGTTACATCACCATCATGCTTACCGGTATCCACTACCTTGCCCAAGCACCCTGCCTGACAAGAGGATTTGAATGACGCCACAGGCCATCGTAATCACACCCGCCTGATGTACATTCAGCCATACAGACCTCCCAAAAAACTTACAATTACAACTAATATACAGTGCCTAACAAATTTATTAGACCACCTGTCATTTTAATTAAAAATACAAAGTAAACACAAAAATATTTTAGAAATCTGTCCAAAACCTAAAAATAAAATTGTTATTTATTAGGCAAATAACATATAATATATTTTAGCTGGCATACTGGACTTCTCTGAGAAGTCAGAAATTAATCGTACATAACACAAATGCTAAAAACGAATTTTTCTCTTCATGAATGCCAGTAAATAACTGTAATTGTAAATGGCATCTTACTCAAAAAATAACAACGTGCTTTACTACTTCACCCTTTTTCTCTGTAAAACAGTAAATTGAAAATGAATGGATAATGACAATCATTATAATTTAGGATTAAAAATATCATTTTAATTAAAGCATGTGTGCTTTAATGATGTTTCTGTAATAGTGGATTAACCATTACAGAAACATAAAAAATCGATTTTAGTAATTAGCAGGTGGTGGTCTAATAGGTGTGCTAAGCAGTGTACTTTAATGAAACTAACAAACTGCATGTTCTTCTCGGAAATAACGCACAGCTATCTTCTTTTGTAGGTTGCAAGTTTGTGCAATTGGATCATAATCACACATGTTTTCTGTAGAATGTGGCTTGAATGTTTAAAATAAGCTGTGAGATAAGCACACAGAGTTTTATATAGCTAGTGCGATAGGGACTCCCTAATTAATTACACTGGAAAACAATTGCTCTGGCCATTTGACTTTTCCTCAAGGAGTCATTATGCAGCCACTAACGTATTAATCATTACAAAAAATATTAATATATGATACAACTAAGACCTTCAAAATGTGACACTGCAATGTCACATTTTGTCACTGAGTAAAAATAAGCAACAAAACAAGGGGAGGGGGCAGTCCCATATGGCGATCTGTTGTGAAGGGATTTAAAGGGAATTAAGATGTATCCAAGCCACATGACATTACAAAGCTAATCAAGGTCGACGATATTACAAACCCACGTCTACAGGCAGTGTTAAAGAAACCGAGTGAGTTAGATTTAACCAATACTTCTACTCAGATAATTCTTAACTTTTGGTTAACTAACAGCTATCACACGCATTCAACCCCAGCAGTCTTTCATGAAACGAATAAACTAGCTTTACTCTAAAGCTAAAGCTATAAGCTAAGACTGCTTAATGTAAAAATATTAAGCAGGCTACTTTATCGGGAAAAGAAGGTGAGTAGGTATTTGTTGCTGACATATCAGACTTAACAGTACAGTTCCTCGACCATTTTGTGCAGACTCTTTCTTGTGTGTCCCTTCTTCTTTTTTTCCCTCACTTTTAAACTCACCACGTAGGGTCGTTAGTCCCTTCCTTGGCTGCTGTCCTGCTGATAGCTTCAGATAAAACGAACGTAGAGCTCTTACAAGGTGCGCGCGCGCGTGTGTGCGTGACTTCTCCCCATGGAAACGTACACACAACCGCGACGCTTGTTGTAGCTGTCAAGTGACAAGCGTGGAGACGGCGCCCGCAGTGCTTTATGGGCTTTGTTGTCCTTTGAGTGGTATGGCGTTAATAGCCTGTATTCAAATAGGCTAACATTTCTGGCATAACTTAGGGATGCCTATTCAATATGGACTCTTTTTAATGTAAAAATATTTTCAATTACAAATAGATAACTAAAGTGAGAGCTATACGCACGATTTTTATTATTTATTTATTTATTTTATTCTACTTTTTCAAAACACGAATGTTCTTTGGAATAAGGAGAAAAAACCCCGATTTGGTCGCAATTCGAGGACTGCACCAGTAGATGACGCTGTATGATTGTAGAGTGACATAGACAGTACAAAATCTACTTCGTATGGCATGTACATAGCCTACAGCTCACATTAGCGGAACAAAAATGTCACTGGTTGTTAAAAAATGTTTATTCGGTGTTTATTGTGTTGGGAAAAATATTCTAATAATTAAAAAAAAAAATTACACAACTAACAAGTTAAACACAAAATATATCACTATGTCATCCGTACAAAAAATGAATAAAAATGTTTTTTAATATTGAAGTAGGCTACAAGTGTTACTTATGTCATTTGTCACCTGGTCAGTCACGTGATCAGTGAGCTAATTAGTGCCTTGGTGGCATTCTACCCGTCCTACATGTCATGGTTTGCCTAGTGCGGTAGTATGTTTAACCTGCCGGGAGGGGAGGAGGGATTTCACTCTAAGAGGATTGCGGCGATCGTTAGCTGCCCGCTGGCTTTGTCAAGGCATGCCGGTTTCCCGGTTGGAGTCCAACGGACAACAACGAGGTACAGTCTTCCTCCCAGAAACTCGGCAACGAAACCGGTTGAACTTGAAATGATGCATATCGTAGCAGCGCAAAATCAATCGTGACAGTCCAAGATGACCTATGGTAGATTTTACATGGTGGGAGCGCATCAGTACCAGAGAGCAGTCTCTTGAGGGAGTTATTGCTGACAGGCGGCTCCTGAGATGAAGACCAGACCCGCGGGGATCGGCAATGTCCATGCCGACTGGATGGGTTCGCTCCCCTCCAAGCTCAGTGCCATGCCCCTCAGACATCTAGCGGTGCCAGGTGAGTCCACAAAGCGTAAAGATATTTAGTCAACGAAAGAAGGAAAATGTACTGTGGTCATGTTGGCTAAAAATAGATCTAACCCCACCCTCACGCCCAGCATAATAGGGGGGAAAAAAACACTGCTGACTCCTTCATCACTTACTGATGCAGACGGAATCCTCTCTTTTCTTCACCTTGATTTCCTGTTTGATTTCGATTTAAATTTTTAACTTTCCATCACCAGCAGCAGCTCTCCCTCTTTTTTCCAGGCTCTCACGATTCTTTCACTTTTTGGGTGGATGTGCATGCTCCCGTGGGGCCCGATCAAAAGGTTTATGTTAAGTATCTGGCTACCATGTTCAGTGTCTTAGCCAAGAAAGTCATGGTGAAGTGGTCCATGACACAGGTACTGGACTCAAAATCACTGCAATACACACTCTCTCACACATACACACACACACACACACAATTAGCCTAAATGATACATTTTTGAGATCTGTGTTTTACAGTCTAGTGTCTGTGTTTCTCAGCTTCTTATTATGTATAATGTGATGCGGTCTGTATCCCCAGAACCTGACTTTTAAGGAGCAGCTGGATGCAGGAATTCGCTATTTTGACCTCAGGGTCTCTTCAAAACCAGGCGAGTCTGGAAATGAAATCTACTTCATTCATGGCCTCTTTGGACACAAGGTGAGCGGAGGAGTAAACTTTTACTGCCGTTTTGGGTTGTTATTGTGACTGTTGAGCTGGTCTCCCTCATTTACTTTTATGTGTTTCACTGTTTGTTACATTTTTCATTTTAATCTGTCACAATCTGATATTTTCCTTCTGTGCTGAATGCGTTTGTGCCAGCTCCAGTCCTAGAATGCTAAAATGACCTTTGAATACGGCTCCAAGCTTTCATTTTCTCCCAGTATGAACAGTGACTGTTTTCTTCTAGTACTGTGTTGCAGTTGATGTTGCTAATAGTGGGCAGAGATGACCTTAAGCAAGGATCGGAGGGTAGCGTTTAGCTATAAAGATGGGCCATTCTTTTCCCAACATGAGGAACTCTTTCATTACAAAGATTCTGTCATAACATGACCATGTGACTGAAAAATATTTAATAAAGAAATGCATATTCAGGCTTTTCTGATGTCAGTGGCATTAACAGCTGTAGTTATTTAACTGTATACAGTTGATATTTGACTCTATTAACCTTTATTTTGTGAAATATTTTGGTGGAGTTTTGCAGTGCTGTACTCACTAAAATATTTAAGCTGCTCTTTGGCGTTCTAATATGCTGACTTTAAAAAAGCACTAGCCTTTCTGCATCAGTTCATGACTGAGAGACTAAGATTTGTAGATTTGTATCCTGATCCCTGCATCTTCACCCTGTTTTCTCACAAAGGTGAGAGATGGCCTGTTAGAAATCAGCTCCTTCCTGGGCAGACACAGGAAAGAGGTGAGAAGCACATTTTAAAAATATCTAAACATAAAACATGTTAATAAATGAGCTACATTTACACTACTGATTATGTTTGATGTTTAATTTATGTAGGTGGTGTTCCTGGACTTTAACCATTACTATGCAATGGAGGCAGAGCACCACGTTTACCTCATCAGCATGCTCCAAGAAGTATTTGGCAGCAAACTGTGCAATAACTGTGCGGTGGAGAACGTTACTCTCGACTATCTCTGGGAGAAGAAATACCAGGTGTGATCAGACTGCATCAGTACTGACGGCGTTTATTGCAAAAGTGTTTGTGTGCATGTTGTATGTAGCAGCGGGTAAATATATCTGTCAAATGTTTTCATGAAGTATCATACTTGTATTCATTATATGAGCAGCAAAGTGAATAGGAATAAGTCACAACAATAAAAAAAAAACTGAGCTTTGCTTTTTCCAATAATCTCCCATCTTTAGAAATCACAGCTTTGCAGGCTTTTGGCCTTCACAGAAGTCATCTGGGAACATTTCACTCTACACCTTATAAGGGTGCTGCCACTAGTTGGACTGGTTTGATGTACTTTTCTTTTGGCTATAATGTTAAGCTGCTCCCATGACAGCTCAGCAGGGCTGAGATTCATTCACTGTGCAGACAGTCAGCTGACTTATTCCTTAAATAGTTCTTGCAATTTGGAGTTATGTCTGGGTCATTGGCCTTTTGGAGGAGGAAAGTGGTTCCAAGTAAGTGGTGTCACAGGCTATGGCAAGGCATTGCAAAATGGAGTGACAGTTTTTCTTTTTTCATGATCTCCTTAAATCACGTGACGCCAAGCAGTCCCCCAGCACCTTCACTTTTTTCACATTTCACAGATTTCCATCTTTTTCATCCATTTCCTCAAAACTTGGACTCGTGGTGAGATGCTTCAAGCAATAAGCACACATATTGTTCTGACTCCCTCTCTATACCACTACACTGTGATATTTTGCCATCTACTAACCATCTATTGACCGTACTTGGAACAGCAAAATGCACTTCCTCCATCTGGAGTGATGCTGCTAAAATGTGCCTCTGTGTGGCAAAGTAGATATTCGAGAAAAGCCACAAGGGGTCACAGCATGTATGTGTCTCCTCCTGGGATCGAACTGGAGACATTTTCCTTTTTAGGTGAACATGTAAGTCCGTACACTGTAAGGAAGCCTGCTACAGCTGCCATAGGGGTAAGAGGCAGGGGTACACCCTGGTTGGAACTGTCATATGGCTAACACAGAGGTGGGTATGAGTAATTTAGAGTTACCAATTAACCTACACCCACTAACTGGAGAGAACCCACTCAGATGTGAAGAGAACATAAAAACTCCAAAGTTTGTGACCAGATGCTGGATTTGAACAGGAGCTTCTTGGTGTGAGGCAACAGTGCTAACCACCATGATGCTCTATCTCTAATCAGTTTGATATTTATAAAAAGCACGTATTAAGTGACTTCCACAAACCTTTCAGGTTTGGTGTACACCTACAAGTAAAAGGAGCAGGCAGGTGTGCGTGTAGCGGAGTCTTAGCGTGACCTCTGTGCACAGGTAATCCCTTCCAACTGTGATTTTCCAGGGCAAGAATTAGTGGCAAGTATCATCCTATTAGCACTTGTTCCATAAACTAACCTACATTTATCCTTTCAGATTTTTGTAGCTAAAAACTTTTCAATTTTTCTTTGTCTTTTGGTGTCTCCGATATTACTCTCTTTCATATTCATACCTCCAGCTAAAGCCTTTTGCATTTCTTATAAGGGCGAGGGTTTTTTCTATACTCAGACACTCCCAATCTTCTTCTTTCTCTGGCTTGCTTTTTTTATATATATATATATATATATACTAAATATCTGCTACACAGATATATGTTAGATGGAGCTGTGTGTGGGCTCTGTGTTTAAGGTGTCAGTATGTTCTGCGTCTGCATTACATTACTACAGTAAGTGCATGTTTATGTTCAGATACTATCATTCCTGTTCCCATGACCCTAATCTGTAACTGGCTTAGTTGGCAAAGAACAAGGAGATGAAGTGCAGGGCAGAGAGTGAAGAGGAACACAACAGTGAGAGTAGAGCAGGAAGTGCACAGTTTGTAGGTGAAAAGGGCAGCTTTCCTCCTCACTCTTTTTGGCATTATTGGAAACCCACAACTCAAACTTCTTCTGACTTTTCTATTGCATCTCTGCCAAGTCACTGTGGATGAAGACTGTTGATGTATTTCCAGTTACACATAAGCCCAGATTTAGACTTCTGCGAGGATTCTTTGTAGACACATCAGTGGCGCACATCGTTGCTGGTGTGTTACCTTGTGGTCCTGTCCCAGTGTTTTGAATACGGCTGATAGAAACAAAACCCAAAAAGTGCTTTGACTTTTTTACCTGCTCGGTCCCAGCTCATTGTTGTGGTCGTAGTCGTGGACTGTGTCGACCCAACTTGTACATACATTTCTAGGGAGGTGGAGAGGTTACCTCGTAGGTCATGGCATAGGGCTTCAGAGGGGTTTGTGGTTATGACGTAGCTACAACATAGATTTCCTGCTGAATATTAAATCTCCAGTAAGGGTGAAACATGCAGATACCACCATGAATGCTCAGTTATCTGTAATCATTCAGTAACTTTGAGGTCAGGTAATTCACCATGCTAGGGTCATTGGTTTTATGTATATTTTGGGGTATTTATGTTTTGCACTGCAAAATGGATCACAGAACTCGCCTAAAGTCTTTTTGTCTGCAGACGTCTGATCACCAACTTTTATATTTTTTTTTTTCTCTTGACAGGTGATTGTGTTCTACCATCATCCTTCAGCCCAAGGCGTTCCTGTCATGTGGCCTGGCAACAAGATCCCTGCTCCCTGGGCAAACACCACCGAGCCCATCAAGCTCATAGAGGTCAGAAAACAATACTTTAATTGTAATGTATCTCCCTCTGTCTCCATTTTGTTCTTTTTCTAACTAAAGACATTTAAATGCATGCTATTCACATGAGATTTACTCCATTCAAAATTCTGCCTTCTAGTTCCTGGAAACTACGCTGAAGGAAAGAGACAAGCAGGGTTCCTTCCATGTATCCCAGGCCATCCTCACTCCCACTGTCAACACTGTGGCTAAGGGGTTGCTCTGGGGCCTACGCAGCTACCTGGTGGAGAGGTCCGTGACTGTGATTGGATGGTGTAGAGGGAATCATGGATCATATTTGTATGACAGTTTCAACATAACAACTTTGGAAAAAATCTTAAGAATAACTGTTTCCTCTACTGCTCACCTTCATTCATTTATTATAGTTTGTGGCCAGTAGAGGTCAGTAGAGTTAATGCTGCTAATGAAATGCATGGAACAAAGTCAAACGCTGGCTTTGCACATGCCTTTAAAGGCCAGAAAAAGAAGAAATTCTAATAATATTGAAAAACTACAGTGCAAGAAATGCTACAGATCTTAGAGCATGTCCTGTAACACAGTAAGTTATAAGAACATGTTTTGTATGTAGCATTATATTGACTGAATGGAAAAAAAGTGATATTTCCAGTCAAATCTAGAGTGCACAAAACATAAATCAAAACTTTTCATAACTCTTAAGAGATTGTATTCTTCCTAAGTAAGGATATATGATTTTCACAAATTTTTTGCAGTCATCCGGCTCTTTTATCGTCAGTGGAAGTCTTGAAGGGTATTATACTCTCCATGCCTTTACATCTGCCACCGGGCACCAATATCAGGGTATAAAACTTCTGAACAGACACTACGGCGAGACAGGAGGTAGCCTAATTTTGCACTTCCGAGGAAATGGGATTGTTTATCACTGCTGGATAAACAATGTGACTTCCTGGTTTTGTTCTGCTGGTGGCTGAAACATAGTGAAGAATCAGAGGGTGTTAGAAGTGATACAGCTACAGCGTCGCTGTGTTTGTGTGTCTATGCCAGGAACTAAAATATGGAAAGCATTGATTCTGAATGGGAGCAAAGCACCGTTTCCCTGACAGATGGACAAAAACGTCCCTCCCTTTAATTTTCTTTTCCCTATAGGTCCACTTTCTCCCACATTGTGACATATCTCAACAGTCAGTCAACAGCTCTTAATGAAATCTGGCAGAGAAACCGTCAAGTAAGGAACTACTGATTAGATTTTCGACAATGTTGTGGCCATAACTATAAAACTAAAAGACAAAACCTTGGCAGTGGATATTTTTGGTGTGTATTTGCAAGGTCATGAATTTGGTTTTGATTCAAGTTTAAATAGCAGGATGTTCGGTGCAACAATATTTGCCGTAATGCTTTGCTTGCTGATACAGACTTTCTTCTTTTTTGGCTCTAGAAACCTGCCAACCATCATGTCCTGGGTTGAGGCTCAGAGGCCAGGGGTGGACGGAGTCAACATCATCACCTCAGACTTTGTGGACCTCACTGATTTTGCCAACGTTGTAATCAAGCTAAATAACCTGCTGTTGTCTGAACAGAACCGCAAACCAAGATGACACATGTTTTCATACCAGGAAGACTGAGATGGTGGCTCTGAATCTAGTGGCAGATTTTTCCTGCCTCTCTTTTTATATTCTTCACAAACGGCTCTGGTGCTGCTGGTAGAGCTTCGGTGTATTTGCTTAAGGACACTCAGCATTAAGATGTGTAGGGATGGACTCTGTATAAGCTTGGGTCCTCTAAAATAAAGCCTTTCAATTTTTAAGGAGCTCGTCAGCTAACTTTCAGTCTGAGTTTTGGTTGTAGAGGACTTTCTTAGCCTCAGTTCTATGAAGACAGTCCAAAAGAGGGAAAGAAGTGAGAGCTCAGATGAGAGAAAACCAGGCATGCCCAGCTGCATTTTTTTACCATCTTCATAAGGCAGACGGAGTCGTGTCATGCTGGAGTTCTGGCTGCATCTGCAGATTCCTTTTTCTGCTTTCCCTTTTGAGGGAAAGCTAGAAATACATCTCATATTTGCTACTGAATGGGACTGCCAGGCAGGTCACCAGATTGGTAGCTGCTGTACATTTTCCCTTGCATGGTTATATGACTTTTAACCTCTCAGGTGCTTCAGTGGAAGTTTATTTGGATGGTTTATCAATCATTACAGATGTGAATTTGGTTTATTTGTATTTTTAAATGGTCTTATGAAATTACTGACTTTGTAAGTTAACATAAGAGAAGAAATTGCATGTTAAAATGCTGCCTGTAGGTATTTTAGCCACTATTGTCTGAACAGCACACAAGGGATTAGGATAGCTTCTTTGTTTGTTTACAAGATAAACTCTGTGTAAAAAGAAATTCTTGATATGATTGCAATGGAACTCATTTGTGTTTCCAACATACTAATGATTGTTGAAACTGGACCAGTGAGTTAGGGTTGGCTTGTTAAATGTGGACTTGGTCTTTTTCCAGTAATTAAATGAACTTAAGGGAAAAATAGGGGCTTAAATTTTTTCTTGGTATTTTTGTTTATATGTGAAAGAAATGCAATTTTTTTTAATGAAAGAGAAGCCAGCTGCTCTCTCATTACTTACTGAATTTAACAAGCGATGTGGACTATGGCACCTTTAGGAGGACTGCATAGGAAAAGCCCAGTATGGGTGGAAATTGTGCCGCAGTTCCCACAAAACACATACAAATACTCACAAATAGCTATATATCTTTATGTTTGTAGTATTTTTTCCCCCCTTGGTCTGTTTCCACTTAAGGTGCTTAAATGTGCAGAAATAGAACTAGTCTCCCAATAAATGTATGTTGGAAAGGAAGTGAAGAGTATATGGTTGTGTACAGTATATGCATGTGGATGAGGGTCCATTTAAAAAATGTTATGCTTAAAATGAAACCAAATGCCAACCGTTGCAGTCTTAAATGTTTTTGCTTGTTTATAGTGTGCATGTGCATCAGTGTGATTTACAGTCTGTGTGTGTGTGCCTGTCAGGACCAGTGATTACTATGCATGCGTGGACGGTAGAGCAGCGACAGTCACCCTGCATTCTTGTGGTCAGACTAGAGTAAGAGAAGAAAATGAGACAGCAGAGGAAATGTCATATAAAGAGAAAGGAAGCAGTAAGAAAACTAGACTTTTAAATGAAGGAAGATGACATGAAAGATCTGAAACAAAAGGGAAGAATTTAGTTAAAATAGAGCTGAAGTTGAACAGCTGCCTTTTCCTGCAGCGGCATCATCATCTAAAAGGGAAATGTTGTTTTACTTTTTAACCCTGTCCTCATTTTGTCACTCACCGACTCACTTATGTCAAATAGCCTGGTGTGTCCAGGCCACATTGTTGACAAGGTTGAGTGTGGTCACCAGGCACTGCGAGGTCCACACACAGACAAGCAAAGGCACTTTAATTGTGGAGTAATTACACATACCATTGTAGGCAAGTGGGAGAGCAGGGAGCAGCAGTTCGAGCAGCAGCTCGAGCTGAGAACATTCCTCTGTTGTTTAGATTGGTTCTGTCTTTTGCTCTCCCTTAGTCTCTCACTTCACTGTATCCCTGTTGGCTTCCCAGGTTTCAAAGGAGAAGACGATCTAAGCGTAATCACTCAGATGTTAATAAAGTCCTGCAGTATTAAGTGTTTCTGTCCAGTCGTTTATAAAGACTGCTGTTCTGAAGCTGCTCTCTACCCAGTATGGTGGCAATACTGACACAGAGCTCTCCTAAACTGGTTGGGCTCCTGTTGGGCACCATAGTTGAAATAGATCTACAACTGTGCAACGTTAAGCAGTGGTATTTCTGTCACTTCACATGTTCTCATGTCATTTCTCTCTTACCAGGTTCAGAACTTACCTCATCTACCTCAGTTGCCAAAATATTTTCTGTGGTTGCAAGGCAGTTGTTTCGCATATGAGTAATCGGGGTTTCCATTTATTTAATCTGTGGTACATCTGTGGTGTGAAGTGTTTTAACCAAAACCAGCCTTATACACTCCTGTTTGCTAATTTTCTCCTTAAAACCACTATGACTAGTTCAGGGATGTCAAACTAATTTTATATCATAGGACACTTACAGCCAACTTTGATCTCCAGTGGGCCAGACAGGTGAAACACCCCCTTTTTGTCAGTCCACAGAGGTTCAACTACAAATTTAATCTCTGACATATCTTAATATAACATAAAAACATGCAATTAAGACAGCATGTCTCAGTTTTTTACATGATAAAGAAATCTGTCAACATCATTCTTTGGGCTTAATTGTGAGAAATAAATGTGAAATGTTACCGAAGAAATTCTGGTTTTTTCATTATCAGCAGTAAAAGCTGTAAAACTCCTAAATATACAGTTAAAAATCCAAAAGTTTATGCCCTCTTTTGCGTTTTCCAAAGACATCCGGTGAGCCGGATCGGAGTCTTTGCCAGGTGGATTCAGGTCTCTGGACTGGAGTGCTAAAACACACGTAAAATGCAGCTGACACTGTATCTAATGCCTATAGAAGTTCGGTTTGAATGACAGCTGACAGCTCGGACTTTTCAGTCAGATCCAGGTTTTGTCAAAATTGGGAGAGTGTGATCACTTTCCAAAGAGCTCCAGTGCTCCTGCTACACCTCCTGGAGTCACATGACAATTGTGGCATCCATTTGGGAATGCCGTCTAACATTTGGTGCCCTTCTGAAACCCACATGCTCTGGGATGATATCACTGGGAAAGATTAGAAGCTTTCATTGCTTCTAGGCAACCATGCAGACATAATCACTTAAGAGCTTCTGGAAATACTTGAGAAGAAAGAAAGCTAAAAGGAATAGCAATTTTCAGGCAGTAATACCCAGATAAGGTTTTAGCTGTTCCCTTTTTAAATTCTTTCTCATTCAGGACTGATGGATGCATTAGCTGGTACCAAAAAAGTTTTAAAAAGTCCATGAACTTAATTTAATGTGAAGTAAACCTGATATTTTAGATTCTGTAGTTTGCTTTTGGCCAGTTAGAGTGTCATACATACCAGGTGTCATGGAATGCTAGGAAGCAGTGGACAAAGTGGAGCAAGCTGGGTGCACAAGTTCTCTTCCTGTTTATCTATTAAGGGGTCCACTCAATGCCAGAGAGATAAGATAATCTAGAATCCATGAATATCCAATGTCAGCATGGACTTTCTGTGTGTGTGTGTCAGCAAACTTTCCTTGACCTTAGTTTAAACCAGAGGACCATTTTCACTTCTATATTTATCGTTTTCTAACCAAAAGAACACCTCATGCATTCTGTCCATGTGAATAACCTCAGCAAAATTCTGCATGGCTTAGGTTTTATTATGGTTCTGGATCATTCCTGTTGTTGCTTCATGCAATCATTGTTATGAACTGTAACGAATGCAGAGAATCCTGCCAAGTAAAACTGCTTTTGTGTGATCGAGAACTGATGGCATCTTCTTGTGCCTCCTGATGTCTTCAGAGAGCTGCATGACTGGACATGTAGCTGAAATTTTTCAAGTGGTGCACACAGCTTATGCAAACAGCAGCCTATTAGACATTCGCAGTTCAAGATGTGTAGATCAAATAATAAAAGATTATCTAGAAGTGGATTTACACAGAGAACTACAAGCAATATTTTGTCAGAGAGGAAAAAAGGACTCTTTGTCATTAAGCGCACACAAGGGGCGTTCACATTTCTTTCTTTACTACACCTGCATCCATGAGGTATGCCAGGGGTTTTTTATAGTTACACAAATATATTGTTGCAATTAATGATAGAAATAAAAGCCACAGTAGCTTTACTTAGCTGAGAAATATGCCTCAACATGAATTTAACCTCCAGAAAACCTTCAGTGTTCTTTATCAGTTTTCTATGCAAGATGGATCTGCTCATGTAATGGATTTGAGTGTGGATATTTACAGTGTCACACTATATGAGTGACAGGTATTCATGGTTAACCCTAACATAAATCCCTATATCTATATGACTTTATATAATAGGCTTGTTATTCACTAAATACCATTATATTCCTACATTTTTTTAATGTATGAACCATTTACCACATTTACCGTCCTCCAAGTTTGTTTTTTCTTCATAGAGATAAACTCTCAGTATTAGGAGTGAAATGAGACTGCATGCATGCATGTTGTAAAATCATTAGATATCCTTATCAGCTGCCAAGGCTGAAATAATGCGCGCTCTCTTTTTCTTTCTATCCTTCACTCCCCTCTCTTTGTTAGAGGCTTGAACCATTTGATGAAAGGTCAAGTGTACTTTTCTGTAGTCTGTTAACACCTGCACATTAAACTCAGCGTGTGTGAGTGAGTGAGTGAGTGAGGGAGGGAGGGAGAGAGGGAGAGAGAGAGACTCCCTCCCCTTGTTCCTTATCCACTTCTGCTTCCAGCTGTTGCTGCATTCCTATGCCCGTCGGAAAGCCGCCGGCCTTTTTTTACGCGTGTGTGTGTTTGGAGTGTGTGCTTGTGTTTGTGAATGTGACAACCGGGATCAAAAGTCTTTCCTAGAGATCTGCACGTTGCCTGTGCTGTGCATGGAATGTATCGCCCGTCAAGACAGAAGCTGCGACTACAGCAAAGGCAGAAATAGGCTAAAAACTCTATTTGGGGGAGTTTTGTGCAAACAACATACCTCTCGATCTTGGAACAGTTTCGCAATTGCGTCCTTTCCTGCACAATGACAGAAGTGGCCAGCCCCGCTTCAGTAATGGTGAGTGAGTTTTTGTACCTATAGGCTGTGAATTTAAAAAGTGGAAGAATTTATGTTAATTATCAAAATGTGTTCTTGTAAATTATTCTTGCTTTGCTTCACGGCGCTGTAATACTTTCAAAGTAAGCTGTAAATTTATCTGACTTCACTTGAGGATTTTGTTCGGCAAAATCAAACGCAGATTACCTTTTTGTTTGTTACCGGGCAGGTACAATGTCAAAATGTAGGTGTACTTTTCGTGATTCCACTGAGGATTAAAACACAGACTACAAAAATAACGCTGCTGCTGATGGCAGCTCTAACTGGAATATTGTAGAAATTTGAAATGATAAGATATCGTTTTGTAAGATTGTTACAAACAGTACGCAGTGATATTAAAGCCGTATGGCTACATGTCCTTTAATGTCAACGGCACAAAATCTATCTATCTATCTATCTATCTATCTATCTATCTATCTATCTATCTATCTATCTATCTATCTATCTATCTATCTATCTATCTATCTATCTATCTATCTATCTATCTATCTATCTATCTATCTATCTATCTATCTATCCTGATGCAAAAAAAAAAAAACTGGTGGATACAGTTTTTCCTGACATACTGTTGCCAACCGTTACACTGAAAACATCTTTTATATGATTGCTTTTTATTTCACTGGGTATCTGCCAGCTGGAAAAAGGAAAAGCAGAAGTCAGTATGGAGAGCACATAAGTGGCCAATAGCTTAAGAAAAACAAAGATTTTTGGAAACAGTATGTAATGCTGATTTATGAAGGTAACTGCTTGAATTATATGTTCAGTATAGGCTCATATTATGTTTGGAGGCCACTGGTGCAACTTGGGGACTTTTCACTATTAATCTTTTTTCCTCATATCTGAATTCTTAAGTCTGCATTTTAGTCTGTGTCTACCTGCCCCCACCCCCCAACACACAAGCACACACACACGTAGTTTGTTTCTTTTGTTATCTCAAACTCCATCTCCTCTTTTCTTTCCTTTTCCAGCAATCACAGCTCACTTCACCATACAAGAAGATATGTGTGCTTTAGTAAACCCATCCACCAGCTCACTGTCTCCCCTTGTCTCGCTGTCATATCCGGCCCTGTGGAAACCAAACATGAGTTGATCCCCTGCATGTGGCAGTTAAAGTAATCTGGGCTTTTCCACAGACACACACACCCTCACTAGAAATTCAACTTACATTTCCTCCAGCTTTGAGTCAGCTGCAAAAACAATGGACTTTTTTCCTGTCATCTAGCACTTTGCTAAATGACTGAAAAACTGCCAGTAGGGATGTGAGAGAGTTTGAGCGTGACAGATATTTGTGCTGTTTAACAAGCGGTTTAATCGGCTTTCAGAGGTTTTAACCATAACAAATGCAAACACACAACAGCAATGCACAACCAAGGACAAGGGATGCACATTATTAAGCATACAGTATTTTGAAAAGCCATGTATGTATGAATGCATGAGGGACATTTTAATCTGATTTAAAATGTTATTGAAGACATTACTGCAAACATACTGTTTACCAAGGACAAGGCAGGAAGATAACCCTGAATTGCCCCATATGAGGGACACTGAGAGAGGGACTCCATATTAAATAGCATCTGTGATACAATGCTGGCTTTGTCAGGTGGGAGGAGGAGAGGGTCATGCTGGAATGTAAGGGGAGGGGATGGAGAAAGAGAAAGACAGAAGAGAGAAATATAACTAGGCAAAGAACTGAAAGACAGCATTTTTAGACAAATACAACATAGCTGATGTTAACTTGTGTAAGACTGAGACCACCCTCAGCGCCACTTTTTGGTCAAGTTTGTACCACAGGCCGTAGCCATCACAAGCTGCCTGTCTTAAGGGCCAACACTACCACTTCAAAAAAATTATGCACAGAAGAAAAAGATGGCAAAAACAAATATATGCATTAAAATGATGAAAGAACCATCCTAATGGTACACTTCTTCCACCATTTTTGAAGTTTTCAGCTAGAAAGCAAAAGCCTGTAAATTACCCCAAACTGCTTAGTCATAGATGCAAAAAATAATAATAAAAAAACTGTGCTGGGAATCACTGGAGAGTCAGTCCAGTGTACAGAGTAACTGTTTTGAATGATTTAACATATGTTTTTTAATATTTTAACTGGCATTCATCAACTGAGCCAAAGGACCTGAGAAAAAATGTAATGTTATGGTTCTCCCTATCTAAATTGCCCAAGCCAGTTCATGATGGCAATATGCTCACAATATTATGAAAATCATAACATTTGATTTGGCCTTTTCAAACAGACATATTGTGCTCTAGCTTTTCCAACTAGTGCACTAAAGAGTTGTTCTAACATGGGAACATTTTTAAGAGCAGGACCTTTCCTGTGAATGTGGGTTTGAGAATGCAGTCTGCAGTAACAGACAGCAGCTGTGATGGAGAAAGTAACTGAAAGAGAAGGAAATGCAAAAACCGTTTAAAGCAAATACAAAAAGAGGAAGAAGTTGATGGAGGAATGCAAGGATGGGATGGAGAAAATAAAAATGACCCAGCTGAAACAGTCTGAGAATGCTGGGTCTTTCCACTTGGTTTTATGAGTCCTCTCTCTTCTACCTTCCACTCCTATCTTCTGTTTCATTACCCCACACTACCCTCTGTTTCCCTCTATCTCCTTTTCTGTTTCCAGATGCAGGGCAAACAAAGCATTTCGGGGAGACTCAGCTGTTTTACAGATGGGATCAAAGACAAATTGTGTGTGCTTTTCTTCCATTTTGTGCACGCTATATTGTGTATTTGTGAGGTCAGTTCAGTCACTTTCCAACTACTGATAGAAGTCATTAAGGTTTATTTTAAATCTGAAATTAAAATTTGTATTAAAAAGTAAGTGGGAGGATGTGTGCTTGGAATATTTTCCTATTGGCAATATTTCCTCAGTGTTTCATATCATTATGTAGAAATCTTCGACTCATATATTTACTGTATTAGACTTTCTTTGAGTCAGCTTGGTATGTATTTCTGTATTTCCCACACTGGATTCTGGCAGAAGACCTCCTGGAACAAAAACACCAGAAAATCTTTCCTTTAAGTTGGAAAATGAATCTGGTTTCAACCATAACACATCCCATGGCTGAGTAGAGAGCTTTATATCCATCCTTACATGACTTTTTTGTAGTTTGATAAACATGATAAACATTTATTTTTTTAAAAGTTATATTTGAAATGAACAAGTCTTTGCCTTGACACCAAACATTATACAAATATGGGTGAAAATGTGATGTACTGTTAAGACAATCTAGGAGCAGAGACAAACAAGAACACTTAAACACTGAGTGCTTGTTTTGTTTGAGAACAGTTTGGGAAATGTTGGTTAAGATTGTTTAATTAAGGATAAAGAACCATCATGCTTTTTTTTTTTTTTACATAGCATTAGTTCTCATCCTTCATGCTCAGCATTTACGGGACTCTGTCTCTGTACAAGTACCTATATCATTCAGTAATCCCATACTTTAGCTTTCACATCTTAATTCCCTGATAGCAAAGTGACTGCTGTTGGAATCAAACACCTTGAAGATGAAAGCGCTGGAGTCTGGATACTCAGAATGGGGGTTGACACGCTTCACTGCTCTGCTTTAACTAGAGTAAACAGGGCCACAGACATGTCTTGACCCGCCTAAGCCAGAGCTCACCTGGTAAAAGAAGGTGAAGGCGGAGGGGGGCTTTGAAAACAAAAAGAACCACAGAAAGACAAAGAAGAGGAATGATGGGATAGAGTGAGCCATTTCTGAAAGAACAAGTCAAGGGAGAGTCAAGGAGGTGGGAATAGACTTCAAGGAGCGTGTGTAGGAATGCAAGGTACTGAGGCCTTTATACATAAAAGGGTCTTTGAAATGCACTTCTGCCTAATTTTCAGCAAGTTTCTGTGACATTTATTCAGCTGATGTTGCCATCACACACTGAGTGTTTGCTTTGTCTACAGCAGTGATGACAAAAATCGGTAGAATGTGGGCCGATACCTTGGTGCGATAGCAAAAAGAGCTGGTGTGTGACTTTATTTGTAGATTTTTGTGTGTGGATAGGGGATGCAAGGGTGGCTGAACTGCTAGAATGTATGTGTGTGTGTGTGTGTGTGTGTGGTGAGGGCAATGAGGGTGTCCAAGCAGTAAAGGAAGTGATCTCAGGGCGGAAACTTAGCGCTGAATTAGAGGAAGTGCAGAGCTGACTTTGATTTGTGTTTCCCTTCATGGTGATGGGAGGAAAAGGCGAAAAGAGAGGAGAGTCAGATTAAAAGACAGGAGGAAAGAAGAAACGCAAAAAGGACAGGCAGGAAGAGGAGAAGCCAAGAAGGCCGCCTAGTATGGAAAACAGATTAAATGCAAAAGGGGACTCGAGAGAATGGAAGGAATCACTGAAATCATTAAAGCAATGACACATTAGGATTTGAAAGAGGAAGGGAGAAAAGGAAATGACAGGAGCAGGAAAATGAGATGTAGTTGTGATAGTTTCTTATATGCTGTAATCATCTCTGCTTTGGTGAGAGGCATTTAACTCATCCACTGGGGTGTGTGTGCGCATGTTTGTGTTTTTGATTGTGTGTGGACACAAATACAGTAGTAGCAAGACTGTTTTTTTTCTTCTTCTTCTTCTGTGTTAAATTACAGAGTACTCCATGGGCTGTTTTTGGCACACGATCTGAGTGTGTTTCCTCAAACATACACACTCGCATATTTTGGGCATTTCTGATTTAGTTTTCTTTTATCTCCACTTCATAGTTTGTCATAGCGTTCCTTTATTTTTTTGTACTTTACCTAATTTTTTTCCATTGCATCACTCATATTCCCACCATTAGGGAATGCTTGGACTTCAGCATTCAGTCCGTACAAAATAAGAACAGTCAAAATTAAACCACTCTCACAGTCACTGCAGTTTTGCTGTGAGATAGATGCTTGAAGAAATATGCCCAAATAAAAAGTTTATCACCCTGGGAGCATAGCTGAGCTCAATCTGCCTGTTAGATTAGGAGATGCCTTGCTTATGACATAATTTAAACTGTGCCATACTGTTAGATAAATGCTGAACAGGACTTAGAAAATAGAAAGAAGTGGGTTTTCTGTGCAGGAAGACATTGCAGCTTCAATGACATATATATTATATTTTAATGGAGCACATTCTGAATATTTCTCATCAGCATCTTTGTTTGCATGTTAACATTTTTTGGTGACAATAAAAATTTCAGGTGACATAAAATTAAGAAGAATTATTCACTGGCGGCCATGAATATCCACCCAATTCATGCTCAGAATTTAAAGTCATGCAACCTGGGTAAATGATGTGCACTTGCTTTGTCACTGCCATGGCCATGCACAAGCACGAGCTTTGCTGTGTATTTACTTTAGGTAGTATACTACTCATAGCATGCACACAGAAACTCAGTTACCTCATAAGTTACTCTGTATCTCTCCTTATCCAGACACATTGAGTGCACCAGAGTGACGGCAGACTTTAACAGTTTGTGGGAAGTCTGCTTTCATGAAACATTTCTCTCATTTCTTCCCACTGCAATAAAAAAAAAAAATCTGTTTTCCTCTCATTTTCTACTTGGAACATTTTTCAGAATCAGAGTTCATTTCACGTGGCAGCTGGGTAAGCTGTGGGCAGTTTTGTTCCCCCTTCTTTTCATTTTTTTCTTTTCTTTTTTTGTGTGGTTTCTTTATTTGAGTGTTTCTATGTTTGGTCATTCCACGCAGGTCATTCCCAAGTTTTGTCATAATTGTGTACACTACTACATGTCTGCATTGTTTGTGTTTACATTTATGTGTCTGCCTGAATGTGTACACAGGAATCGGAGATGATGTTTCAGCCAGAGTCCGATCAGATCTCTCCAGGTGAACCTAAGGTCAGAATACACACAGACACAGGAAAACACATATACACACATTCACAAGTTTTATGTGGTTTTTGAACAAATCCGGCATGAACACTGCTGCACAATGACACATTCATTTTAGTCTTACGGCTATAAACTGTGTTTTTAAAATGACCTTTGCAATGACTCTTGCTTGTAGTCTCCGCCCCTGGATCTGATCGACACAGGGAAAGGACTGAAGGTCCAGACAGCAACTCCTCATCTGGTTAGCCTGGGCAGTGGAAGACTGAGTGTGGCTATTACTGTTCTGCCGCTGAAAGAGGGTAACGCACACAAAACCCCCAGACACAATTTACAGTAAATACACAAACGCAGCATGGGCAGGTTATTAAGTCAGTAGCCACAATTTTTCACATTCATTCCTAATGTAGCGCATCCTCACAGCTTCAAATGTTAATTCAACTTAATTTGATTTATATAGCTTTGAATCAAGGCAACAGATATCTCAGGTGTTTTGTATCAGATGCCCCTATAAGCAAGCACCTGGTTGACAGTGGAAAAGAAAATCTCTCTTTTAACATGAAGAAACCCCCAGCAGAACCACACTCAGAGAGGGCTGTCTGTCTGTGATGACCGGTTGAGGATGAGGGCAGGGAGACAGGACAAAGGACACACAAGGACACACTGTGGAAGAGAAACAGAGATTAATATTGACTAATGATTACATAGAAGAATAAAATGGAATAGCCCTTTATTGTCATTGTACATGTACAACAAAATTGTGGGTGCTCCACATCAACTGTGCCAGAATAAAATATAAGTAGTAGACAGCAGAAATCAATACCAAAAAGAAGAAATATATACAATCAAGAGGGATATATACAAACCAAGAGAAATATATACAAAAATAAGAGAAAGGCACACATTAGAGAAGTAAAAGAGAGTTTAAAAGAAGGTGAGTGAAGAAGAAACACTCAGTACAATTATGGGAAGCCCCCAGCAGCGCCTTAGACCTATTGCAGCATAACTAAGGAGAGGTTTGGGGTCACCTGATCCAGCCCTAATGCTAAGCTTTACAAAGAAAAGTTTTAAGCCTAATCTTAAAAGTAGACCGGGTGTCTGTCTCCTGAATCCAAACTGGGAGCTGGTTCCACAGAAGAGGGGCCTGAAAGCTGAAGGCTCTGCCTCCCATCTAGGAACAGCATGTAAACCTGCAGTCTGAGAGCAAAGTGCTCTGTTATGGTACAATGAGGGTCAATACGGCACTATCAGATCTTTAAGATGAGATGGGTCGTGATTATTCAAGACCCTGCTTGTGAGAGAAAGGATTTTGAATTTGACTCTGAATTTAGCAGAGAGCTAATGAAGAGAAGCCACTATGGGAGAAATATGCCTTCTTTTTCTAGTCCCTGTCAGCACTCTTGCTTATTTCTCACTAGTTCCATTAAATTGTTACCTGAAATGAAACCAGGTCAGTACAGTTCTGTCCCTACCTTTGCCCACCTTTCCCCACTCTTTTTCTCCCCAATATTGGCCCTTTTCCCAGGACAAGTCACTTCATTTCTGTGGTTACTGCAGAAGTGAGTTGTGGGGTGATGCTGTGGAAAAGTGATACTGCATCAAACATTGAGCCAGTGCATATTTATACAAGTTATTCAATCCAATTCCATGGTTACTGTTGCTTATTAACATTCATTCATTGTCATGTGTTGGTTAAGGCACAGCCTGAACCCACAGTTAGCCATGAAAAAATGAAGAGAATGCTTTGGCAACAGAGTACAACCCAAACAACAGTAACACAAATGACACACATCGCGTGGTTTTGTGACTCTGTTTCATGCAGCAGAGTGAGCGCACTCGCTTTATTAAATCCAGAGATTTTATGTGGAATGTTCACTGCTATTTATATCAGGCCAGTATATAGTTTTTTTCATAACAAACAACTGACTAAAATTAATAGAACACATTATATTACACACACACACACACACACACACACACACACACACACACACACACACACACACACAGCTTCCAGCTTCATTACTCATTCAGGTAGCATTATAAATCAAAGTGAAGTGTGAGGCACTCTTGTACTAGTGATTATTATTTAGTAGCCTGAAGACAGGACACTGAATACTAATACAAACTGACAGGCACTTTAAAAGACAGCAAATATCTGCCCTTACAAGCATTACAGTGATAACTCTCATTCATAAACTTGTAGTTTTCATGTGTCTTGCGTAGATCACAAGGCTCTGATTATACCCCAGTGAGCCAGAGAAGCCTTTTTACTTGTCTTGTCTTCTCTTTGCAATGAGAACAGTGCACACTGCATTTTATATGAATGGATTTGACACTTAACCCTTAGTCGAGGGTTAATGCAGAAATAAACTTACAAACAGTACAAAGGCAGACCTTGACGTCAGAGTCAGCTTTGTGACATTTCCACTTCATCATCGCTGCCCACTGCATTGACACACACTTTGAAGAATGCTAAGAATGTAAATAAGACCTTTTAGGAAAACTGAGTTTGTACTCCACAATGTGTCTGCATAATAACACCATTAGATATAAGACTCACACCACCTATATAGACATGATAAGTCTAATTCTATCCCCTATATTTATATATTCTGCTGATTGCAAAAAAATGCATTTCTTTATGTTTCAGGGGTAACGCGCATAGGCACAGAAGATGCTCCAATTCCTCAGGATATTACCATTCAAGGGCCTGGCATCGAGGCAGAGCACTGTCTAATCATCAATGAAGGTCTGTGTTGGTTCACTTTCTCTGAAATGACTTCATAATTTTGGCAGGCCCCAGAATAAACACAGCTCTATTGTCTTTTCCACACTGGCAAGAGTGTTTACATCTTTACATCACGTCATGGGAAAGGGAAAATGACTCCTCCTTTCATTAGCGAGCTTTTAATCTTTGTTTAGAATCCTAAAATATTACTTCAAGTAAAATCCACTGAAATCAAATCTGTGATTATATTTGGCATTTAGAAGATCTGCTCAATACCATCCCAAGTGCAACCATTGTTATTTTGTTTTTAGAAGATTATTCTGACAAAACAGCAGCGGAGGAATAATAAACTTTCTTAATCCTCTAAAGCCTAAAATTCTAATAATGTAAGAAAAGAAAGATACTGTTTCAAAATGAATATAAGACTGAGAAAGCCATCGAGCTGGATACCTGTTGGTGCGTTTAGCCTGTGGCGTTTTGGGCTGTTGAAAGAATCGCTGTAAGGAGAAGGGAGGAACTGGATGATTATTGCGCTGTTGTTTTTGTTCTTGTGTGAAGCTTTGTGTTAATTACAGTGAATCTGAATACTGAGTACCTTTTATTAACAGGGGAAATTGCATGCTTTCAGATGGATGCCGTGTGGGAGCAGGAAGATTAAGGGCAGTTATCTCATGGTGGAGTGTAATGTTGTAGTGAATGGTAGTTCACTGTTACTCATTTCCCCTGACTATCTCCTCATTATCAACAGGAGGGGTGGTGACCCTGGACCCCTGTGGCCACCTCTGCAGTCTTGATGGAGTCCAGGTCACTGTACCAACACCACTCACTCAGGGTAAACTCTACACGCACACGTGCACACAGTGTAGGTCAGCCTGCTCTCAGAAAAAGCCTGTATACTGCACATCGGTATCAGCATACAACAGGATACAGGCCTTTTCTCATACACACACTTTGAGATATTGCCATCTACTGGTCCATAGTAGTACTGGAGTTAATTGAAAGTTGACTTCATTGCTGACTGTAGATACTTAGCATTTCATAAGTGGTGTGCAACAGAGAGAAAGTGGTTAGTTTTCTGGGGGGGGTATGATTTTTTTTTTCTTTTTTGGATTGGTTAACTCACATTCCAGTCTGTCTGTGTGACTCATATGGGCACAGTTAAGTTTCTTCATGCAAACAACAGGGTGTGCAATACGTTTGCGTCCATGTACAGCTACACACATGTAGTCATGTGAGTGTATTGATGCATTTCGGTATGTTTGTGTGTGTGTGTGTGTGTGTATCTTTGGGTAATTCGTAGTGGTTTGGAACAGCTAGCTCCTACAATGAGTCACAGCTTCCAGCAACTGCAGAGCATGCACAACCCTTTGGATTGTTATTGGAGACTGCAGAATGTTCTCAAAAAAAAGAAAGAAAGCGTAGTCACCCAAAATTAAATGGATCTCTCTTCTTATCTTGCTCTTCATGCCTGCCTACGTAGACGTGTCTGTATTTTGTCTGCCAGTATCTTAATCTGTCTATCTCTGGCCTTTCTTCCCTCTGTTCTTTTCACCTCTCTGAATTGCTCCGGATTTATTCAATCACAGTATGCTCTCCCATTCTCTCCACAGCTTTGTCCTTCTTTCACCTTTCCCTGTCCTACTTAAAATGACAAGCAGCACACTCACTTGTCTGTCCTTTCTGTTCACAGTTTTCTCCTTTTTCTTGTGCCCTGGAAAAGGCCTGGACGGTTAAAGTTAAACATTGACTGGCCTATTTAACTTCCCGCTGTGCCTGGCTGACTCAAATATTGACATCATCTTGGTGGGTCCACACATAAGGCACAGGCACAGCGAAATAACAGGGGTGGGGAAAAGAGACTAAAAAAACATAAGACAGGGTTAAAAAGTCAGAAGAGTATACGTAAGAAAATGATAGTAAAAAAGGAAAAAGATTGAGAGCATCTTTTATCCACTGGCCTCAGTTGCTCTGGGTTGAGTTGGTCTAACCACATACACAGACACTCATGCACACTAGTCTGGAGATGATTAGCTGTGTTTAGGAAATGATCTGTTCTGTATTTTGGAATTCAGCGCTTGATCTGGACTCACATCAGCTGGAGGACACTTGTAGAGTAGCAATATGTTTATTCAATGTAACAACAGAGGTGGAAATGACAAAGGAAATCATTGTTGAGCAAGAAAGCCGCTGACAAACAAACTCCACAAGTACATTGTTAGTTTATTCATAAGATCTGTTAACTGGAACATTACTGCTTTAGATCTGTTCCATGTTTTTTTTATTTTCCATTTGTCCAAGATTTCCACGTTGTTAGTTTTTCAGTTCACATTTCAGTGGATTTGTAGTCATAAAACTAAATCTCTCAACATTTACACTGGAAGGGAGCAGATGCAAATCTATGGCACATCTATGCTGCTGCACAAAACACAGGATGCTCTAATAACTAATCTCTTATTTTATCTTATTTTACTGTATGCACAGGATGATCGCAGGATAAAGGACAAAGTAGTTGTCCACGAGTTCGTGTCATGGTAGAAATGCTTGCAAATGAAGCAAGACAGCAAAACAGACGAACAACCTTTAACCCAGACAGGAAGGCACAGTCCTCCCTCTTATTTTATTTTTTTCTTATTTACTTTTTGGCGTTATCTTTCTCAGTCAATACCTTCCACTTGCATACTGCATACCGTTTCTGTGCTGTTTTATCATAAAGTCTGATCAGTCACTTCTTAATTTTAGACTCAGTAAGTCCGACTCTACACACTATACCTGCTTTAGGGATAAACCAGCGGAGGGGTTTTCATAGCAAAGAGCTGTTGAAGAGGTAGGTAGACAAAGAAAGCTTTAGAGGTTGGGGTGGAGGGGGGTGTCTACCAAATACCTCATTGCCGAACTGTCTTTGAACTAACCGACTACACACAGGGGTCGTGGCGGGTAATGCGGTTACATTAAAGCTGGTCTTTAGTCCCGTGCACTCATCAGTTTGCTCTTTACAGTGTCACTTCGGTGTAAGAAACCATCACTCGTTATATTTACCGTGTTATAACTTATTCCCTGTGGTTATTTATTGACCTGTCCTCCTCCTCCTCCCTCTTTTTACCGACATTTGGTACAGTCCCGGGCTCTCGTGGATGGTAAATCTGTGAACCAACTTTCTTCCACACTGAGTCAAGAGGAGGCGGAACATCACGGAGGAGGGAGGCAGCACAGAGGCGGACAGTGGTGCTGATATATAATCTGTCTCTATCTGTTTTGCGCGTGAGGGAGAAGTTCTTGTAGTTCTTGTCATGATAAGACGCTGAAGGAAGACAAATAGCTCGAAAAGGTTTGTAACGGATTTTATTTGCTTTAGTAGTAAAGTAAGGTTGTAATTTACTCAGCC
The DNA here is from genome assembly GCF_013358895.1 of Oreochromis aureus. Lineage (NCBI taxonomy): Eukaryota > Metazoa > Chordata > Actinopteri > Cichliformes > Cichlidae > Oreochromis > Oreochromis aureus. Next base: position 13,637,087 of record NC_052950.1, read on the forward strand.
TTTGTGTTGGCAAACCTCTGCTTTACTGAACTTTATCCATCTGAAGCACTTTGTGTTACACAATGTTTCAGAAACTGTCGTAAGAGTTGGGAAATATTTTAGAATGAAAAACACACGTCGAGCTTTAAACTATGACGTAGGCTGTTTCTCTGTATATCTACCCTATTTAATGTGAGGATGAGAAACGCAATTCATAGCTTATATTCCACTTTCACCTATAATATCATCATACTACTTGGGCATCTGTTTCTTTATGTATGTGCTAAGGGAAATACCTGTTTACTCTGATGCATATGCAGCATGCTCTTTGGACTGAATGACCAGTGATCCCAGCGTTAAAGTTATCATCAATCGATCTGTGTATTGGCTTATTTACAGAAAGCACACTAGTCAGCACTTGTACCAGCCAGGATAAACAGCATTTGCTCAGCAGCTGATATAAAGGTAAAAAGTCCATTGGTTAAAATGATTCAATTCAATTGGATTTTTTTAGTCTAAAGGTCAATAGTATTCACACTGTTACTGAACTGTTTACCTGTGCTGATCTTTGCTTGTTGCTTGCTGGAAATGGCGAAACACTGTAATTATTGCACGGGTCAGTAAATCACGTGCATCATTATTACAGCAGGTTAGAGGTGTGATTCACCCGTGTTGCTCACTTGGTGGTTTGTTTTCTTATTTTTAGCCAGATTCTGGCAGTGTTCCATCAAAGCGTTTTGTCTGCACCTTTTTAATGTAAAGTAACTTTGTGTGCCTGTCTCGGGTTTATAAGTTAGCTGGTAAGTTCACACGCTTGTACCAGTACAGATGTAATGTAGTTCATGGTTAGAAAGGCAGACTCAGTGGTCAGGATACCTGACACCTGAAAATAAAACCTCCCTCTTTGTCGCGGATGTTATTATCCTGACAAATCTTTCTTATGCCTGCCCACCCCCAGAACATTTGGATTTTGCTTTTTCCAGTTTTACACAGTAAATTGGATGAAACTTATCCGTTTTTTGTTTGCTTTATTCTTTTCTTTAAATACCTGGTGAGAAATAGAGTTAATTAGAGGGTTATTAAGAGGTTACTCGCAGGTCTGCATCCTTTGCTTGAGGGAAGTTGATTATTTGTTGATAAGATTTGAAATAGAGCAGACAGAAGACAATCCTGAGTTTGTGAAGGGACAAATTAGGCCTGTATAAGTGTGAGCATGTGAGAGATGGAATGACTAATCTGCTCTGACTCGCCTGAGAAACACCAGTCTGTCTTTTCATGGTGTTACTACTATGCCCTTGTGCCTGGGAGAGGGTTAATTTGTGGTTTTGAGGACAATTTCCTCTCCCACTGGGACCTGTTTGTGTGTGTATTCACTTCATGACTGAATACATTCAGTCTGAGATTTAATGTCAACACCGTGCATATTCTGGGGATCATAACCAAGATAGCATTTTTCTAATATCTTTCAAATTTGGGGATAGTTTTAGTTGACCTTGCTTCACCATTGTTGGGTATGATTGCCGTGGATTTCACACCTGATCAAGTAGCAGGTAGCTGTGTTTCATCCGGGCATGTGTTTGCACCTTTGAAATTGGTTTACTTTTCCTTGTAGCCTAATGGTCTCAAATTGGCAATTCCGCCTCTGATGTTAACCAAACAGAGAAGCAGATTTAAGTTTCTCCTCCCATAACATTGTGGCGAGAGAGCGCAGATCTACATGGGGATAGAAATTGGCTCCAGGCGTACAGCTCAGGCTCCATCTGCGTCCTCAAAGACTCTGAGGTCTGACTTTGTAGATTGCAAACTTTAAATTATCCCATAAATGTATATACAGGCTAATTTCAGCTTTTGTTGTTGTTGGAATGGGTCTGCGCATACATGTGTGCGCGGGGAAGAGTGCATGCATTGGGGGAAGGGGGGGCAAACTTAATTTGCTGGTAAACAAGTGAACACGTGAATGAGATTAGAGCAGTTTTTGTTGTGGATGGTGTCTCTGTCGATAGTGCACCCCCCCCACCGAAGTTATTAAAGACAGCAGACTTGAATCACAGATTAATTTAGTTGTGAATTTTTTTACACATGGAGTTTGTTTGCCCTTGTAGACTCATATCTCCATAGCTATTTGTTTATGCTGGGGGTCGAAATGAGGAGAGAATAATTAAGAGTTACTTGCTAGCTAAGGACATGAGAGGAAATTAGAAAGACAGGAGGGTCGGGGCCTGTTAACAAATCAAGACGTCACACGTTACCATACACTTTAAAAGTGGCTATTGAGGGTAGGAAATTAGACTTTTACAAGCACTGACTGCTGTGTGTGTGTGTGTGTTTGTTTGTGAGCCCATGTCTGTGTTTGCTGTTACACTAAATACTGAGAGGTACTGGGATTCATTAGGCAGACCCTGTTACAAGGCATGTTCCAACACACACAGATAGATAGACGTTTTGAAGATTTACACCTTTACTCACGTCTGGCAAGGCTTATTATTAGCTCTTACTCATACTCGCTGACACAGTGACGTTTGTCTGTGTGTGTGCGTTGCCCTCAATCTCTTCACGGAGGCCCTACATCTTTTATCGGTCATGATCCCACTTCCTCACAGGTTGTGGCCAAACCTGCAAGCTCATGTTTATATAAGTATGGATTTGAGAGCTTCACAGTCCAGCTGTGCAGACTAAACATTTCTTACACTGTTTTCGGGTGTGTGTGTGCCTGTGTTGCCCACTTCACATCACAGCCGCAATCGGATCTCCCCACTATGCTGAGAACTGGGTGTATTGGGGGGGGACTGCTTGTGAAATGCTCTAAGGTAACATGTAGACTGGCACGACCTCTTTCATTTCAACTGTAATGCTGAATTCGGCTATTAATGCAGCTTTTCTGCCTGAGATGTTTATGAGACTTGACATAAGTGTGAGAAAGAAAAGGCTACAAAAAATGAAATGAGAACGAGAGAAAAAGAGAGGATGAAAACAATCTGGATTTTTTCCATTCAGTCTTTTTCCACACCCCCTCCTCTTGCCTCAGTGGTTACGTCTGACTTCAGGTCCAAAGAATCTGATGTAACTGAAATGGAGCTATTAAGGAGGTGCTTTTTTAGCCTCTTACACATAACGTTATGGGGGTTTTACTGTAACAGGGCTTTTCAACAGTGGAAGTAGAAGAAAGACCCGCGTTGACCTGTTGATTTAAGAAAACTGGCCCTCAGCATTTCTTTCCTCCTTGGCTCAAAAAGTGCATCAGTTCAGTGTTTTTATTCTTTTATTCTTTTTCTCTGTTTTTCCCACACAAGACCTCCTGTATCTGTGTCAGCGCCGCTCTTCCTCTTTGTTGCCATCTCAAGTATTTGGACAGCTGTGGCTGCCTGTGTGTATTATAGAGGTTGTGACCCTGAGATCTTGTTTAATACCTGGCCCTCTCAGGCTAATTGATGGCCAGGGCAAACACAGTCGTCTGCTGCGCGTGAGCGTGCGCAAGTGTGTCTAGCTGTGAATAAACACCCAGGCTCACATGAATTTAAAGCTCTACTTAAGACTTACCTCTTCACATATGAGCTGTAATGTGGATGTTGTAATGGTGTATTCTGTATCACACTAGCTTCACATGTTACCTGTGGATTTTGCATGATTTGTCTCAGTAATTTGAGCCGTCTGTTTGTGTTTTCCCTTTCAGGTTATTCTTTGTGTCTGGGAAAATCCTATTTGTTCCGGTTCAACCATCCTGAGGAAGCCAGCAGAATGAAGAGCATGCTTCCCCAAAAGAGTCCTGTATCGGCTTTAGCCTACAACACAGGTACAACACACAAGGGGCTGACCCTGGGCTGTGCTTGATCCCTCTTTGGTTTGTCTACTCTATGTCTTAATTTTGCCATTCCAGAATATACATGTAGGCCTTTTTGATTATTACTTTAATGCCTTTTCACTTATTTGCCATCTGCACTGCTCCATTAGCTCCAGCTGCTGATGTAACATCTGCTGCTCTTTTCACTAGTCACTTGACTGTTATGTCAGTATAGAGTTACAGGTAGTCACTCTCCAGACGGGTTACATCCAATTGGAGGACCACACTGACCCAATTTAACGACCTGGTTGAACCATAAAGAATGTAAATAAATTCAGATTTCAAAGATCGGATGTCATGTAACTGACTGGCAGGGGAAAAAAGCGGTGAATGCATGTGAGCTCAACTTTTCTGTGCACATTAACCATGGCTGCTGCCTGAAAGTGGTGGGAGGAAAGAGTCAGTGTTAGGGTGGGGGCAGGTGTTTCTCTCAGTCTTCTCATATGTCTTTCCCAAATGCACTTTCACGCACATTCCAAAACCTTAAAATTCAAAGCATATTGGAATGTTTTGGTCGTATGGTGTCTGTCCATTGCCACGGCGATACATCTGGACTCTGCTGTCTCTTGGGCGATTTATCGAGCAGTGCCCGAGGTGTGCGCGCATGCGTGAGGCTGCTGTATTCAGTGGAAATCCCGCTCTTTAAACAGGCAGACACAAGGAAGGTGCTCATTTCTTCCACAGCTTCACGCATGTGTGTCAGGAAAGATTATTATTATGGGCAGCGATATTCTTCACCGTCACCAACTCTGATTTTGAAGACCTCCAACTAAAGAGAGGGCTCGCACACAACCACAACTGAATATGTTAGAGCAGAACAATCATGAAAGGAGAGAGTTGATGCACACCAGCTCTCCGGTGTAAATCTGCCCATGTATGGACACAAACACCGTGTGTGTGTGTGTGTGTGTGAGCATGCCTGCATGTTTCTAGATCTTATGATGTCTTTCACCTTCTGCCTCAGTTCACTCCACCATGTAAGGGTTTGACATTTTCTCACACAGGCCATCTATAATCTATCTATGCACTTTTAGGTGCTCCAGGTTCTCACTTTCTTTTACACATGGAACATACAGGCGGAGCCACAGTTGCAGGAAAGTGTATATGTGTGTGTGTGGGTGTATGTGGTTGTTAAACACTGGGTGGTCTAAGCTTGAACATTGTAATAGCTCCTTTTCCACATAAAGCCACAGATAATTTTGAAAACTGGGCAAGGTTTGAGCACATTGCTTTACCCTAAGTGTTTTCACCTGCTTGGCCTTTTTCAGAAGATATTTACTGTTTTCTTTTTGGAATTTTGCACCAAAATAGTACCGGAGCTATCAGGCAGACATATTTATACTTAGCATTGCTGCCAATCTTAGCAATGCTATTGAAAGCAAATGATAGTTTATTTGTAAATCCAGCAGGAAGGAAGTAAAAATTGACTCAGCTGGGGTTTTGAGAAAAAAAGACCCCCTCACTACTGAAGCTACTTTAAATAAAAGACTTAAGGAAGGGCGGGGGGAGCCTCATGAGGGTATTCCAGAATATTTTGTGGTTTATCTCATCTACAAAATCCTATACTGAGGAACTGAACTCGAGTTAAACTGTTTGTCTTGGATCTAATGAATGGTTTTGTGTGAGTGTGTATTTGCATGCAGTTTGTGTGTGTGTGTGGGACAGGATTGTTTCCTATTCTCGGAGATAGGGTTAGTTGTGGATTGTTTGGTTTGAGTTTGTTCTGCCAAGGGTCCCATTTATGAATAGCTGCAGGTTTAACTATACATAAATCTCTCCCTCTCTCTCGCTCTCGCTCCCTTTATTTTCATTTGCCACTCCCTCTTTCCTTCCTCTGTCTTTACCTGGTTCTTCACACATAATTTCCATATTTGTTCTCCCTGTTTCTCTTTCCCCTTTCTGCATCTACTTTTCTATTCGATAGCTTTTGTTTATGTTTAACCCAGCTTTCCCATGTTATAGATTCATTTTCTTTTCCATTTAATCTCTCTCCCCGTTCAGACTACCTGAAGTTTAGCAGTGACTATAGCCATGCAGTTGTGGGCGGCACCAGTAGTGCTAGGGGCATGCGATCAGCATCTGAGCTTCGGGACTTGATGGACACCCTGCAGCGTAAGAAAATTGCCCTTGAAAACAGCCTGAGAGCCAACGGGAATGCCAACCCCTCCTACTTCAGTGTGACACAGGTCGGTCATCCTTTAGCTCCAACATTACCTCTCTACAGGGCACTTTAACGGGGATTGTGAATGATTCTAACTGATATTCACTCATTACATGAACCATTTGTTACATCGTTGCATTCTGCATTGTGTTCTCCAAACACAATGCTCCACATATTCGTCAACACATACGTCGATATCAGTGTTTCTGTAATTTATATTACAGTGTAAATGCTTTAATCTAATAAAGCCTCAAAATGCATATTTGTGTATTTCCATTTCTTCATTTGTTTCTGTCTGTAGCTTCCACAGGAAAACTGAATTCTTATATATTTCTAATCATACATTTTTTTCTTTTCTGTCTCTCAGTCTCCCCCCACCACACCTGTCTCCAGTCCTGCCACATCTTCATCAGCCTATCAGGAACAGGCAAGGCGTTTCTATAGCTCCGATCGTCCTTCTTTGTCTTTAAAATCTGCTCCACCTCTTTCCCCTGGGCGACGTTCCGACCCTTCTTCTTCTTTGGCCTCGCGCTCTTCTGTTGGCCGCAGTCAGGACAATTTTGGCACCAGCGATAGCCGACGACTGCACAGTCAGAGCTCCTCTCCTTTACTCTCCACCTGGAATGGTGGGGGATCTTCCACTTCTGTTGCCAGTAGTGAGAACTATCTCCTCTCTCTTCCTCCATCTTCTTCCTCATCCCGCACTCCATCTTCTGGGGGCGCTGCCAGCATGCCCTCTAGCCCCCGTCTAGGACGCCGCACCTATGGGAACCAGGGGAACCAGGAGCCGACGCCCACTAGTCGAACCAGGAAATACTCAGCAGGCTCGCTGAGTGGGATGACAACAGGAGGACACAGCCGCTCACTGCCACGCCTCTGTCCCTCCCCGTCCCCCCGTGACAATAATAATGGAGTGCTAACTTTGTCAACGCTGCCTCCACGGAGGTCTGATACTGCTGGGGATTACAAATTTAGCAAAGAGCATTACAGCAACGGCCAAAACGCTGACCTCGACCACAAGTCTAGTCATTCCAGTCAGCAAGCCGCAAACAGGAATAAAAGCCAGACCACAGCTCAAGGTGAAGGTGTTGTGTCGATCTCCCTCTCTTCCCCTAGGACCTCCTCCTGCTCCACCTCCCACTCCATCTCTTCCACATCCACATCCACATCCACTCCACCAGATGTAACAATCCCATCACGGGCAGGGGGCTCCTCTTCTCCTCGTGTTGCCAAAAAACTCAGCCTGACCTCCACCAGCTCAATAGGCTCCATCAGCTCTATAGCTTCGAGCCCTCCAGAACAAGAACGGCTAAGCAGCAATGAAGCCTCCTCAGGAGCAGAAATGTCTGTGGTGGAGCAAGAAAAACCAGGGGTGGGCCTTGAACTCACCGTTACAGCTGGACTAGGACTTAGAGAGAGGAGCTCTTCATTTGGGAAGGCCAGCCTGGAAACTGGAATTGGTCTGGGGGAGAGGAGGCAGTCATTTGGCAAAGCAGGGGTGACCCCGCCAGGGGGATTCAGGGAAAGAAGGGGGAGTATCAGCTCCCTAAGTGGGAAGGAAGAACTGACAGACTACCACCAACGCCAAAAAGAGGAGAGACTCCGTGAGCAGGAGGTGGAGAGACTGGTGAGTTTAATTGCTTTTAGCTTCTGTATTTAAACCATTGTAGCTGCTGTTTTTACTGTGCCATCTAGTATTTGCTTTTTCTTTGCCTTGTCAACATAAAGTGCATCCTCCAGCTAAGCTTATTCAGATAGACAGAATATAGGCTGGAGAGCAGGGTGTTTGAGGTTTAATGTTATTTTGTGCACGCATGCAAAGACACCAAACATGGAACGAGTGTAGGAATGCTTCCCTGCTCCTTGCTCTCTCAAACATACTCTCCCAGGGAGCTTAACAGAGGCGCACAGTGAGGTTCACCACTTGACAGGTGCTCATGGCAGTTAGCCCATACTAACAGCACTATTCTTAACCCTGCACTTGGATTGTGTGCGTGTGTATGTGTGTTCATATGAGGTTCATGTTTATGTCAGTCATCTGGAGGTCCACCCAGTGTGGTTTGCTGTGCTAAGGAGCCACAGAACACATCAGTCAGATGTGGGTAAGAGAAACCAAGAAGATTACAGAGTTATAGTGTAGCAGGTGGATAAACACATATTATCAACATATAATGACAACTGATCTCGCGATCCCTCTCTTTCTATTTCTCTGTTTCTCTCAGCCATATTCTCACAATTAAAGTGTCTCATTATCTCTGATTTAAAGAACAGTTTTGATGGTGGCTTTTGACAAGCCTCCAAATTCTTATGAGCGTGGTTTTGAGCTTTCATGGTGTGAAGATTTTCTCTTTTGCCGGTATGAAGATGGGGGAACGAATTGTGTTGCAGTGTTTCACTTAATTGGGTTGAAACTATTTCGACTCCATGTTTTAGTGTGTGCCCTGGTGTTAAATAGCATCGATGATCAACATTATACAGGGAGTTACATCTCTTCATCTCTACCTTAATCAGATGACTAAAGATGAGATGTAGCAGCATTTGTAGCATTTCAGTCTAGCCTTATTGTCTTGTATTTGTCTGCCCCCTAGTGGTATCTTTAGAAAATAGAATTCTATATTTCCTGAAAATTAATTTGGTTGATTAAATATAATAAATATATCTTAATTATCAGCAACAAATGTGAAAACACAAGTAAGGTTTAAACCAAGTGTAGAGACTACATATGCCTATGTATCTGCACTTAGCAGAGTAGCTTGTGTAATGCATGTAAATAACTTTGGAGCTTCCGGGATAAACAAAGGAGCAGAACTGAAACAAGAGAATGCTAAAAACGAAAGCTGAAATTAATGTCTGTGCTAATTAAATGCACGCAAACCTTTTAAAAATGAATTTACAGTTACCGTCGGAAAAGATTTTATTTTATTTCAACTGGAAAGCAAGGCATGTTGTCTGGCCAAAAACTTTCCAGCTCGTTCCCTGTCTTTCTCTTTTTTTGCAGTCTCACACTGTCCCTGTCTTTCATTTCGTTCTTTCTCCAGCTTTCCTCTCATCTGTCCGTGTCTTTGTCCTCTCTTCTTTCTGTCTCTTGCTCTAGTTGACAGCTGATTACGTACTATAGAGGCTCCACAGAAGCTTATGCCCATTAGAATAGCACAAGGTGACAAACTGACACGGACACGTTTTGTGCCAGCTCCTGGTTCATGTTACGTGTTATAATTGTATGTGTGCTTGTGTAAAGATATTCTGTCCCTGAACAAGTCTTACTCTAATAATGTATGGTAAAATGTGTTTGATGCTTTGTTATATGTTGCTTCTGAAATAACTGTTTAACTAAGAAGCACTATAAAGTAAGTGTTTCATACTTTTTCCTAAACACACAGTTAACTATTTCATGATTTTCACTGTCCAAATTTCACCTGGATCCAATTCTCTCCTTGTGAAGAATTCCCTGGAAAGCATCTTGTTTCCATGGTGACATTCATAGACACATTCCTATTTTGGAGTCATAGCCAGTTCTTGTGCACACTTATGACCATGGTTGACAGCTGACCACCTTCTCATTAGCTCACTCTTTCTCTCTATCACTCACACACACGCCTCTGTCCATTTCCCCCCCTCTCCGTATCTAATATTACTAACACAGGCTGGCTGTGTGGCTCACATATGTAACCCTCGAGAGAAGTAACTGCTGAACCTGCAAGAGGGCATTTTTGACTCTCTGCAGCCTCCGTAGTGCCCCACATATAGCTATGCACTGGCAGGGAGAAGTGCTTATTCCAGGGATTCCCAGTGAGAAGAAATGTTTCTTCTAAAATCTGCAAATATTAGACCAAATTAGATCCACATACAGGAAAGGGTCATGCTGAATACTAAGTAAATGCTACTTTTCTTTATTTTGGACTAAACGGAAAAGTTTTAGAAGGATTGACTTCTGTGATGCTTCCCGAGGTAATACTATTATTTAAAGCTTGACTAAGCTCAATAACTATAGGGTTGCATTGTATTTGTGTAAAACTTCTAAGTCTAAGGAGCTAGGAAAGAAAAGCGCCTGGGCTTCTTTAAGTTGCTTGAAGACGTTTCACCTCTCATCAGAGAAGCTTCTCGGACGCTTTTCTTTCCTAGCTCCTTAGACTACGATGACCTGGATGACTGAGAACCTTCACATGTAACACTTCTAACCCTCTATGCATGATTTTTTTTTTTTTTTTTTTTTTTAATTTAATTGTACAATGTACCAAAATACATCGCAAACCCTCTATGCATGATTAAATAGTCAGTGATGAAGTGTTTATAGATACAGCTATGCTTGACAGCAACATGTCAACATTAATAACGTGAACTTAAATAGTATTGGACACTGCATGCACATAACCCATACACATGTGTGCCTTTATGTTTGCCATCATCTCAGGAGCGACAGCGGCTCGAGACCATCTTGTCTCTTTGCTCTGAGCTGGGCCGAGCTGAAAGGGACGGAGGCGCCGCAGCCACCAGCTCCACTTCAGCTGTTGCAGACCTGCAGAAGATCAACCAGGAGCTTGAGAAGCTGCAGCTGAACGACGAAGATGATGACACGCCTTCTGTCTTTTCCGACTCTTCAGCTGTTAGTGGAACAGTCGGAAATGGGCACATGACCTCCCCTGGATCGGAGAACGGTTACTATGATGATGACCTGCAGGTACGACGGAGGCGTAGCAGCGGTCACCGAGACAACAGGGCCGAATCGCCTGCCATCAGTCTGCGAAGCTTTGCCCCCACACCTTCACCACGTGCACATAGGACAAATGAGGTATAAGACACAGGACACTTATTTTGTGACTGTTAGAACTTTATGCTAACACAGAAATGCCCTCCATGTGTGAGTGCACTATCACTGAGGTGTTATCAAGAGCAAAAACATATATATAAGCATATAACTTTTGACCCTCATTTAAAAAAGTAGAAGAAAACATAAATAAAAAACTAATTATTCCAGTAGTATAAAATAAATATAGTGAAATTAAATTAAAAAATATAAAAATATGTAATGCCTTGGTGGTCTACAGACTTTAGTCACTCTAAAGACTTCATACAAGAGAATATTCTGTAATATTAGTCTCTGTTGAGTTGGTAAAATGATAGATGTATGTTTTCTTTCCTGTGTGCAGTAAGAAACACCTTTGACTGGTCATCTTACTAAAATATTAATCAGGATTTATGCAGGAAGTGTTTATGCCCCCCATTCATCCTGGAAAACATAAGAGTGACAAGGATCCCTCCTCCTAATACTTAGAAAGTATTGACATAAACATCCTACTCAAGCACAGATGGGAGATATTTACAGTCCATTTATTAGATTAGAGCAGGCTAAGTGTTAGCATTTGGAACTGACAGCTGGCATTTGTGTGTATGTATGGAGCCCATACGCTTTCCTTTCCATTTGTGGCATCAGTGATTATTATTACAGGTCTTGCAGATATGTCAATGTAAGTGCATGTTAGCAGGAGTTAAATCAGCGACTACATTGATGATGATGTTACCAGGCTCTAGAGGATGCAGCTCGCCATTGTGGACAGCACACGATCCCTTCAGAAGAGGAAGTGAGGCGCGTGGAAGAGGAGAGAATCCAGGTCCTGAACAACATGGAGGAGCTTGAACAAAAGATCAAAGAGCTGGACAATCAAATTGAGGAATCTGCCCGAGAGGTATGTAGAAGATGATGATATTTACTTTATTTGCTGATTGATTTATTGTCAAGATTAATAGAAGATGAATGAAAATGTTTTGATAAAAGCACAGATATAAAGTAGTGGTTTAAAACTGAGTATGGTGTGTGCGCGTGTTTTTTTTTTTTTAAAGGTCGAGGTTGAGCGAGCTCTAGTTGAAGCTGAGCAGGAGTCCGAGGTAGCAGCTCTTCAACACGAAAAAGATGCTTTAGAAGCGCTTCACAACAAGATGGCTGACCTAGAGACCCAATCCCAGCAGGAAAAAGAAAAGGTATTCAAGTTGATACACTCAGAATGGGATGCTTACAGACCTCTTTATCATCTTTAACCCAGCTGGGTTAAAAGTTAGAGGTCCCTTTGAATATGCTTAACTTTGCCTTTGAATACATATGGTCATCCAAAGGGGGAGAAATACACATTAACATATGGTAAAATTCTTTTAGGTGTTTGAAAAGCCATCTCCATACACTCATACAGCCTATATTTTTACTAGCAACATGCATTGAATGGCATTAAAAATACATAGGCAACTGAGAGACCCAGGCGGTAGGTGTTAATCCTTCTCATGCTCTCTCTGGTCCAAATATATATCTGCTAAGACTGTCCGGGGAGTAGCGGTCATCAAGTGATCCTGTTTGGCAAGTGTAGGGAAGCAAGTGTGCCTATATTTTTTCTACATTTATAACACCATATGATATTATTGACAGAGTGGGAGGTGTAAGCGGATAAATGGACGGTATTTCTGGTGTGTATCCGTGTGTGTGCGCGTGCTTTGGTTTGGCCTGTGTTCGACTGAGTCCTGGACTCACTCTGAAATTTCCATGCACCGGCATCTGCCAGCGGAAGGTAAATCTTCAAGTTAGGGAAAGAAAAGCGAGCGATGGGGTAGATGCGTGTAGCCCCGAGTGTTAAAAACTGTGGTTGAAGAGCAGATGAAGTTGAGTGCTTGCACAGATTCTAGGTGAATGTGTGTTTTGTGTATTTTATAGAAAGGGCCATCAGTGTGATAGTTAACCTCTGCTGTGCCATTCCATACATGCCCGTTCTCTCTTCTTACTTAATCATTTCAATCATTTGCATTCATAAAAAAACGAATAAAATGGCAGAAGTGAAGTCTCATAACATCATTTACATTAATCAGTTTTCCATTGCGCTCCCTCCAGCTTTCCCTCCCTCCCCACCCACTAGGCTATCCGTACTGACCTGATCGCTGTAGTAACTAACTGTTGCTCCCCAATCCCCACTAACTCTGCCATCCTCTCTGTCCTTTGTGTGTGTGTGTATGTGTGTGTGTGTTCGTCTTTGTGTGTCTATATGTACACATAAACAAACGTGTACATGGTGTACGTCCTCGTGTGGGAATGCGTGTGTGCATCTGTGTGTACGTACGTTTGCCTGCCAGGCGTGCAAGCTGCTGCAGGCAGAAAAGGGCAGAGTAGAAAGGTTGGCTCAGATTGTGTGTGAGCAGCGCTCCCAGCTGGACAGCTGTCCTGAGGCCACCAAGGAGCCCCTGCAGGAGCAGCTAGCCAGGGTCAGTACACACAAACACACACACATATGCACACAAACACACGCACATACATATATTTAGATAAATATAGTGGAAGAGCCAATGGAAATCATGCATATTTCAGAAAATATTCAACATAAATGGGAAATCAGACAGCTGTATCGGCAAATACTAGTACTGACTCTAAACATTTGTTCACATGACAGACTCGTTTATATAATGTTTGCTTATTTGCATGTGAGCATGGCACACTTTCAGAGCTAACATTCTCCCAGCACCCACCTCTGATCACTAACCTGGTTCATATTCTGGTTTCTCGCTATCTAACATTTTCTCTTTATCTTTATATTTTATATCATCTCTGATGTGTCAGGCTTTGGTACCTGTTTGGTTCTTACAGACTCACTCTGACAGTCGGGTGCAGTGTCTAAACTTCCCCTTTTGTGTTTGATGAGCGACTGTTCTTTGAAACGGCTTATCAAAGAGGCGGCACATTTAAATCATCTTCACTTTGGGGCGAATGCTTATGGTGTGTGAAATGCTGCATGTTTAGCCAAACGGTAGTGAAGTGTTGTTGCATGTTTAGTGTTGATGACACACACATTAGAAATTTCACTGTCTGGTTTGCACCCGTGTCTGCGTATGTTATGGAATGAGACGTATTTGATAAACGATTATTTGTCGTATTTGAGTATATTGGCATTTTTTTGCTAATATTAGTAGATGTAGGTTTGTATGTGAGAAGGTTTCTTTTATGGACACTTGCACGTATACTTGATGTTCTTTCTCTAATGTGGGGGCTACAAAAGCATGCAAAGTTTTGGAATAGTGGAGTTTTTCTAGTTTTTTATTGCAATTTAAGAAGTTCAAGTTTGGTGAAAGGGTTTTTTTTAAGTTTAGGAGAGCGCAGCATCAGCTTTGGAAGTAAGTTTAGCCATGAAAGACAAGCCATATTCCTACATTTATGCAGATTACCACCTATTATTCCTGTGTTACTTTCAGGTCATTATTAGCGCAATGCCAGACTGCAGGATGCGCTACATGTACTCAAAAAATAAATAAAAAAGAATTAAAACATCAGTAGCAAAGGAAGACTGACTGCTTCCTGTGATCCTAGGGTACCAGCACTAGGTCTTCAGATAATTAAAGCCCGCCACAGCGGTCTGTATCAAGCAGGTTTAAGCTGTACTGCACAGGGTACTGTGCTGCTTTGACTTCAGAAATCATACAGTTACTCCCAGTGACAACTGAAAAATTTGTGAGCAGTAGTGTACACTTGTATTATCTATTTCATTGTGTGTATCAGGACTGCGAAGTGCTTGAAGCAGAGACAAAGCGTTTTGAGGACCTGGAGTTTCAGCAGCTCGAGAGAGAAAGCAGGCAGGACGAGGAGAAGGAGACCCACACCCAGCAGCTTCTCCGGGAGATCGCAGACTACCAACGCAGCACCGTCACCCGCAAGGTATCAGCTCTCTTCTCGGTTGTTCTTCGAAGTCAAACTTGGGCAAAACTGTTGTCTCTCACAAGGCTGTTATGTCTAAAATTGATTTAAAAATCCAGCCTGTTTAATCTGCCGTTTGAAGCTGAATTTGCTCTTTAAATGTAAATTTGGTTAGATTTGCAGCGTTAGCAGAAATGTTTGATTCATACTTTCTAAGTAGGCTACAGGCGCTTGATAAGTTTGTTCCACTCTCCCTCTCGAAGGAGCGTCTGTTAACTCTGAAGAAGCAGGCGGCGCAGATTATGCAGCAGGCTCAACGAGAGAAGGAGAGCTTCTTGAAGGAGAGGAGCAACCTTGAGTCCATGCTGCAGAGAGTATGGCAGACTTTATGTTTGCATGTGCGTGCTGTGCTCTGTATTAATGACAGGAAGAGTTCATTTTTGTGTCTGTGTCCATCTGCCAGGAGAAAGAAAGCCTGACTGTGCTGGAAAGAAAATACGCTGACCTCACCGGTGGACGGAGTTTCACCCTGAGAGAGGTAGGTGTGATTGGCGGCTGCTGTGGTTACTTACGAGTCCTGGAACGGGCGATATCCTGATTTTAATGGCTATGATTTCCTTTTCCGCTTGCTAGGATTCAGCCTCTTTGGCTGATGTGTGTCGCTCCCTCCTTTCTTCTATTTTTCTCAAGAACGCAGAGGTACTTTGCCTTTCTGAGCTAATATTTCCCCTTTTGTGTTCCACTTTATTTTTGGTTTCCATTTTTTCTCTTTATTCCCAGTCTTCTTCTTTGTTTTGCCATTGTAGCCTCTTGTTCTAACTGCTAGCTCTTGTAACGCACTACTAGAAGTTCCAGAAATTTGAGGTGAAGCTGATTTTGTTACGTCCACGTACTGTATATTAATGCTGACATAATCTTGTTAGTGTGTCCTTTGTCTCGTGTTAACAGTGTTGTGTGTAAATAACTTATTTCTGAAATTGCCACTAAATTTTTGCATTGTTCTAACAACTAATTTCCACGGCTAACTCACTTCCCGCTATGCCTCACCCCTTCTCTCTCCACATGACACCTTGCAGGGCTATGTCACAGTCAGTGAAATCAATGAGCTTTACTCACAGCTTGGGCAAGACCCTAAACCTGCTCCTGCCCCCACTCTGACCAAAGCCTCTCCTGAGCCCGAGGCAACCCTTTCCCCTGATGAGGACACCCCCAAACCTGCGGAGGATGAGGTGTGTGTAGTGGTGTGACAGGTTAATCGTGTGTAGATAAGTACACTGAGGCGGATGGTGCAAAGTGTGCAGCTGGTTCTCTTCCTTGTCTTCCTGTTTCTGCACTCATTTCAGCTTTCTGACAATGTTCCTTTCTTTTTCCGAAGCTCTGTCGTTCTTCCTCACCTGCCGACTGTCACTCCTCTTCCTCCTCTCCTTCTTCTTCCTCCCGTCTAAATCCCCGCCCCCTCCCAAAAACACCCTCTGTGCACTGGCCAGAGAACATGGTGACATATCGAGACCCTTCCCCTCTCCCAGACTCCCCCCCACCTCCCCTTCCTGTCAAAAAGCGCCATCAGCAACACAGGCAGGTAATGAGTGTGTGTGTGTGTGTGTGTGTGTGTGTGTGTGTGTGTGTGTGTGTGTGTGTGTGTGTGTTCGTGTATATGTATACCATGTTTACATATCTTTGTGGGGACCAAAATTGGCATGCTACTATACTTGTGGGGACTCTGGGTCCTCACAAGTTTGAAGGCATTTTTGAGACTCAAAATGTGGTTTTAGTGTCAGGGTTATAATTTGGTTATGGTTCAGTTTAGGCTAAGAGTTAAGGTTAGGCATTCATTTTTGATGGTTAGGGTTAGGGTAAGCGGCTAGGGAAAACATTATGTCAATTAGATGTCCCCACAAACATATGAAAACACAACTGTGTGTGTGTGTTGGTGTGTAAACAACTGTGTGTTTATTTTTTATATCACAAGCATATTAAATTGAAACTAGATCAGTCTGTCTAAAGAGTAAAATTATTGAATGTGGGTTAAGAAAAAGGAGAATGCATTTCTGCCACTGTGACTTATTGATTCTACCAGCAGATGGCGCCAGAGTAAGACATTTTAAATCCTGCACATGAAGACTTTACATTACACTTGAAGTATGGGGACATTGATATATGACTGAAAGTGAAATGAGTAATTTTAATTTTCAAATGAAGTTGAGTTGGTAATTGTGTTCATGTTTTCTGTGTGTGTGTGTCTCATCAGCATTTCCGTCTGCTGGAGGAGAGGAAGAGGTCTGAGAAAGAAAGTGGCTCACATCTAAGTGATACTTTACCTAGGAAGAAAACCGCGACCGCCATGAACCCCCAGTTTATGTGCGCAACACTCGGGCGCAGCTTCCCCACAAAGGTACAAACAGAGATGATTGTGTATGTAAAAAAAAAAAAATGACAGCAACTTCCAACTAAATATGATTAGATTATATTAGATTAAATCTAAATTTGATTTAGTGTGAAAGCTTGTGGTGTTTTTAAGGTGGGAGTTGCTCCACACAGAGCATCTTATTTTCCTTGACATCAAGTGTGAGATGTGTCCTTAAGTCTGCTCTTCTCTTCCTCCAAAGCGCTGACATTTTGTCACGTTTTCATGAGAAATAGGGAGCGTGGGAGCTATTTGTGATGTGCATGTCTAACCTCACTGCACAAGTGACTGGATCACTTCCAAACTCGTCCCGCCTTTCTGTGCAGCTTAATTAGTTCTGATTGGATCTCATTTTATTCATTGACAAATGTGTCAGTATGTTTCATCGTAGTTTTTGACCTTGTGCATTAGTTTTTGTTTAGTTATTGTCTCGCTCTCGTTAGAAAACAAAGGTTTTCGGCCTCACCACTTGGTCTTTGAGTTATGTTGTTTATTATAAATAGAATATGAAGCACCCATTTCTTCTCCGTCTTCTTGATTCTTTATAGTCCCATCAGCCTCTGGTACAGAGTACAAGCTGTGGCAGTATTCTTCCAAGAATCCTCAGTTTATCCAATAAGGAAAGTGAATCTCGACGTCTGCATAAAGGTAAAACACACACACAAATACACTTAACTTCACTTGATCTTCTTCTGTTTTTCCTTTTTGTATCGCACAAACACACAAAACCACACTCATCGCTGAGCTGGGATTTGAAAATGCACCTTATATGGAGACAATATCCCACATTTGCTTATCTGTCAGTGGAGATAGTGGAGGAATGTGAGCGTTCCATCACTTCGTGGGGATTTACATGAGCTGTTGTAACGTCTTCACTGTTAAGAAAATATGACACACCACAGAGTGTAAAGCATTTGCACTCTGTGTGTTTGCTGTTTGGCCCAGAAAGATACAGGATGCCAACTCAAGGACACCATGCCTCCTCTCCATAGCAACCTTTTGTATAGGCATCGCTATTATAAATTAAATTTAGATTTGCACCTACTTAGACATAAGAATACGTAGTTTAGTCTTTCATAAAATAAATTTTTCATTGCCCTTCAGATAACAAATCAGTATTTTGGGGGATCATTTTGAAGTACTGTGTGTCCCATGTTGTTGTTTTCTGGGAACTGGCACGTGTATCTGATGCCTTGGCCCCTTTAGTCCCTTGATCTGGCTCATCTGATGGGTGGGTCTAGTAAACAGAGCTGATGGTATCAGTTTTTGTGTGTGTGTGTGTTTCTTCCTGTACCAGGAGGCTTAGTTTGTCTCTCTTTAAAGTGTCCGCACTGTAGATCTGTCGTCATTCATCCGTCAGCTTCTTGAGAATATCTTTTTTCTTTCCAAAAGTCTCTGGACAGCTTCAGGCTGCTGTTTTTATTCAATAATTTTTTAAAATCTTTTTTAAATTCATTTTTAAATCTCAAAACCTGTTTCTGTGCTTGTTTTACAGAAAATATTTTTTTGTCTTTCTTTTCCATTTATTTTGTGTGCTTGAGTGTCTTACTGTTAGGCTGCAGTTTCACCTAATCGTAGCATTAAGGCCTGGATATATTTTTTCCTGGGACGTGTGAGTACACAGTGTAGCGGTGGCGGGGCATTGTAATCAAAATTTGAACCCGGCGTCTGGGCAGTCTGTCCCAGAAGAAGTTGCACCGACAGGTAGAAGACTTGGGTTGCATGGGCAGGAGGAGTAAGCAACCTTGGTTGCTACTGGAGAATTCATCCTTTTTCATCTTCATTGCGTTTGTGTGTATCCAGGTCAGCCGAGCTCCCGAGCTGCTTCTCAGACCAACGTCTACCTCGATGCCTTTGGGTACCGTGAAAACCAGGCCTTTGACACAATGAGTGTGGATAGTAGTGACTCTATTGAAACCAGCATCTCTGCTTGCTCACCTGACAACGTCTCCAGGTAAGTGACACAAAGGCCTGTCAGCAGTGTGTATGCACTGATGAAAATAACTGTTAAAGACGTCTTTAGAATAAGTTGAAATGGGACAGAAAGTTGGATGAAGTGGGGAGGGCTTGCTAGCAAAAAATTAAATAAAAAAAGAGTTTCCTGCCTTCCATGTTCCCTCCTTGGAGAATAGGATGTGTAGAACTGAGCGTGTAGCATGAGTTAAGGGGGGAGGACTCTGTTGATTAGAGTTGTAGGGATCAGCTTACGGAAGACAGAAAACATAAAGGGGTGTGTGCGTGGGTGCCTTTCCAGTCAGCCCCCTCAGGTTCAGATTAACTGAGCAAACCAGCATGAGTGTGGAGGTCCATTTAGGGGTTCAGCCCCCCGACTGGAGTAAAACCATGTGTGCCTGCTTTCCCTCAGTCCTTTTTACATCTTTTGTCTCCCCTCCTCTTGTTTCTCTGAATGGTATGGTCTTGTTCCAGCAGATTTGAAACCATTTGCAGAGTTAGATCTCTGCTTTGCGCGTTTTTATTCTCACTGTGCTTTGGCTCGGATTAGGCTGCATGAGGTTATATTGCACTGGAAGTCATGTTGGGGAATGTGGATCAGTTTTATGATAGAGCTGGATTTTTTTTGTTAATTTGCAGTGATGAGTCCCGTTTCGGGAGATAGATGTGTTAGAACAATTTTTTTTTTCCAAGTAGTCCAGAACTCAAATAAATACATTTGGAACTGCACAGGTGTACATTGACAATGAGCGCAGTTACCTCTCGTCGATTAAGGTAAGAAAAATGCCATCGGTGGTACAGTTTAATTCATATTTGACTTTGATGGTATCTTGATATTCATTCATAATTAAGTACTTTTTCATATAATAGTAACAAGCGCTCTCATTTTTTTCAAAATGATTCGACTTGTTACTGGTTTGGGATTCTTTGCTGGTGTTTCGTTCAGAAAAAGCGTCTGGAAACTGATGAAAAAGACAATGAAAAAATAGCAGAGTGGGAAAAAAGAGGGTTTTTTTCCCTTTTGGAAATGTTCTGGGGTTTTTTTTTTCATGCCCTCCCTCCTGTTCCTTTTTTGTCCTCTCTGCACTCAAGCTGCTCCACATTTCTCCACCCTGTCTCGCTTCCTGATTTGTTTATAGTTCAGTCTGATGTGCACCATTCTTCTTAGCACTGTTGTGACATCAACACCGGGTATTCATTTCCTCCTGGATCCAGATAAGAAGCTGTTTGTGTGTGTGTGTGTGTGTGTGTGTGTGTGTGTGTGTGTGTGTGTGTGTGCATTGCTTATGTTATGGGGGACAAAATCTGGTTACACGGTCATATTTTGGGAACTGGCCTTCCCCTGAGTATAAAAAGGCAAGTTCCAATAACAGAAATATTTAAAATGTAGTGCTCAGATTTGGTTTAAGGTAAAGCAGGTTATGTTCAGGGCTTGGGTAAGGCTTCATAAAATGAATGTAAGTCAGCACGGCAGTGGTACCAGAAGTGCATTTGTGAGAGTAAATAGACTTGGCAAGAAAATTAGTGTGAGAAAAAGAAGTACTGCTTGACGTGAGAAATACATACATAGATCCTTTCGCTGTGATGTCAGGAATGAGTGTCATGTGTAGACCATATGCAGTGTTGGAGACCCTAAATCAGACAAGGCCTCAAAGACCTAAAGAGATAATATAGATGGTTTGGTTGTTAAATTGCCTTGGCAACGTGGGCTCCTTTCTTAATGGATTTCCTCTTTGATTTAGCGCGCACGCACACACACTCACACACACACACACACAAGCAGTGAATAATCAGTATTCTCAGGACAGTTTAGCGTTTACTTTGGAATGTTAAACAGAGTTCTTCTTTTTGGCTGTAGATCTACATGTGTTGTATGCATGTATGTACACACTGGATTAACGCTGCAACCATTCATAAACTAACTCGAAAAACTCCATTATGAAAAAATCCTCGATGAAAGTTTTGTTTAATCCACAACTCTTTAGGGCTCATTTGTCACCATGAATATGTGAGCGTTTCACCCACGCTAGAGAATACAAATAAAGCTGCAATAGAAGATGTAGATGAACTGTTTAAATTAGGCAGCTTACTAAAGCCGTCCCACTTTTTATCACGATGTTAACTGCAGGGGTGAGTCTAAAGGGGGGCATGGGGTGTACTAGGCCATATTTATTTGAAGACTTTAGTAGCCTGATTTTGCAGATTTATATTAATTAAAG
Organism: Oreochromis aureus; assembly: GCF_013358895.1. Classification (NCBI taxonomy): domain Eukaryota; kingdom Metazoa; phylum Chordata; class Actinopteri; order Cichliformes; family Cichlidae; genus Oreochromis; species Oreochromis aureus. The sequence goes on from NC_052950.1 coordinate 13,658,297, forward strand.
TGTTTTATTTATTAAATGGTATTGTATATAATGTTTAAAAATATAAAAAATAAAACTGCTAAGTTGCACACTGAATCATTACTAGGGATGGGTATCGTTTAGGTTTTATCCGATACCGGTGCCAAACCGGTACTTTTGAAACGGTGCCGGTGCTTAAACGGTGCTCGAACCGGTGCTTAAAGAATGGAGAACACAAACTTTGTCCAAAAACCTCTTATGTTTTTATTTTTAGCAGTCTCTTTTTTTCTGCAAAATGATAACCAAGTTAGCCTTTTCTGTTGATACAACATACCTCCAAAGGTTAAAGGTTATGAAAACACAAACTTTGTCCAAAAACCTCTCATGTTTAGCTGTTTTTTTTGTAAAAAGATAACAATGTTAGCCTTTTCTGCAGCTATAGGGCATATATGGTATCACTCTATCAAACAAGAAGACAGCCGCATGTAACTACGACGGTGTTTGCTAGTTCACCTTACGTGCATTAATTTAATAACGTGGTTAGCCTACTTAACGTAAATTACACACGAACAACATTAAGCTACCTGCCCAGAGAAGAACGGCTGCTGCTGCCATCATCGTCCATCATCATTTCTGCTACGCTGACAGGGCTAGGGCAGGGCTAGGGCTCTACTTTTCGGGTTCTTGGGGGATGTTGCTAACTCCAGGTCCAATAACAAGCACCACACCCGCAGTAGATGTGCTCCGTGTGAGGTCTTGCAGCAAGCTATCAAATATGGTGCATTTCTCGGCTTTTTAAAAAAACCGCTATGCGTCGCCAGGTGTTTCATCAGATTCGAGGTGTTACCTCCTTTGCACAGTATCACCTTAAAGCACTTGTTGCAGGCTGCTGAGTTTGCATCTTTTGCTGTGAAGTACAGCCAGACTTTTGACCGCTTTGCCTTGGGCATTTTTAATCTGTAGCTCTGCTCTAAAAGAACGTACGTACCTGGCCCCGCCTACTATCCTTGGAAAGGTAAAATGATTGGCTAGAATCCAAAGTGTATGACATCTCAGGAAAAAAAAAGCACCAAAATAAAGCACCGAAATGTGCGCTGCTTTTCGGTCTGGTTACTACCGTTTATGTCAGAACCGGTGCCATAATGGCACCCATAACGGTACCCATCCCTAATCATTACTAGCATTAATTGTTATTATTAATGATTAACAGTTATACCAATAAGAATGTCACTTTTATGCTGACATGCTAGCTTCTCTTCACTGACTGAATATTTACTATTGCTCAGTGATAAGACAAAAGTATTTCTAATCCGATGACTTGATTAACTCGAGTACTAAAACAATATCAATAGCTGGGGCCCTATATTGGATTATAGTAATGCCAACATTCGTCACACAATTTCAAAGAAAAGTCCAAATTCATTGATTTTCTCATGTCGTGCGTTGGTGTACCCACTGTTTTTTTTATTAACTCGCGAGCTGCTCCCTTGCATTTTTGGAAAATCCCAAAGTGGGTTTTTTTGTTTGCTTTTCTATACGTGTCAAGTGTTTGATGTAAAGCAAAGGATACATTATTTTCTTTAATGATTGCTGTATGTGCTTTTTGCGCTGTAGTGCCAGTACGTCAAATGTAGCCAAGCTGGAGGAGATGGAGCGCCTGCTGAGAGAGGCACAGGCCGAGAAGAACCGCCTCCTCGAACACAAGGTCACTATTTGATTTATTCATATTTTCACATTTTATTTAATGTTAGAGAGATATGTAGCGTTAAAGCCAATATGCAGATCAGTTGAGTATCCTTGTAGTAATTCCAAACCTTAAAGATAGAGGTGCTACTTCATTTGCCCAAACTGCAAAATTGTTGTGTTTTTTATGTGTGTGTCATTAAATAACCTGTGACTGCATCTGAATCGTTCTTAAGGAGCGGGAAATGGAAATTCGAAAGCAGGCCTTGGAAGAGGAGAGGAGGAGACGGGAGGATCTGGAGAAAAGGTTACAAGAGGAGACCAACAGACGCCAGAAACTGATCGACCGCGAGGTGAAGCTTCGAGAAAAGCAGAGGGCGCAGGTAAGACAGAAAATGAAGCGAACCATACGTTTGTCACAAGTGGGCTCGTGCGTTAGTATGTGCAGCTTGATTATTGATAACTGTAGACTCACATCTGGGAAGAGCTGTGGATAATAGAGGTTCTTTATCCAAAACATACTTATGAACTTCGAGGGAACTAACCTTTTACCTTCTTTTGACAGTGCACTCTGTCTTGTTTCTGTAGCTTACTTTTATACATATTTTAGACATACTTACAGTACCTCCTTCTGCATGGTTTTAATCATGACTGTGTTGACAGTTCTCATAGTAAGCTTCATTTATCATCTTTAGTTCTTTTTCCCGGACCATTACATGTTGGCAGCAGAACAAAGAGTCCCATACTCTGATGTTTCCTAATGTATGACTTTCTGTAAATCTTTATGTTTTATAGGAATTTGGTAAAAACAAAAGAATTCATAAGAAATTGTAAATACATCTTTGTCATTACATTCTCAAATGATTCCTCTCCCTCAAGTCCCGGCCTCTTACTCGGTATCTGCCTGTGAGGAAGGACGATTTTGACTTGCGGGCTCACATTGAGTCGGCGGGCCACAGCCTAGACACGTGCTTCCACCTGTCCATCTCAGAAAAGACCTGCCGAGGCTACTTGGTCAAGATGGGAGGCAAAATCAAAACGTGGAAGAAACGCTGGTTCGTCTTTGACCGCAACAGACGCACACTATCCTACTACGCAGGTAGGAACAGCGCACACTTGCAACCACACACAGCAAAGTCTGATTTAAAACAGTTAAAAAAAACCTGTGTGTGTAGATAGAATCACACACATAAATGTTAAAGTTTTGTATTTCTTCTAATTTGGCATGTACTCGTATGTTCTCTCCAGACAAGCACGAAGTCAAGTTGAAAGGAGTCATTTACTTCCAAGCTATTGAAGAAGTATACTACGATCACTTGAAGAATGCACACAAGGTATGCATTCTCCAACACTGATACAAAAAGTGCATCATAACTCTTTCTTCTTTATTCACAATTCATTCTCTCTCCTTCAGAGCCCAAACCCCTCCCTGACCTTCAGTGTGAAGACTCACGATAGGGTCTACTACATGGTTGCTCCTTCTCCCGAAGCCATGAGGATCTGGATGGATGTGATCGTCACAGGCGCTGAGGGATACACTCAGTTCATGGTGTAGTGAAGCAGATCTACGGGCGTCATGTTTTTTTAATGCGGCAGTCCTTTGTGGGTTTTGAAGACAAAAGTATCAGCTCCTGATTTTCCTCCTGGATGAAGATTATGTGCATTTGTGTTACACAGATAACACTTCATGTTGTGTTACAGAGCTCTCATGTGAAATTGCGGGCAGATATCAGACAGTTTAACAGTTTAACTGTCTTCAGAAAAGAATAAAGTTTTTTTGTTCTGATTTTTTTATGTAAGTTAGAAGCATTAGTTAAACCAGAGCTGACTTTGGCCTCTATATTATGCCCTACAGTGTTCAACATCTTATACAAACTGTATACATATTTCCAATATTTCCAAAGAAATGGGGGAAAAGGCATTTAAAAGCATTTGTAGATTATGAAATGCCTCATAATCTAGTAAAGGTATATTTTTTAAATGAATTCATTTCATGTATGATTAATGGGGCATTCTCAGGTCTTAAATCTGTGCGTGGATGTGCATGCATGCATCATATGATCATGTGTGAATATATACACATGTGATGAATTGCCTGCTCTGTGTGTGCACGCAGGCTTTTCGTGTAGCTCCAAGGTGCTATACTTAAACAGTAAATGACACTAATATTGCAAGCCACACTCGCACAAACCAAACTAATCAGCCCTTCTCTGAATGGATGCAGATGCCGGGTTTACAACAGTGTCAACATAGGTAACGTGTTAATAAAACGCCAACGTATTTGTACATTTTGCCTGCTAATTTCTTAAAGGTTATGACTTCTATGATCCATTATCAACTAAAGATGTTTGTTTGTGCCTTTTAATCACATTTTAACTAATTTTTTTAGCACTACATGCATCTACATACAAAATGCCAAAGTGGTGAGAAAGTACGCTAGTGTGGAATTGTGGTCCTGGATGGTTTTTTAAGGAAGAACTTCAGCAGGATGAAGTTTCATTGTTAGATGTCAAGCAGACGAAATCTATGGTACACACATTTATTTGTCCTAAAGTGACTGATTACTGTGCTGCTGCTTTAGTCCACTACATTTCATTACATTGCATTTATTACCACTAATTTAATGTGTTTTATTTTTTTAATGACTATTCCACTATGATCACTAATGCTGCTTTATGCATATGTATATACTCCACGCTGCATTGGCATATTTCTGTCCGCTGATATCTGCATTTATAATCTTGCCTCCTGTGTTTTTGTGTGCTGACCAAACTTTATACATATGTGATACAATGTATATTTGGTTTCTTTGCTTTGAAATATCTTTTAAGTGGAATATTGTCTGTTTCGACATGACGTGCCAAGCATATTGTTACCAAACTAATGGAGTTGTCACAGAGGAAGCTTTCATGTGTTTTAATTCATCCAGTATTTTTATATAATTGTTTTTATGTTGATTTTACTGTATTTATGACAGTACCAATGCATGTATCTTAATTTTGTATTTTCATATGAATAATAAAAAAGAATATATAATAAATATAATCATTTGTGTTGTTTGTGTCTTGAGGAATTCCTTTCCATGAGAACAGTGAAGCTGGAGCACTTTACAGGTTTCCACCAGCAATATTTCAAACTGTGCTGTAGTGCAACCTGCCACAGATCACTGGGATAAAGAATCACACACAGTAAAGACAAGAAGTCTTTATTTTTAAAGTTCAGCTGAAATGTATTATTACCTGTGTGTGTCTGCACTCTCATTTGAACTATGTTACAGTTACAATACAGACAGGTGAAATCCACACAGCCAGCCCAGAATCAGGGATGCACCTACCTTACTCCATCAACTTAAACTAAGCTCAGGAAATCTGTTCCAGTTCATAGATACAAGGCCTTACTAAGTAAAGCATACTCCCCTAATCCACCTGACACAATATTAATAATAAATATTTTGATATAATGACACAAAAATATTCAAGTATCATGACGCAGAAAGACGTGTCTGAAATTTGTAACAAACCAAACTGCTTAAAAATGAAATTTTTTGTGGATACACCTGCCTACATACCTGGCTCAAGGGGGCGTGGCTCCACCTCAGCTCCTCACTGTGCCATGTTACACTACACCGTCCAACGTGTATAAAATATCTGTGGCCTACAAACTATTACACACACACTGTGCTCACATGTTTGTGCTTTCACATTAGCTCATCCAGGTACTCTCGGCACAGAAATATAAGTGGAGGCAAGGGTATAGTCGATTTGAATATGTTACCCATGATTCAATGCGGACATGAAATGAGTCAGACAGATAGCAAGGTTTGTTAAAGTGCCTGGCGGAAAGTTCTCTGTGATTCAGTATTCGTGATTTATTCAACCTCCGTATTAAAACTCCTCTGCCCTCGCTTTTTGCACACACCAGTATATAACTGTATGTGACAACAGCGCCCTATTTATAAGTCTGACACTGGCAATCCACGTGGTTGGTCCGAAGACAGTGGGACGTGGCACCTCCGCCCGAAGGCTCTCAAGGAGATCAGCTATCGTTCGCTCCGTGGGTCACCATGTGGCGCGAAATGTAAATCGCAGTCTTGTTTACGCGTTTGAGATTCTCCTTGTGGATTTCTGTGATGTTCAGAAGGTGAAGCTCACCCACGTCGACGTGTTTGCGACTCACATCCGGGCCACCTTGTGCCCCACCGAGCGACTGATGGCTGTGCTCCCTGTTTGTCTCACCACTGTCAGTATTGATCAGCCTTTTACTGGTGACAGGCTAAAATGATAATATACCGGCCAGTGAACAGTTACGTTTATGACATGACAGCTACAATCAAAAACTTACAACATTTTATACGCAGGTAACCTTATTTTATTGTAGTCAGCTGTCAGTTTATCTTCACTGACCCACTGTATGCGACTTAAAGCTGGTTTGAATTCCCAAATGGATCCAGGTTCAGGGGCATGGAGTTTGAGTACCGCCATGTGGCAGCCATCGGTACTGTCACACAGTCTGCCGAGATGCAGTACTGGCATGGTCAAAACTAAAACAAGGCGGCTAATCTAGGTTGATTATTTATTAAACTGTCCGTGTATCTGCAGTTTGAGTTGCCTGTACCACCCCCGACAACTGAGGAAGTTCGGGGTCTCTCCAGTGATCCTCAGGACTTTCTATGCAGGCGCTGTGGAAAGCATCCTGGTATGGGAACAGCTGCGTTAAGGATCAAAAAGCTCTTCAGAGAGTGATCCGTACGGTAGAACGCTGCTGCAGGACTGCTCTACCCTCCCTACAGGACATCTACACCAGGAGATGTTGGTCTAGAGCAGCTCAGATACTGAAGGAGCGCTCCTTTCCCGGTGTTGTCCGGCAACAAACTGTCCAACTTCTACACTCAGGCAGAAGGTTCCGCACCATCCGGGCAAGAACAGAGAGACTCAAGAGGAGCTTCTACCCCAGGCCACCCGGGTCCTAAACCAGATCATGCCCCCCCGCCACACCCGCATCCATAAGTAACTGAGACAGGATTTATTCTTAACACATTCCAACCTGATTCTTCTCGGCTTTACTACAGCACTGGACACTTTAACACCCACTCGCACAACGTACATTTTCAGATTTTCAATTTAAAACTTTCTAGATTTAAAAAAAAAAAAAAAAAAAAAAAAATTCACTTAATCTACATAATTCACTTACTTACTGCATATAATGCTACTTACTGCATATAATATGGTTTTTTGTATAATTCACTTAATGTATATGATGTTCTCTCTGTTTGCAGAGTCAAGGAGCGTGTCAGGACACATTTCACTGCGTGTTGTACTCGTATAACTATGCATGTGACAAATAAAGGATCTTGAATCTCGATATACTCATCAAGATTGCTTTTCTATCTTAGTAAAACCAAATGAAAAAGACCCGTGAGTTAGTCCACGGGATCCAAATTTTAAACATGGGGAGATATAATTCATAGAAAACCGAGACCACACATATTTGGTGTACAGTTTACACTGGCTCTCACCTGCCGGTGTAAGTAACGCATGTGATCGTCACAGCCTATGAAGAGCGTCTAATTCTGCATAGATTACCCGTGGTTCATTGCGAGTGGGAAATGGCTCTCAGAAACCCTAAAGTTTGTGAAACTGTTTGACCCAATGGTCTCATTGATATCACGCTACGCCAATCACCTAATGATAGGTTTAAAAGTCAAAGAAGACTTGCGTTTAAAAACCATCATATAAGCGGGTATGTGCTACGTGATGTATTTATACTGGTTCCAGTCACTGTGGAAATGGCTGGTCCGAAGGTGGTACAAACAGACAAACAAACCCTTTCTCACAAAACTCTGCAGTTCAGTCAAGTCCACCAGATATTGACTAGCTTTTCTTTCTCAGGTCACACAATTAACCATTTCGTGCATTGAACGTTTTATACCGCGTTTCCAACGATATAATGTGTGAACCCAAACGGACAGACTTTGAAAGAGAGTGTAAAAACTTCATCAGCGTTTTGTCAATCAAATGTTGCTATAAAGATAAAAACAAATTCAGTTCACAATTCTTTCTCAGAGTTTTATTTAGTAATGACGCATTGAGGTTGATTTCCGTGTCACAGACAAGATAGTGCACAGTCAGGTTTCCCATGAGTCATTGCGGGTGTAAAATTACTACAAGTGAATGCAAACTTTCTTTCATACATTGTTATTTTTCATGATAGTATATGAGAAGTGTTTGAGTCTAGCAATAACAGCCAGAAACAGCATTGACGAAAAATTAACTAGTTTTTAGTTAATTTAGCCTGGAAAATTTTAAACAAGTTTTTAAAAATTTTCAGGCTAAGTAAGCACATTTTTATAACAGGACCTTGGTTTTAAGGTAGCAGTGCATCGTATCATTTTATAACCAAGGCTACAGAGGTTCACCTGACACACTTTGACAAACCTGACAACCTTTTGGTTTGATGATTCTGTTTGATCCACGTAAAAGCAACAAAACAAAACAAACAAACAAACAAAACGGTATATAGATTTGTACGTCGAAGAGGCGCTATTTCAGGTCTGCGCCATTGTTCCAGATGGTTCCGATGAAAGTGAAGAAAACTTCCAAGACTTCTTAACTTACCCTCACTTTTGGTATTGACTAACTTTTTCTATTATGTTAGCAGTAGCAATACAACAGCTTTTCTGAACATTATCTTATTAGCACCAATTGACGCCTAATAATTTAAGATTTGCTTTAAAATCAAAATCAAAACATGGAAGAAACGCTGGTTTGCCACAACAGACGCACACTATCCTATTACGCAGGTAGGGACACTTGCAACCACACACAGCAAAGTCTGATTAAAAACAATTAAAAAACTGTGTATGTAGATAGAATCAACAAATAAACGTTAAAGTTTTGTATTTCTTATAATTTGGCATGTACTCATATGTTCTCTCCAGACAAGCACAAAGTCAAGTTGAAAGGAGTCATTTACTTCCAAGCTATTGAAGAAGTATACTACGATCACTTGAAGAATGCACACAAGGTATGCATTCTCCAGCACTGATACAAAAAGTGCATCATAACTCATTCTTCTTTATTCACAATTCATTCTCTCTCCCTCCTTCAGAGCCCAAACCCCTCCCTGACCTTCAGCGTAAAGACTCACGATAGGGTCTACTACATGGTTGCTCCCTCTCCCGAAGCCATGAGGATCTGGATGGATGTGATCGTCACAGGCGCTGAGGGATACACTCAGTTCATGGTGTAGTGAAGCAGATGTACGGGCCTCGCTTGTTTAAATGCTGCAGTCCTTTGTGGGTTTTGAAGACAAAAGTATCAGCTCCTTATTTTCCTCCTGGATGAAGATTATGTGCATTTAACACAGTGCATGAAGTGCAGATAGCACTTCATGTTGTGTTACAGAGCTCTCATGTGAAATTGCAGGCAGATATCAGACAGTTTAACAGTTTAACTGTCTTCAGAGAAAAATAAAGTTTTTTGTTCTGTTTTTTTTTAACATAAGTAAGAAGTTAGTTAAACCAGAGCTGACTTTGCTAACGTGTTAATAAAACACCAACGTATTTGTACATTTTGCCTGCTAATTTCTTAAAGGTTATGACTTCTATGATCCATTGTCAACTAAAGATGTTTGTTTGTGCCTTTTAATCACATTTTAACTAATTTGTTTAGCACTACATGCATCTACATACAAAATGCCAAAGTGGTGAGAAAGTACGCTAGTGTGGAATTGTGGTCCTGGATGGTTTTTTAAGGAAGAACTTCAGCAGGATGAAGTTTTATTGTTAGATGTCAAGCAGACAAAATCTATGGTACACACATTTATTTGTCCTAAAGTGACTGATTACTGTGCTGCTGCTTTAGTCCACTACATTTCATTACATTGCATTTATTACCACTAATTTAATGTGTTTTATTTTTTTAATGACTATTCCACTATGATCACTAATTCTGCTTTATGCATATGTGTATACTCCACGCTGCATTGGCATATTTCTGTCCGCTGATATCTGCATTTATTATCTTGCCTCCTGTGTTTTTGTGTGCTGACCAAACTTTATACATATGTGATACAATGTATATTTGGTTTCTTTGCTTTGAAATATCTTTTAAGTGGAATATTGTCTGTTTCGACATGACGTGCCAAGCATATTGTTACCAAACTAATGGAGTTGTCACAGAGGAAGCTTTCATGTGTTTTAATTCATCCAGTATTTTTATATAATTGTTTTTTTATGTTGATTTTACTGTATTTATGCCAGTACAATTGCATGTATCTTAATTTTGTATTTTCATATGAATAATAAAAAAGAATATATAATAAATATAATCATTTGTGTTGTTTGTGTCTTGAGGAATTCCTTTCTATGAGAACAGTGAAGCTGGAGCATTTTACAGGTTTCCACCAGCAATATTTCAAACTGTGCTGTAGTGCAACCTGCCACAGATCACTGGGATAAAGAATCACACACAGTAAAGACAAGAAGTCTTTATTTTTAAAGATCAGCTAAAATGTATTATTACCTGTGTGAAAGTCCTGGAATAAACATCATATGTGTCTGCACTCTCATTTGTCCTATGTTACAGTTACAGTACAGACAGGTGAAATCCACACAGCCAGCCCAGAATCAGGGATGCACCTACCTTACTCCACCAACTTAAACTAAGCACAGGAAATCTGTTCCAGTTCATCCTACAGATACAAGGCCTTACTAAGTAAAGCACACTCCCCTAATCCACCTGACACAATATTAATAATAAATATTTTGAAATATTTAAAAAAAAATAGTCAAATATCATGCAGCAGAAAGACGTGTCTGAAATTTGTAACAAACCTAACTGCTTAAAAATTGACTGATTTTTTTTGTGGATACACCTGCCTACATACCTGGCTCAAGGGGGCGTGGCTCCACTTCAGCTCCTCACTGTGCCATGTTACACTACACCGTTCAACGTGTATAAAATATCTGTGGCCTACAAACTATTACACACACACTGTGCTCACATGTTTGTGCTTTCACATTAGCTCATCCAGGTACTCTCGGCACAGAAATATAAGTGGAGGCAAGGGTATAGTCGATTTGAATATGTTACCCATGATTCAATGCGGACATGAAATAAGTCAGACAGATAGCAAGGTTTGTAAAAGTGCTTAGCGGAAAGTTGTCTGTGATACAGTATTCGTGATTTATTCAACCTCCGTATTAATATACAACTCCTCTGCCCTCGCTTTTTACATACACCAGTATATAACTGTATGTGACAACACCGCCCTATTTATAAGTCTCACACCGGCTGTTTTGCGGTTGGTCCGAAGACAGTGGGACGTGGCACTTCCGCCCAGAGCCAACCAGTGAGCGCAGCTATTATTCGCTCCGTGGGTCACTATGTGCCGCCAAATGTGAATCGCGAACTTGTTTACGCGTTTGAGGCTCTCGTTGTGGATTTCTGTGATGTTCAGAAGGTGAATCTCAACCACGTTAACGTGTTTGCGACTCACATCCGGGCCACCTTGTGCCCCACCGAGCGAATGATGGCTGCGCTCCCTGTTTGTCTCGCCACTGTCAGTATTGATCAGCCTTTTACTGGTGACAGGCTAAAATGATAATATACCGGCCAGTGAACAGTTACGTTTATTACATGACAGCTACAATTAAAAACTTTGTCTCGCAAATGTAACAATTTTTTCTACTAAGGCAACTTTATTTTATTGTAGTCAGCTTTCAGTTTACCTTCACTGACTCACTGTAATTGACTTCAAGCTGATTTGAATTCCCAAACGTTCCGGGTTGTACTGTTACACAGTCTGCCTAAATGCAGTACTGGTCAAATCTAAAACAAGGCGGCTAATCTGGTGGATTATTTATTAAATTGTCCGTATATCTGCAGTTTGAGTTGATATACCCATCAAGATTGCTTTTCTATCTTAGTAAAACCAAATGAAAAAGACCCGTGAGTTATATAGTCCACAGGAACGATATTTTAAACGGGCTGGCTCTGACCTGCCAGTTTAAGTAACGCATGTGATGGTCACAGCCTATCAAGAGCGTCTATTCTGCATAGGTTACCCGTGGTTCATTGCAAGTGGGAAATGGCCCTCAGTAACTGCAAAGTTTGTGAAACTTTTTAACCCAATGGTGTCATCGATATCACGCTACGCAAATCACTTAACTATAGGTTTAAAAGTCAGAGAAGACTTGCGTTTGAACACCATCATGTAAGCGGATATGTGGTACGCGACGTATTTATACTCTTTACTGGCGATGTATTTGTGGTTGGTCCGAAGGCGGTACTAGGACAAGCTCAAACAAACAAACAAACAAACCAACCAACCCAACCCTTTCTCACAAAAATTGGTGGCTGTACAGTTGTGTGCAGTCATTGGTTTCGGCCAATACCGCCAGATATTGACCAACTTTTGTGTTTTCACAAAAACACATATCATATCAGGTCACACAATTAACCCGTTCGTGCATTGGAAGTTTCCAACGATATAATGTGTGAATCCAAATGGACAGACTTTGAAAGAGTGTAAAAACGTCAATCATGGTCTGTCAATCAAATGTTGCTGTAAAGATAAAAACAAGTTCAGTTCACAACTCTTTCTCTGAGTTTTATTTAATAATTGCGCATTGAGGTTGACTTCCGTGTCATAGACAGGACAGTGTCAAGTTTTCCATGAGTCATTGCGGGTGTATAATTACCATAAGTAACTGTAAACTTTGTTTCATACATTATTATTTTTCATGTTAGTATATGAGAAGTGTTTGAGTCTAGCATTAACAGCCAGAAACAGCATGGACGAAAAATTAACTGCCGGTATATAGATTTATACGTCGAAGAGGCGCTGTTTATAACAGGTCTGCTACCTTACTTTCGGTATTGACTAACTTTTTCTATTGTATTAACAGTAACAATACAACAACTTCTCTGAACATGAAAATAATGTATCATTAAATCACCAACTGACGCCTAAGAATTTTTGATTTGCTTTAAAAATTCAAAGCTGTAAACATTTAGCGACATTAACTTATAGAAACATTTTTGTATGTTGCTCGATGGTCCTATTTGCATAAATTATGTGAAAGTCATACTGTATGATCTAGTTGGGAAAACCTGCCACCACTAGAGGGAGCAGTGCTGTTGAATTTAGAAAGTAGGTATTTAAGAGTTTCACCTGACACAGTCCAACAAACCTCCCCAACATTTCATCTGATGGACATTAACCAGAAATAACAGAAGACTTGTTCACCTGACAGATCACCACTACCAAGTGTATAGTAGACAATCTACTATATCTGTGGTGCTTCATTTGTAATGTCAGATTACGTAATCCAGGTTTTCTTCTTATATATTAGGCTCAATGCTTTATGCAGCTTTCCCATTCCATGTGATTCAATGTGGATATAAAATAAGTCAGCAAAATTTGTAGGTTTACTTTGATACAAAGATACCAGAGGTGGTAGCTGTGCATTGTATCATTGAGTAACAAAGACTACAGAGGTTCACCTGGCACAGCATAACAAATAATTGATCCGATTCTGTTTGATGCACATAAACCAAAAATAACAGAGCTTTTTGTTCACTTGCTAGACCACCGATAACAAGTCTCCTGAATCTCCTACCTACACACCTGTATTAGGTGGGCGTGGCTTGACCTGACCAGCATCGCAGCTTCCTTGGTTTATCGTCCTATAGCAGCGGCCAGTGCAATGTGAATAGCTCTATGGTGCGCATATGTACCCATGATTCAGTGCGGGTCCTGAAATGCGTCAGGTAAATTGTGATATTTGTTTCACACAGTGCTCTTTTTGATGTACCTGACAATGAAATGAACGAAAACTCGCGTATGTCTGACTCACGTTCAACGCTGTTGGTATAGACCAGCCTTTTCTTAATAATAGACTAGACTTCGCTGGTTTCAGAGAACAAATGCTGTCTTTAGCTGTCACTGTGCCACACTTAGATGCTTTTTGTATTAGTCATTTAACCAGGTGAACTCATAAGCAGGTGTTGGAGGCGGGGATGTTACACATCACAACATAATAGACATGGAGGCAAAATTTATTGCAAAAATATCAGTTTGTTGCCAAATTTTACAAACATTAAAAACTAAAATGCAATTCAGTCTTTGCTCCCCGATGTTTACGCCCAAACTCACCTCGACAGGCAAACAACTGCAACTCAAGAGTGTAAAACTGACTTACAGAATTGGAAAATAATAACAATCACGAGTACGGTTAAGGCTTTGTGGTCGGATTCGGGTGGTTAATTTGATTTCAAGGTTAGGTGGGTGCAGGTATTTATTAAAGAGTTTTTAAACATTTTCAGGCTAAGTAAGCAAACTTTTATATAGCAGGACTTTCGTTTTAAAGGAGCAGTGCATTGTATCGTTTTATAAGCAAGGCTACAGAGGTTCACCTGACACACTCTGACAAGCCTCACAAACTTTTCGTCTGATGGTTCTGTTTGATTTCTCCCCCCCGGTAACCTTTTGTTACCGAGCTATCGGTGATCAATCGGTGATTTAATTTCACATGTTGTTATGAAAATGGGAATTTAAATAACCTTTATCAAAAAGAAATTGTATCATTTTACAGAAAGCAAAACAAAAATAAAAGAAAGAAAGAAGAAAAGGTCGAAAATACATCCGTGGCTGGATTTCCTGCCTACACACCTGAGGGTGGGCGTGGCGTGACCAGCAGTGGCCAGTGTAACGTCATTATATTTACCCATGATTCAGTGCGTGCTCTGAAATGCGTCAGGTAAATTGTGAAATTTTTAAGGTTGTTTCACACAGTGTCCTTTTAAATATTGGGATATGTAACTTATTCGAGTTTGATATGAAAATCCAGAGGAAGCCCTGAATGTCAAAGTCAAAATCTTGAAATGGATTCTGAATTTTATAGGGAGCCAGCGCAACTAGATCAGCAGGGGTGTAATATGGGAGTATTTAGAAGATCTGGTCAGAAGCTTTGCGGCAGCATTCTGAACAACTTGCAAATGATCCACAGAGGCTTTACTTAAACAAGTGAACAAAGAATTGCAATAATCCAAATGAGATGAGACAAATGCATGGATGACCATTTCTAGTTTTGAGCGTGAAACAATGGGACTCAGCTTAGCAATATTTTTTAAATGATAAAAACAGGAGCGAACCAATAAATTAGCATGAGTGTCCAAAGTCAGAGCTGAGTCAAAAGTTACACCAAGGTTCCTGATAGAAGGTTTGGCAAATGTAGTGAGAGGGCCTAAGTTTTCCATAACCAAAGGTACCAATTTTTTGGGAGCACAAACAAGGACTTCAGTTTTCTCCTCATTTAGCTGAAGAAAGTTATCAGCCATCAGTCCCCTACTGGAATCTAAGCACCTATGCAAAATCAGTAGTTTGGAAACATCTTGGGGCTTAAAGGAGATATACAACTGAATGTCATCTGCATAGCAGTGATTATTTAGTTATTTGTCCTAAGGTGACTGATTACTGTGCTGCTGCTCTAGTCCACTATATTTCATTACATTGCATTTATTACCACTAATTTAATGTGTTTTATTTTTTTATGACTATTCCACTATGATCACTAATGCTGCTTCATGCGTATGTGTATACTCCACGCTGCATTGGCATATTTCTGTCCGCTGATATCTGCATTTATAATCTTGCCTCCTGTGTTTTTGTGTGCTGACCAAACTTTATACATATGTGATACAATGTATATTTGGTTTCTTTGCTTTGAAATATCTTTTAAGTGGAATATTGTCTGTTTCGACATGACGTGCCAAGCATATTGTTACCAGAGTTGTCACAGAGGAAGCTTTCATGTGTTTTAATTCATCCAGTATTTTTATATAATTGATTTTTATGTTGATTTTACTGTATTTATGACAGTACCATTGCATGTATCTTAATTTTGTATTTTCATATGAATAATAAAAAAAGAATATATAATAAATATAATCATTTGTGTTGTTTATGTCTTGAGGAATTCCTTTCTATGAGAACAGTGAAGCTGGAGCATTTTACAGGTTTCCACCAGCAATATTTCAAACTGTGCTGTAGTGCAACCTGCCACAGATCACTGGGATAAAGAATCACACACAGTAAAGACAAGAAGTCTTTATTTAAGTTCAGCTGAAATGTATTATTACCTGTGTGAAAGTCCTGGAATAAACATCATATGTGTCTGCACTCTCATTTGTCCTATGTTACAGTTACAGTACAGACAGGTGAAATCCACACAGCCAGCTCAGAATCAGGGATGCACCTACCTTACTCCACCAACTTAAACTAAGCTCAGGAAATCTGTTCCAGTTCATAGATGCAAGGCCTTACTAAGTAAAGCACACTCCCCTAATCCACCTGACACAATATTAATAATAAATATTTTGATATAATGACACACACAAAAAAAATAGTCAAGTATCATAACGCAGAAAGACGTGTCTGAGATTTGTAAGAAACTACTTAAAAATGAATTTTTTTTCTGGATACACCTGCCTACATACCTGGCTCAAGGGGGCGTGGCTCCACCTCAGCTCCTCACTGAGCCATATTACACTACACCGTCCAATGTGTATAAAATATCTGTGGCCTACAAACTATTACACACACACTGTGCTCACATGTTTGTGCTTTCACATTAGCTCGTCCAGGTACTCTCGGCACAGAAATATAAGTGGAGGCAAGGGTCTAGCTGATTTGGATTGCTTTCCCATGATTCAATGCGGACATTAAATGAGTCAGCCAGATAGCAAGGTTTGTAAGAGTGCTTGGCGGAAAGTTCTCTGTGATATACTATCCGTGATTTATTCAACTTCCGTATTAAAATGCAACTCCTCTGCCCTCACTTTTTTTCCACACACCCATATGTAACTGTGTGTGACAACAGCGCCCTATTTATAAGTCTGACTCTCTTAAAGGACGTGGTTGGTCCGAAGACAGTGGGATGTGGCACTTCCGCCCGAAGACCCACAAAGAGCACAGTCATCATTCGCTCCGTGGGTCACCATGTGGCGCCAAATGTGAATCGCGATCTTGTTTACGCGTTTGAGGTTCTCCTTGTGGATTTCTATGATGTTCAGAAGGTGAAGCTCAACCGCGTCAACGTGTTTGCGTTTATTACATGACAGCTACAATCAAAAAAATTGTCTCACAAATGTAACAATATTTTCTACTAAGGCAACTTTATTTTATTCTAGTCAGTTGCCGGCTTACCTTCACTGCCCAACTGCATGTGAATTCCCAAATGGATCCAGGTTTAGGGGCATGGAGTTTGAGTGCCGCCATGTGGCAGCCAAGGTTACTGTCACACAGTCTGCCGAGATGCAGTACTGAAACAAGATGTCTAATCTGGTTGATTATTTATTCAATTGTCCGTGCATCTGCAGTTTGAGTTGATACACCCATCAAGATTGCTTTTCTATCTTAGGAAAACCAAATAAAAAAGAGCCGTGAGTTATATAGTCCACAGGATGCAAATTTTAAACATGGGGGGGGGGGGGATATAATTTGTAGAAAAGCAAGACGACACACATTTGGTGGAACATTTACACTGGCTCTAACCTGCCAGTGTAAGTAACGCATGTGATCGTCACAGCCTATGAAGAGCGTCTATTCTGCATAGATCACCTGTGGTTCATTGCGATTGGGAAATGGCTCTCAGAAACCCTAAAGTTTGTGAAACTGTTTGACCCAATGGTCCCATTGATATCACGCTACGCTAATCACCTAACTATAGGTTTAAAAGTAAAAGAAGACTTGCGTTTGAACACCATCATGTAAGTGGGTATGTGGCACGCGACGTATATTTACTGGTAACAGGCTCGGCGTGAATGGTTGGTCCGAAGGTGGTACTACGACAAACAAACAAACAAACAAGCAGACAGAAATGTAGCACCATTTCCACAAAGGGTGGAAGTGGTTTCCACGAAATGTGGCAACCCTTTGTGGGTTTCCACATTTGGGCCTTTTGTATCTTGATGGTTTATGTTATGAGTGAATTGATGTAATTTTGTTTTTGAACAATAAAATTCTTTGAAAATTGAAAATTGAAAATTGAAAATTGAGACAGACAGACAGACAGACAAACAAACAAACAAACAAAGCTTCAAGAAATTAGTGGCTGTACATGCAGTCATTGGTTTCGGCCAATACCGCCAGATATTGATCAGCTTTTTTTCTTTTTAATCAGGTCACACGATTAACCATTTCGTGCATTGAACGTTTTATACCGCGTTTCCAACGATATAATGTGTGAACCCAAACGGACAGACTTTGAAAGAGAGTGTAAAAACTTCACCAGCGTTTTGTCAATCAAATGTTGCTATAAAGATAAAAACAAGTTCAATTGACAACTCTTTCTCAGTTTCATTTAATAATGACGTATTGAGGTTGGTACAGACAGTGCACAGTCAGGTTTCCCATGAGTCATTGCGGGTGTAAAATTACTACAAGTGACAGTAAACTTTGTTTCATACATTGTTATTTTTCATGTTAGTATATTAGAAGTGTTTGAGTCTAGCATTAACAGCCAGAAACAGCATGGAAAAAAAAAATAACTACCGGTATATAGATTTATACGTCGAATAGGCGCTATATAGCAGGTCTACGTCCATGTTTAGCATGGTTGGTCCGTTGAAAGTGGGGACTCAGCAAAACGCCCAAAACTTCTTACACTTACCCTCACTTTCGGTATTGACCAACTTTTTCTAACAGTAGCAATACAACAGCTTCGCTGAACGTTATCTTTATATCACCAATTGACGCCCGATAATTTTAGATTTGCTTTAAAAATTCAAAACTGTAAACATTTAGCGACATTAACTTATAAAAACATTTTTTGTATGTTGCTCCATGCATAAATTGTGTGAAAGTCATACTGTATGATTTAGTTGGGAAAACCTGCCACCACTAGGGGGAGCAGTGCGATTGAATTTAAAAAGTAGGTACTTAGGAGATTCACCTGACACAGTCCAACAAACCTGCCCAACATTTCATCTGATGGACATTAACCAGAAATAACAGAAGACTTGTTCACCACTACCAAGTTTTTTTTATTTTTATTTTTTTATTTTATTTTTTTTTTCAAACCTTTATTTAAACATCAGTACAATACAGAATGGAATCAAACAGTACCACAATAATGGTGTTGAACTTACAAAAGAATTGTATGCATAGATAAACAAATACAAGAACAGTATTCAGAAACAACAATATAAATATGCTAGGGGGAAAGTAACTGATCAAGCCAAAGAATAAAGTGATTGAAAGATCTTGATTTTTTCACAAACACCAATAGTTTTTATAGCTTTTGGGTTAGTGGAGTTCTTAATTGAGTTAAGATACTGTACAAGTTCAAAGGAGAATACATAAAAAGAGGGATGTCTTCCTAAACATTTGGACTTGTGAATATGAAATTTAGCCATTAAAATTAACAAATTAATCATATATCTGTTATCAAAGTTGAATTGTTTTTGGTTTTTGTGCAGACCAAACAAAACATATTTCCAAAACAGTACAAATCCTTTAAATATATTTTCTGAAATAAAAACACATAAATTCTGCCAAAAATCTTGTACAAGGTTACAAAACCAAAAAAGATGTATAGTAGATTCCTTGGAAGTTTTACAAAAGCTACAGCTTGTATCAATGTCTAATTTGAATTTGCTTTGAAGATCATCTTTAGAAGGATAAATTCTGTGTGGCTGGGGAGAGGGAGGTCTGGGCTTCTCTGCTTAGGCTGCTGCCCCCGCGACCCGATCTCGGATAAAGCGGATGAGGATGGATGGATGGATGGAATTTATAATCACCACTACCAAGTGTATAGTAGTCTGAATTTCCTGTCTACACCCCTGTATTAGGTAGGCGTGTCTTGACTTGAGCAGTGTCGCAGCTTCCTTGGTTTTTCGTCCTCTAGCAGCAGCCAGTGCAATTTGATTGGCTCTACGGAGTGCATATTTACCCATGATTCAGTGTGTGCTCTGAAATTCGTCAGGTAAATTGGGATTTTTGTAAGACTGTTTCACACAGTGTTCTTTTTGATGTTGCGACATGTAACTTATTCGAGTTTGATATAAAAACCCATGGAACTCTAGTTCGTGAACACCCGTATGTAACCTGAAATGTTTACAGAGACCTATTAATAGCCCGTGATCGCCTAGGTTTTACGGTTGGTCCGCACACAGTGATGAACACGTCGTGTCTCACGTTGACAGCAGCTTAAATATCGTTGAAACGTGTTCAGTCACACAACTGTTAAACCCAAACGAAAATTAACTGACAATGAAATGAACGAAACATTGCTCATGTGTCTCTGACTCACGTTCAACGCTGTTGGTATTGACCAGCCTTTTCTTATTAATAATAGACTAGACTTGGCTGGTTTCAAATGATGTCTTTAACTCTCACTAAGCCACAATTAGATGCTTTTTGTTTTAGTCATTTTTAGTCATTTTAATTAAGATGGTGGCGCGAGCAGTCGCAGCGGCCCGGGTGACCGGCGCGCTCCACAAGTTAGCGGCCTTCTTTTCATTTTGTGTATTTTTTATTTTGAAAGTCAGCAAAACTTTCTAGCAATTTTCACTAAGATTTGATTGACGATTCTATGAAAACGGATGACGTTTCAAAGACGTTTATTAAGGTGAAAAAATGTGAAAATGGGGGTGAGGGGACTTTGGTTTAAAGGTACCAGTGTAGCAGTGCATTGTATAATTTTATAACTAAGGCTACAGAGGTTCACCTGACACTAGGGATGCAACGATACCAATTTTTTCAAACCGATCCGATACCGATACTTGGATCTGAGTACTTGCCGATACCGAGTACAAAAGCCGATACTTCTGCCACACACAAGTTAAACTTAACCGGTAGTAAAGAAACGACCCCACACAACTCTTTAACACAAACGAAACGTTTACTGAACGTAAGGGCAGAGACAAATACTGTACAACACATCCCTTTTTTAAACTCAAATGATATTCCAATTCCTTAACCAAATGAAATACACTGTATAAATGAAATAATTCCCTTTCAAATTATATTAAACAACCCAACTTATGTTATCACCTTTTGGTAAGTGACTCACTAATATACACTCCAAAACACGTTATATAAATCCACTAAACATACAATATTCACACATGGGCGCCACACACACTCACATTCACACTTGTTGCAGGCCTGTTTGCTGCTCACGCCGGACGATGGAGAAAAATCCTCTTCTCCCAGTAAGAGCACAAAAGTCTGACTTACAGTTCCGTTGCTCGGTAGGTCGCCGTTCACCAGTCCCACACTAAATCCACTCCCTGCGGACCCGATGCTGTCTCTGCTACAGCGCGTTAGCCCGTCACTGTCCAGCTCTCCGACAGTCCATAGCAGCTGCCTCCGTGGCGCAGCCAAGCAGTCCGGCTAGCCTTTAGCCTCGGCGGTCATGGCTGGAAACACAGTTTTCCACGGACGGTGGTGCGACCGTTGAAACAAAAAGTCACTTCACCCACACTCTGTTGCGAAGCTCTCACACGGTTAGCTTTCTAGTCACACACTCTTTTGTGCAAGTTAACCTCAGTAAAACTAGCCGAGTCTCTCACTTTGGTTCAGCTAACCTCGTGCATCTCTCCATGCCGTTCTCTTCTGTGAACTGTGAACACCTTATGTGGCGTTCAAGTCCATGGGAATTATGAGTATCTACTACCAAATTCCCATCCGGGCTACATTAGTATCGGTTCATGGTATCGGTTGACTTTTACGAGTACGAGTACGCACACATTTTACAGTATCGGCACCGATACCCGATACCAGTATCGGGATCGGTGCATCCCTACCTGACACACTAACAAAAGTGGCAAACATTTGGTCTGATGTTTCTGTTTGAGCCACATAAAAGCAAAAAACTAAAACTAAAACAAAAATCCAACATCTTCTGTTTACCTGCTGGTCCACCATTACATATACCGTGGCCAACTGTAATAGTCATTGTGAACCTCTTGTTACCGAGCTATCGGTGACACTTTTAGTTTCACGTTTTTATGAAAATCGGAAATTAAATCACCTTTATTAAAAAGACGTGTATAATTTTACAGCAAGCAAAAAATAAGTAAAAATAAAAGGTGTGTAGGTGCCTACACACCTGAATAAGGTGGGCGTAGCGTGAGCAGCATGGCAGCTTCCTTGGTTTATACACTGTAAAATCTAATTAGTTCCCAGAACTCAAAAAAATTATGGAAACTCGTTGCCTCAAAAAAACTAAGTAAAGCTTACTTAAGATGACTGTTAGGACAACTTATACATTGCAAGTCTGCAGTATTAACAAGAACTTGATATTTCTGACTGTACAATACTAATTGTTTACCTACTGACAAACATGTTAAGTTCAACTAAATGAAAAAACAATTTGTGGTAACCTGAATATGATTAAAAATAATTAACAACAATTTTTGTAATGATGTTAAAATGAGCCCAACTTTTATTTTCAAACACAACAAAGTATAACAGCCAACATACTGGACACTGTTCTGCTGAACAACAAACAATTATATTGCCATCACTGTTATAATCTTACAATGAAACAAAGTCTCAGATGTAATTATTCTGAAAATAAGTTTAGGCCTAACACAAGTTTGTTTTGTACTTACATTACTTATATAATCAAAATAAAATATTTGTTGTTCTGTCACAAGTGCAGCCTCTAATTTAAACAACACATTTGTTTTTCATTCCAACACATGAGCTGGAATGTTGTAATGTTTTAAGGATGCTTGTTTCCAGTCCAGGCATTACTGCCTGAATGACTGTCATGGATCGAGGTGATCCAAATGTAGGTGCAGAAGAAAGTCTTTAACTTCCCTTAAGTACAGTGGCAGTGGATGTGGGTTGGAGATGCAATGAGCTTGAACCTGCAGGCGACCATCTTCACTGACCACACCATCTGTGACGGAGGACTCATCTCTCCTGTTGTCCTGCAAGCAAACAATCATATTTTTGGAACATGAACTTAATTGCTTTCTTAAAACATTTTTTTCTGCATTTGGTATAAAACAGACTCCAATTTAGACGATCTCAGGCTCCCTCCCACCGGAGAGGTGACATTCAATGTCCCAAATTGTTAGTCTGGATAGCCCTGACCACCACGCAACACACAATAATGTCATGAAAGCATCATTTTAAAAAAGGGCTATGCAAACATGGCCAATAACTTTCATTCTAATGATGTGCAAAATGATTTTGGGCACAAAACAGATTTTGCTGTTAGAAAACTTGCAGACTTCACTATATACAGTGTGGACCCTCTAAACTAAGTTTGGGGATGTGATCTTTCAAGAAATGCAGACCAAACTGTTGTTGTTTGTTTACTTACACAGCATGTCTTGTAGAATTAACTGTGGTCACCAGCAACAGCATAGTGCAGTCATATCTCAAGTCTAATAACAGAAGACAGGAAAAGATCAGTAAACTTCCCAAACCAAAGCACAAATAAAACAATAAATAAAACAGGCTGATCTAAAGTATGATTAAAGTTCAGCCTGATTAATATAAATGTCACTGACAGTTGCTAATATGTTGGAAAACCAAAATACTTACTGATGTCTTTCTGTCCAACAGCAGGAGTGCTGGTCCCGAGCCTCAAAGACAGTAAGAAGCAAGCAGAGGGAGAAAAACAGAACATTTTTCAGAAACTGATTTGATCCTTAATGGCTGTGCAATCATTGTAACATAGAGTTTGCTCATGTTGTTAAATAAAGGCTAGATTTGACATTAATAGATGCCACAGATGTTCTAAAGCTGCCACAAAGCATGAAAAAAAATGGACGTCTCCGAAAACGTCGGAGCATTTTTGCAAATATGTGATGTCTTGATAAATCGAGCAGATATTTGAGCATTAAATAGCTACACTGTCGCCTGAAAATATCTTAAAAGTTTATTTTGTGACCCAGAAAATAATAAGTTTTTCAGCGGCGCTCCTCCGCCATTGCCGCGCTTACAAGTACGCACAGGCTCCGACAACCGCAGCCGACAAATGCGATCCTCCTTTTCCCCAGACTACCCTTTCTGGGTCACAAAATAACCTTTTAAGATATTTTCAGGCGAGAATGTAGCTGTGTAATGCTCAAATATCTACTCAATTTATCAAAATATCACATATTTGCAAAAGTGCTTCCACGCTTTCGGAGAGCTCTGTTATCCACCCCCACATCCCACACCTACCCCACCCCTAACGGCTGCACCCCAAGAATTTTGTCTGGGCTCTTATCTCACTTATTTATTTCAAACAATCAACAGAAAATTTCACCACATAGTTTTATGTAAGGTTTTTAAGGCTGTGGTGTTAATTTTTAAGTAACATGAGCCCAGCGGCAGCAGCAACGCTAGGCTAACACTAACTAGCTAGCAAGATTTTAAACCTGGTGCTAAACTAAGAGAAGCCACAAAATCAGTTTGAATAAGAGTAAACATTTACTCACCAAGTCAGTGTATCAGGTAAAGATCCACAGCAATGACAACAATAATATCTTGAGCTGACGCTTCACCAGGTTTGCTCAACATATTCCATAGAAAATGCACCGTGAACATGCGGACTGATCCGAGAGGGAGGAGGACGGTAGTCACGTGGCATTTTCAAACCACATCTTTCATCCTTCCGCACTGAGAAGCAAAACTTCCAGCTTACTTAGTTTTTCTAAGTTAAGACAACTCAAATAAATGGAGTTTATCAGCGTTTTTGCATAAAAAGTACTGGTAACTTATTTAAATTGAGTTCTAATAACAAATTGATAAAAATTGAGTTCAGCCTATTTAATATTTTTAATTAAACACAATATTACATTTTACAGTGTAGTCCCACAGCAGCGGCCAGTGTAACGTCATTATATTCACCCATAATTCGGTGCGAACTCTGAAATGCGTCAGGTAAATTGTGATTTTTGTAACGTTGTTTCACACAGTGTTCTTTTTGAGGTTGGGATGTGTAACTTATTCGAGTTTGATATGAAAATCCAGAGGAAATTAGTTCGCAAGCACCGGTATGTAACCTGACATGTTGACAGAGACCTGTTTATAACCCGCAACTCGTTACCGGTCGACCGGTTGTTCCGACGACAGTGAGGAACACGAGGTATCTCACTAATCCCAGTATGAAAAGTCTAATACAGAAAATCTCTGAAATCTGATGTACTAGTATGCGTAGAATTCGCCTTTATCCCCATCCTCACCTTTTCCCTGTTGATGCTGACCAGTCTTTTCATAGTCAGAGGTATGTGATGTCTTTATCTGTCACAGGCCAAATGCTAAAATGTTTATATTTTAAACTTTAAAACCAGCATTACAACAACAAAAATTAAAAAATAATACAAAACTTAAGAAAATTCAGGTTTGTTCACAAATTATACAGACATGAAATAATAAAACACAATTCGTTCTCTTTGTTCCCCTATGTTTACAACTGAACTCATCTTGATAAGCAAAGACTTTTACTTTCTAGCAATTGAACTTTTCCCCCCAGCTCAAAAGTGTAAATGAATTAGGGATTTTGTGTGTTGGGGGGGGGCAAAGCCAGCAGTGAAGTGTGCACCTGCGTTACTCCACCAGCCTGAACTGAACTCAAGATATATGTTGCATCTGTAATTGGCAATATTGGCACAATATAGACACAAAAGCACCTTTCCTTTAATCCTCCTATAAGATAAGACAAAAGAGGGAAAAGAGTTACTTTCTGTTTATCTGGCACACATGACATGACCTGTATTAGCAGGTGTGGCTCACTGTGGCAGTTCCACTACACATATTGCATATTTCAGTGAACGTGTAGCCTACAAATGTTTGTCTTTGTCTGTATATGTGTGTGGTTGTGTGTGCTACAGCCCCACTCCCATAAGTGGGATAAGCAGGATAAGCGAGAGGAAATGGATGGATGGATAACCAGCCCATCGATCCATTAAGGTTCTAGCTGTTTTGCATAGCTTACCCGTGATTCAATGCGGCTATAAAATGAGTCAGAGAAACAGAAAATGATGTAAGACTGTTTTACACAATGTTCTCTCTGATGGTAGTTTGTGCAAGTGGCTTGAATCCGGTATTAAAAGCCAAATAAATGTCATTATTAAACACCAGCATATAAACTTAGATGTCAGCAGGGCGCTTTTTATAAATCGTGTTACACAATTAAGAGCAAGGCTGGTCCGAGGAAAGTGAACGTTAGTAGACTGAAAGCCCCAGCCTTAAACTTGACCGAACACTTTCTGTCTATGTTCACATTCGGTATTGACCAGCCTTTTTTCTTCCTTTCTTTCTTTTTTTAAATAACACAGGGAGAGAAAAAACAATAACAAAAACAAAGAAAAAAACTAAATTTTGTGCACATGATTGCAGAACCTTTATAGAATAATCAGGATGTGAATAATTTTTATTCAGCCAAGTTTGTGCAGACAAACAAAGAATCTGACTTTGATTCATTGTACTCTTTGCATGCAAGTTTTTTCTTAAGAAAAAACAAGTTAGTCTCGATAAACTCTACAACATACATATATCTATATCTATCTATCTATCTATCTATCTATGTATATACATATATATATATATATATATATATATATATATATATATATATATATATATATATATATATATATATATATATATATATATATATATATATATATATATGTACAAACTATAAGTGCTAAATTGAGTAGTGTAATATCCATATGTGCATATGGATATATGGCTGATGTGACAGTGGGTTATTTCACAGTGTTCATCAGAGTGACAGCCTGTGGAAAGAAACTGTCTCAGTGGCAGCTGGTTTTAGTAAACAGTGGTTTGCAGCATCTGTCTGAAGGCAGCCGTTTAAACAGTTTATATCCAGCATGTGTGGCATCAGCAGAGGTGTTTTCTGCCCAATATCCACCGTCATCTCCACAGTCTTGATTGGGTTCAGCTCTAGGTTGCTCTGACTGCAGCAGTGGACCAGCTGGTCCGCCTCTTGTCTGTACGTGGACTCGTCATTGTTCTGGATCAACCAATAATGGTGGTGTCATCTGTAAATTTTGGGAGTTTCACAGATAACTCTCCTGTCATTGATGGAGTCATTGGTGTGTGGGCTGTGATGCGCCTCAGCCTGCTGCTGCTTGTCCATCAGGAAGCCTCCACTCAAAGGTGGAGGTGGACACAGTAAGCTGGGTGTGCTTCCAGTGGAAGATGTCTGGGATTACGGCATTGAAGGGCAAGCTGAAGTTGACAAACAGTCTCCTGGAATTTGTCTTAGGTCAGAGGGAATGGTTGAAGGCTGCAGGTAGTCTTTTTGTGTGGGTAGGAGGTCAGGGTGAGCGGATGGGAGGTGTGAATGGGTGTCTTTCAAATCTGCGGTAGAAGGTGTTAAGGTTGTCAGCCAGTCAGGGGTTCTCCTCAGGGTGGGGGGATGGAGTCAAGTAGCTGGTGATGTGCTGCAGGTCTCTCCAAACTGATGCAGGGCGGTTGGCTGAGAAGCTATTTTTTTAACTTCTCGCTGTAGCTCCTCTGCCTTTTGGGTTGACTTAACTTCCCATACCAACTGTCTATGGTAATAAATTTATCTTATACCAGAATACCAATACATGCAACAGAGTATCTGAAATCTAATATTCAAGTTTGGTCTTAGAAATTCAGCTTAAACAGGTGCAGTGCTATAGCCAGTCACCATACCTTTGCAACATCACCCCAAGTTACACTGTATTTGAACCCTGAGACTCTGAGGTTACCTCTTATTCCAACGCAAAGTTTTATGACCTTCTTTGTTGCCCAGGTGTAGGCAGACATGGGATGAAAAGAATTGTCTGTGCAAATTTGTTTACTTTATCCTTTGTTCTGTGTGCATTGTATGCTGGTCATATACTCGCATACATTCCTACTTGTATAAAAAATAAAATCAAAAAAAGAGAGACTAATCATAACAAACCTCTGTTTAAACTTTCAGCACATCATACCTAAAAATAAACAAATAAATAAAAAAGATAAAATAAAAACACCTCGAAAGGTTTCATAGGCTTGAATAACTTTATGTGCTCTTATTCATTGTCTGGAAAACATTGTGAAGTAACACGAAGGACTTTTTTAATCATAACTACAACATTTCCCTGTGCACCTGCATGAGGAGGCGTGGCCTTACTAGACTGCATTATTGACATGTCATTCATTGCAAAACTGTTACACATACAGACTATGATCATATCTTTGTGATTTCAGATCAGGCAGCCAATGAAATCCGGATGCAGAGGGTGTACTTTTGTTTATTAAGGGTTAAGGTGTATTGCACATGAGCGGCTGTGAAATGAATCAGTTTGTAAGATGGTAAAAATGTGTGAGACTATCTCACACTTCTTTGAGTCCTGCACTAAAATCTTAAAATCTAGCTGTAGATGTAGACAGTGCCCTATTTATACCTCCTGACTGAGCAGCTTTGAGTGGTTGGTCCGAAAGCAGTGTTCCACCTGTCCTCATTGCACAGGTGCGCCACACAGAGCCCAGTCATAGGCAGCCGGATTACCCGAATTCCAAAGAAGTGAAATCCAAAGAGGCTTCTGCTGTCGATACGGACCAAGCTTTTGCTAGCTAAACTCGACAGGTTATTCATTGTGCAACGTGTCTTTTAATAACTGTTTCTGATCAATTTATTAAAATGGGGGTTTATCATAGCCGCGAGATCCAACATGTCAGCCCTTAACAAACAAGAGTCAAGAAATAGCTTTACATCAGCGATGGATTTGTACTGTCTGCCCACACACAGATGCTGACGATCCAGTAAACGGGCTGTAACTGGAAACCTCTGTGAACCTTCGCTTAATCAGCTGTTAAATGCCTTTCGGTAGGGCTGATGAGTTTAAAGGTGTATGCTAAAAACGATGAAATGTGGAAAGCCCAATTCTTATCTGGTTAATGGTGCAGTGCATATGTCTAAACTCAGCACAGGTGTCGAACTCCAGGCCTCGAGGGCCGGTGTCCCTGCAGGTTTTAGATGTGTCCTTGATCCAACACAGCTGATTTAAATGGCTAAATTACCTCCTCAACGTGTCTTGAAGTTCTCCAGAGGCCTGGTAATGAACTAATCATTTGATTCAGGTGTGTTGACCCAGGGTATTATCTAAAACCTGCAGCACACCAGCCCTCGAGGCCTGGAGTTCGACACCCCTAAGGTGACACCTTAGACCAGGGGTCTCCAACTTTAGTACTTGAGAGGAGAGCTACTGTCCTGCAGCTTTTAGATGCATCCTTGTTCGGAAACACCTGAATCAAATGAATGGCTTGTTACCTGGCCTTTGCCAAACTTGATGGCATGCTGAAGAGGTAATTCAACCACTTGATTCAGTTGTGTTGGAGTAGGGCTGCATCTAAAAGCTGGAGGACAGTAGTTCTCGAGATCCCTGCCTTAGACCATTTGATCTGCAAATCAGCTCGCAGCATCTAGATTCTAGGCTGCAGACAGCCAGACTTCCTCGTTCAGCTTACGCTTGCAATCACGGGCCATTTTAGCTGTCATCTGCCTCTCTGTTTATGGGCGTATAGCTGGCATCTGCAGGCACGAGTGACTTGAGTAAGATGATGAATTGTCGTTGTGCATTACCTAATTATCTGCTGTGATTATAATCTGCAGTAACTTGTGACAAGTACTCCCATGGCGCGCTCAGATTAATGGAAACGGAAGCTCCGCTGCCAGTAAAGACCAGCAGGCCATGCCTGCAGTTTCGCTTTGCTGGTTATCTTGTCTGGATCAGTTCAACGAACCCCTGGCTATAAATAGATCCAGTGAGTGTTACTGGACAACTACTGTGGTGGTGGTTAGTGAGCATGTGTGTTTCTTTAAGAATTCAGCTGCAATTTGAGCCCTATAGGAACGAGGGAGAGATATAGAGAGAGACGGGGAGAGAGCGAGCGAGCGAGAGAGATGGTTAGAGAAGTCTCTCACCAACACCGCCCCCTCCATCATTTCTGTAATCGAGCGTCGAGCTGCACGATCTGCACCTCTGCATTATGCGC
This sequence comes from Oreochromis aureus, assembly GCF_013358895.1. Lineage (NCBI taxonomy): Eukaryota > Metazoa > Chordata > Actinopteri > Cichliformes > Cichlidae > Oreochromis > Oreochromis aureus. The sequence continues at coordinate 13,687,931 of NC_052950.1, forward strand.
GTTTGGTGTCGGTGGGAATTCTCGGTAAACACAGCAAATACTGGCACAGAGCTCCAGCCCCATTCGCATCCCCCACAAATAGCTAGTGTGTGCGCGCAGCAGGAGGCGGTCTGTCCTGTTTATCAAAAAAAATGATTCGACACGGCTGTGCCGTTTGCTCAGCGCTCACGGTTATGGAGGCGAGTCCAGAAACCATAACGAGCTGAGAGAGGGGGAGACGCCAGATATCTTAATGAACGTCATAAGGTAGGTCCGTTTGGGATGATTTTGTCTGCTGTCAAATGCGAGGCTACAATACGATGACACGGCTAGGCCACTGCCATTTCTTTTCCATACGCTACAGCAGCTGGCCAGGCAAGCAGGCATGCAGTCGGTGCGGCGTAAACTGGCCTTGTGAGTGCTGTTATTTATACCCGCGTCTTTGTTTGAAAGGAAATGAAGATCTGGTCAAAAGCATCTTTGGTTCGGGCGTTTAATCATGCGCTGCATGTTTAGCAGACGATCCTGCGGCGATGCAGCACTACCCAGGTTATTTTCGTGGTGCCATCGTTTCGTCGCTTTTTTTTCCTCTTGAAAAGAGGTCCAGCCGTGTTACGCAAGCGCATACGCCAGTCCTTATAGGAACGTATGGACTGTCACAGCTGTGTTCCAGGAAGAAACCTGTTCCGGTTTTGTCTTTCATTTCCCAGAAATTCTAGGCAAGACTCAGTTTCAAGGCGGGCCCCGATTTGGTGTTTTTCTGTCCAAGCTGCTGACAGCACAGAACATTAAATAAGGAATAAATACCTCTGGAGCTGCAGAAGGCTTAATTTGCTTAAAGTGATTCAAGCCACATTTTCAGAGGTTCCCGTAGTGAAGCGAGATCAGTGGGTTATCGGGCTATGTCGAGCTTGAAGTCAGAGTTTTCTCTGTCACGAAAGTGGCTGTCATTTTACTTGGCTAAGTCACCATGGTAACTTATGATAACCACCATGGTAACTAATCGGAGCAGGTTTTGATCAGTGTTTCGGTCTAAAATCCGCTGGGAGCGCCACGTTTTCACTGCTTCTTCTTTTTGAAGCGTATTATAGATTCTCTGCTGGAGGAATGCACTAAAACCACCAATCTCTCTTACTCTTCTGGAATTGCAGCTACTAGAAAACAGAAGACATGCCAAGAATCTCACTGCGTAAAATCATTTTCACTTTTGATTTCCCAACAAACTAAAGCCATCTCCACTTCTCCTGTCAGGCTGTGGGACAGTAACATTTAATGTTTATGTATCCAGTTTAAAGTTTCAGAGCTGTAATGTGTATCAGTCATGTTAGAAATAAACAGCCGCACTGAGCGCGCACTTGGCATTAAAATAATGAACTCAAATTAAAATATTTATTTTACCGCCCTGTGGGCTAAAGCACCAGATTAATGAATTTCTGCAGCACTAATCTCTCATCTTATTTTCAACAGTGTTGCATATCCCTGTTATATTTTCAACACTCGGTGTGGATCTTTTATCACCATTTTTATCAACAGCACATTCACGGCAGCATCACCAGTTTCAGCTGGAGACACACATCACCTTCCAGGTTCCTTCAGAAAGGGCAGGCAGCGTAAAAATGCCATATCAAAACAAAGCCACCCCCTGTGGTGACTCCTTGTGGCAAGGGAACAACCAGAAGTAGCTTTTCCATCATTATTATCAAATGATACCATCTTTGATTGGCTAAACCCATAAGAATCAGTCAAATGAGCTGTGAAACTCATGAAGGCCCTTCTCTAAGTGTGCAGAGCCTGAAGCAGAAAACCCGGTTTAACAGAGAAAGTTGATAAGCGCTACTGTGATAGCTGTTATCTCTGGGGTTTTGTCAGTTAAGCTAATGCAATAAAAGGCTGGTTGTGTTGAACATGAATATGCACCTCAAGTTGACATAATCTATACACAAGTGTTTTTGTTGTGCTGTAATTGCAAAGGACCCATTTGTTCCTTAAAAAACAGTAGCTTTATTGGTGCTCTGTGTGGTCCTTAATTTGCACAGCATTCTTTTTTACTTCACTCTCATTTATATGTGTAACTGTTTGCCCTTGGCAGCAAGACCCTGTGTGACATGGGTAGGGCACAAACATGCATGTGTATACCAAAAACAATCCTCACTCCCTGTAGGAAGAACAGGGATTAGCTTTACTTAAATGTCTCTGGGGCCATCATCACTACGTTGGCTCTTCAAGCGTCCCTTTAGTAACAAAAGTCTCTCTACCTTCTACCTAGAGAGAATTCTGGTTTTGGCCTTTGAGTTCCCTTGCGATTTTTTTTTTTTTTCTTTTTCCTTTTACTATAGTGCTTTAGTGAAGCACACCGTTTGCCCTCAAACATTTCTTTGACGTGACGCAGAAACAAATGCAGGTATAAAATCACCAAGGCCAGAGCTCCTGGGACTGAGATGTGTGTTTTGTGTGCTTGTACTGGGAGATGCTCTGTTTTGTTGCTTGGGGGATGTAAATATGCCTTTAAATGTAACTGACTTGGCTTCTTACCAACGGCTGGCACAGGCCTTATGCAAATCCCTTAAATCTAACATAAAGCAGTTCAGTGGTCTGGACTCGCTGACATTTAGGGGGTTCAGGGGAGGATGCTTGTTTGGTGCTTCTGTTTTAAGAACATTAAATCTTGATCGAAACAAAAATGTGATAAAATCGATTTTGGGGTATACTAGTAGCTTAAGGGCACTTACTCATGATACTACAAGAATCCTGAACAGCCTTTTACTCTATTGCCAAGCTTAGTTAATGCACATTATTTATGCTGAGAACATGTTTGCATTCTTTATACTCATTTTTACATTTAAAGTAAGCTAAGCTTTTTCTGTGAAGTTCTTGTTTTTGAATTCCCTGACCTCCTTTCCAAAATAAGGGAGTAAACTTCCCCTTTAAAAAGTTGTAGGTGAGTTGTAATGTTTCATTGGCGCTATGTGGGTCAAAGTAGCATTAATTCCAGGAAGCCCTCCTGATTGGCCCCATAAAGCAGGTGACATGATGTCAGAGGTTTTTGAAGAAAGCAGACATGTTGACGTGGATTTCACTTTTCATGGAGAAAGAGATGGCCAGAATACACAGAGCCTGTGTGGGGTTTGATAAGATCACAAGAACATGCTGGTGGACAGCGTAAGAGTTGGCTGCTTGGGCAGTTACCTATGTGAGCTGAAGGGGCCTTGAAGCGTGTGCTGAAGTGGGGAAGTAGCAGTTGGACTTGCAAAGTGGTAGGTTGCAGCACACTGGGATCCCGTGAGGAAAATTGCATCATATGCTGGTGACATGAAATGGCTTTTATTGAACCTGTGCCAAAGCACTGTAGAATAAGTGAGCTGCTGAAACAAAGACTTATTGTCAAGTTTAGTATTACTTTAAGTCTGATTTGAAATGTCTTGGAACCAAATATATTATTTTAATGTTTTCTTGTGTTTTATACTAATGTCTTTAAAAAGAACAGAAGGTATTTTAAACATGGGTCTATATTGGTGTCGTAGGATTTAATTACATACAGCGTGACCCTTAAATTTTCTTTCTTTACACTTTTCTTCTGCACAGTGCAGGGAAATGATATTGATGTGAGGTGCTGGTGATATAATTGTTTGACAACTATAGAATTACTTGCATCATGTGTTGTTCTCACTCTTGCTGGTACAGTTCATGGATACATTTTATTGGTCATTCTTTGAATTTCCCTTTAGTCCCACAAGCAGGTCAAAGTTTCCACTTATCCAGTGGCATGACACACAATCTGTCCAGTACACTGACCTTGGTGAGCTGCTAGGCTTTAGATTGCTAAGAAATATTTCATCGACAGTGTCCTCAGTGTCCCCTTGTGGATGAATTGTGATCATGCTGATAATCTTTTATAATTTTAAAAAATATTATCAATCAGTATCCTAGTTTTCTGGCTACATGAGTATATGGTGCAACATTTCATTGCTCATTGAAACACTTCCATAGAGCTGTAACGTTTAAGCCATGCACTGTTATTGCTAGAGAATGAATATGCCGTATTTGAAAGTGCTTCTGAGACCTACATCCCACACAAAGCACTTGCCTCTGGCCATGTCCCGCTTCCTCCCTGTGTAGAGGTGATTATTCATAATGTGAGTGTGAGTGATTCAGTGACATTCACAGATTCATCTCCCAGAGAATGAGGCCAGCTTTAGGGAAAGAATATTCAGCAGCAACTATATCTATCAGAGCGTTTTGAATACTTGATTTCAAGCCTGTCATTTATTCGCTGATCTGTGAATAAACAACGGGCTGTGTCTGTTTTTCGTCAGTGCACACAGTCCTTTCCCTTTCACATCAGGCCATCTGTAGTCACTGTTACAGTTTTTGTTGCAGCCATTACCACATGTTCTATTATGAAATCCTTAATGGGTTCATAGATCCAATTGCAGAAATTGTGCCACTGTTGTGGATGCTGGAGGAGAGGCACTTGTCAAGGCCGGGGGGTTAAATTAAAATACAAAAAAAACATCAAAGGATAATTTTCAATCCAACCTACAGAGTTCAAACTCGCCAAACAGGTCCAGAAAAGGAAGTTCTAGATACTCATCATAAACGTCTTAGCTAGGAACGAATACTGATAAGATTTTAATTCAAACAGCGTTGTTGATTCTGCAAATATATCAGGTTCTTGACTGATTCAGTTTTAATGTGAAAAAGGAAACAAATGCAGGTAGTGTAGATGAAAATGCATGCATGTCATTCAGTTGTGCAAATGCTTCAGTGTAACTATTTTGCAATGTGCAGCTTGCAGAAAAAGATGCTAGAAATAATGAAGGGAGTGTTGATGGATTGGATCGGTTATGGCACTTTGCATGTCATCTATATTGTAGTATAAAGTTGGATAGTACGTAAATGGCTTTTATGACTCCTTATCCCTGCCCTCCATATGGGCGATTTAAGTCAGGGGTCAGTTAAAAGCAAATTAAATTGTGTATTTCCAATTCTCTGTCACTGCTTATTTTAAAAGCCTTACAATAGATACACATCTTTAATGTAGAACTTGAGGGAAAAGAGTGTGTTGGGCTTTATACGGGATGTGCTGAAACCACAGAGTCTGATGTCAGCGCGCACACAGGAAGTCTTTATATTTTTGCCTTCTACCCAAAGCTTCCGCTTCCGCCTGAAGCGGTTCCTGTGTCGTTACACATTGGGCTGCCATTCAGAAATTCACATTAATCATTTAGATTTCAGTGCAAGTTCTGAAGATTTGGAAAGGTAGATGAAGATGAAGGTAGATTTTGATGACTACTTATACTTAAGAGGCTTGCAGTTGAGAATTAGTAAGTAGATGGTGTCAAAACGTGGCTACTTGGCCATTTCTCTCTTGTTCCTCAAGGTTTAAGACACCTTTTCTGTTTAAGATCCGTGGGCTTTACTGACTTTACTGATTTGATGTATTTAGTTCTGGATTTTCAGGTAGGCATATTTTCGTTGCTACAAGTGATGGTGTATTCACATGGTCAATACTGGTGCAACATTTCTCTGCATTGTCTCTCTCCTTTGTTTTTCAGGTTAATGTTGTTTAAAAAAATAACTTTGCTAACTGTTCATATTGTCTAACCATTATCCTTCACTCTCTCTTGCAGTAAGGTTGGGTGGCCATGGACCCTTTCAGCCAGCTTATTCTCATCATCTCGGTGACCAGCTTCTTCACCTTCCAGTGGCTCTTCCACAGAGTCAGCCCCTGGTTGTCTGTACGCATCAGTCCTGGCTTCCTTGGCCTCAGCGACAAGCAGAAGGTGGAATGGAACTCGAGGTGACCGAACTCTTACTCTCACTTAGTGATGAGTATTTGCTTCCACTGGGCTGCATGGAGTGTGACACTGTTCTATGTTTAACGGAGGATGATTTGTTTTGGCTCGGTCCAGACATGTCTACTAACACTAAACCCACATATTTACAGTGGCACTCAGAGAAGACTCACATGTAGGATTCATTGCGATCTTTTCTCTACAGCTATCGTGTAAGGTTCCAGCAACATGGGGGAGATTAACTAGATTGGTATTCCGAATGATCAGACTGGACTAAACTAGCCCGGTACAGCTTCCATGAATCTTGCTCCTACATGTTCTGTTTTTGCTGAGTTCATTATCCGTGAGAGCACTTGTGAAATCAGAATGGCTACGTGATTTAAAGTGGAAATCAAAATGAATTATTACTGGAAAGGGATCCAGGCTGGGATTCAGGGATCCCTGTTGAAGTCCATGACTTCACAGTATTATATTTATACAGTGTTACGGTCAGTGTGGCTGTCAGTGTCTGTCTGACTGACTGCTGAGAGCCATGGACTGTCTCACTGTTTGAGTGATTGAATGGGACTGTGCGCCGCTCTGTCTGACCCTTCAGCAGTGTTTAATCTCTTAGTTTAATTGGTCTGAATCTGCGTGCAGTCCTGACAGGCAATCAGTTGATCCACAGTGAGTACTAAAAATTCCTCTGTCTGAAGTACAGACGAGCTTCAAGGCACTTTTAATGAATAGAAAGTATATTATCCATTACTGTGTCATCGTCTGCCCTTTTCAGGGATGAGCAGATAATCAAGGCTGTATGTTTGTTTGTTTTTTCTTTCTTTTTATTTCAGGACAGTATCAACGTTTCACGCCTTGTTGGTGGGAATATTCTGTCTTTACATTCTGTTTTTTGATGATGCTGTCAATGAAGATCCAGTTTGGTAAGAGTTTTGGCTTTGAACTTAATATTTTTAACATTTTTTCTCAAAGGTTTTGGTTTGTTTAATAATTTTTCTGCATTAATGTCTCCTTTGTGTAGTTAAAGATGCATTTCAGGCTTTAAATTTAATTTCCAAATGCTAAAGAGGTGTGAAAGAGAGACAGCTTCTGGTTTGTGTCAATATCAAATTAAATGGTGAGCATAATTGTTTTTAAGTTATAATGGCTACAATATTTGGCTAATCAGGTGATTACCTACTGCAGTCTTTGTGCTAAATGTGTAAAACTTAATTATCTGAGTCTTTATCTGTATCAATTATACTATTAGTAACCCTGCCCTGCTCTTTATTGGACTGGAATTACTCTTCAGTGTTGGAAACCAAGTCGGTGTATAACTTAAGCTTAAGCTAGTGTTAGGTTTGTAAAAAGACTCTTCTTTTTCCTTGTAAAAGTGAAACATTGGTAGCTGCAGTATATTGAGATAACTTGTAACTATAACTGTACATTCACCTGGAACTTTTTGTTATTTCTTCGAGTTTTTGTTTTTATAGAAGTTACTGGTAGCATTAACTTGCTAGCTAGCTTGAGTTGCTAACATCTACTTGTTCTTTTTTGTTCTCTTTTTTTAATAACATAAATTAGTTAGAAATTCTGATCTCCATGTGTTTGTAAAGTCAATTATACCATTTAAAAAATTACAAAGAATTATTAGCGTTATGTATTACAATGTACATGTGCTATGCTCAAAATCAACAGCTAGACAAGTAGCCTAAACCAGAGCTAACCTCAGTCCAAATTTGGAGACGGGTTGCTATCATGCAACCGGTGCAGCTGCCTTGCAATCACATGTTGTTGCTCATTGGTTTCAAAGGCATTGCACATTTAACCTCTGGACATGTTTTTTTTTTTTTTTTTTTTCTCCCCCCCTCTCTCTCCTTTTTTCAATGTGACTGAGGCTAAAGTGTGAATCCTGCCTCACAATACTGCACCCAACATGTGTACACACACACTCTTTAATGTAGACTCATTCTTTTGCGCATCTTGTATCAGAATCTATTTTATCAAGCATAAGTCACACACAGTACAAATTAATTTATTCTTTTTTCAACAGGGGAGATCCTACACTGGTCAAGACAAACGTCGCAATTACAACAGGCTACCTCATATCGGGTAAGAGAAAGTTTTCAGTTTATCCGGATAATTTTGTTAAAGTGAGTGAAAAAGAACATAACAATAATAATAATAATAATAATGGATTGGAACATGCACATAATAAGTTTGCGATAAACCTTGATGCTTGATGACACATTTGTGTTTCAGCCGTACTGTGCCAGCTGCTGTTTCCAAATAGTTCTGTATGCACTTAGATTGCCTTGATTACACGAATGACATGCTGTCCCTCTTTGCCCTCTTCTTCTGTTTTCCAGATTTGCTGCTGATATTTTATTATTGGAAGGCAATAGGCGACAAGTTTTTTGTAGTTCATCATCTGGCAGCGTTGTATGCTTACTACTATGTACTGGTGAGTGCCCTATTGCCCAATAGCAGAACGTGCAGGCAAGATGGGAAAGAGACAACCAAGGGTGAACAGCTATGTCCTTTTTCAGCTGGGTGTTTTGGTTTGGTTTTGCGTTTTTGCTAATTCAGTCAAAATTTAGAAACTCGCCATGACTATCGACACATAGCCATAGTCATAGGTGAGCTTAATGTGTACAAGGGAGAGCCAGTGTGGTCTGTGTAAGAGATACATCAATCCCATGCAAACACATCAGATAAGTTCTCAGATAGTTAAAGCTTCAGCTCTGTCTTTATTTATTTTATTGCAAGGGAAAAGTGGTAGAGAAAGTAAAGCATTCTTATCAGTTAGTAAATAGCAGTATTTGTTCTGCTATGGAAAGATAAAGAAACTTTCTGTTTTGGCATTATTCAAGTGTGCGAGAGATAAGATAACTGTTCTTTGGTGGTTGATACCTTTCCTGAAAATGGCTGATTGGCACATTAACACCTTGAATAGTGTTGTGAAGATTGTAGGAAAAACAGTGATAGTCTTGATGGGATTTAGTTCAGTTTGACGTTTCAGTTTGGTCATGATGTACCTTATAAAACAATAAATAAGCTGTTTGTTGTGCGGGCTGCATCTTGTATCAGTGGTGCTCGTTGTAATAAAAAAAAATAATTCAATTAAAAATAAAAACTTGTGTATGCTGCATTACTGCCATACACTTTGGTGTGCCAATGGTGACTCTATCCAGCATTTGTAGGTGGCACTGTTCACTCTTGGTTCAATCTGAAACCCTCTAGGTTGCCAGGATCTGTCGCATAATTACGGGAAATGAATGACTATGGTATTTTTTGCATGGAATGCTCAGTGACGGTACTGGCTGATGACCCTCTCCCTGCCCCCCTCCCCCCTCACCTTGCCCTTACAGTTTCTGTGCTTTTTGTTTTACTGACCCCCCCCTTTAAATGTTGTGTGACTCTGGTGTAAGCTAAACTTTTCTGAGCTTAGCACAACTGAATGCTCAACTGTAACCACTGTGTGCATGCTCGTAGCTTTGAAGCGCTCTACACAGGCAGAGATTTCTGTCCTGTTACTGTGCATGAAAACAAAAAGTATTTACCATTCTTAATTACTTACCTGCCTATCTACAGTACCTTGGCTTCTGCCTGTCTGTCTTTTGTGCCAGAGCCTAGTCCTGGCTCCTCTCTTCCACTCCATGCCAAGATGATAAAGTCCATTACATAATAGATAGGCCCGTTTTTCAAATACCATGCTGAATGTATTCTCAAAGGTCTACTCTAGGAGTCTGGGGGATAAAAAGTAATTAGTGCTCCAAAAAGTCTTACATGAACTTTATTTTACAGTTACAGTAAATAAATGCTCTCTGTTCTCTATATTGAGCAAAAATGCAGAAAGGCATGGAATTTGCATTGCTCTGATAGTAGCCCCCAATTAATTAAGCTGCTTTTTTTTTTTTTTTTTTAATCTAAAAAGATGTTTTTTAATTACTTGGCACTAATAGATGTAATGTAAAGCTTATACTCTACATATTTACGTCTCACTCCCTGCTCTTGTCTATTTTAGTCATGGCTGGATTTACAGATATTCTTTTCTCTTTTTAATCTGACAGACATTTTATTTACTTTTTCCATCTTTTAGCATTGCTAATGAGAAATATTACCTTTCCGTGTTTCTGTATCTGAACAATAATTGTGTTAATGGCAGTGAAATGGTGTCATATGGTTGGTTTAAAATTCTGACTTAACACTGACTGTAAATCTAGTCGTATCTGTAGAAACGGAGCGCCTGTATCTAAAACAGTTCGGTAAATGAGATGAAGTAGGCCATACTGTTACTGGACACTCATGACTTTTTTTCTCAGACTAGATCTGAAATGCACATGGAACAGCAGCATGAATGTAGCCGTAATAAATTAGTTGTAATCACCCCAAAAAGTTGGCTAACCTTTGATGTCATTTTCATTTTATTTAGTTTTGTTCCCACCCAGATTTGTCATATGTTGTCAAAGTCTTATTAGTTAATTGTGTTGAATGTGTTTATGTGGAACTGTTCATGTCAAAACTAGGGGTGTAATGACTCTCCAAATCCACTGTTCCACAGTTCATACTTTGTAGGATGACTGAGAGATAACTGCTCCACATGCTAACTAGCTTATGCAACATGAGCACATGGCTAATTAGCATATCATTGCACATACACATTACCGAAACTCTTTCTCAACCTATATTTCTTAGCCTGCATTCAAACACATGAATTTTACACTAAATAAGCACTCTAAAAATGCTTTTACAGTTGAGCTATTTCACCACAAAGCTTTGCTAACGCACCCGAAATGTCCCCAAAGTTAGATGAAGCTAGTGTAGCAATGCCTTCAGATCTGCCATGGCTGTCACGTAATCTTAATAATATCATTGCATTAACCTTCTCTGTTGCTACTTGAACCTTAACTTTATTAAAATATCCTATCACTGTCTCCATTTGTAACATAATGAAGTTTAACAGTGAGGGCAATGGATAGGGCATCATGGGCCAACAAGGTCGTGGATTGTGCAGATTTTTCAGAACCATTGTACTCCAATGAAACAAAAACATTACACGAGGCACATAGCTCTAGCTAAACTGATTCCTATTGAGAAATATTAATAAAAAAATGCAAAATGTAATTTTTTTGTTATGCTTTTCTATTAAGTGGCCAATCACAAATATTGCTCAAGTAATAAAATTATTTTGTGCGGCAGTCTTTTGTGCTTATTTAAAAGTTAAGCGTAGCTTCTAAAAAATAAAACTATTGGATGCATGCTTTCGTTTTTCTCAGTGTTGTAAGTGTTGCTTCTTCTTTGCTTTGTGTTGTGGCATCTTATTTTTTTTGTTTGTTTCCTTCTAATATATCTGTCTGTCTGTCTGTCTGTCCTTTGCTGACTTTAACATAAATGGCCCCTCTTCAAACCTTACATGCAAAAACTACCAAGATGAAGTTGGGTTGTGTCATCTCCGTTCATGCAAAAACTACCAAAAAGTTGTCATTTAGAAACCCAGAGCAGGTCTTGATCTAGATGGGGACTTTTTTTATTCCTGTCTTGTCTGCTGTTATTGCTCTTGTGTTGTACTGAGCAGCTATGATGCCCAGTCACAGTATGGACTTACCAGTTCCTAGAGGTACTAGCATGCTAATGCTAGATGGGAATATACAGTTACAAGAAAAGGTTTATGAATCTGTGAAGGATTTCTAGGAATTTTACATTGATTTCTCATAAATGTGGTGTGATATTCATCCAAGTCAAAGTTACAGACAAACACAATATGACTAAACTAATAAAGAAACAGCTATGCTTTTCACAGCTTTATTGAACAGTAACTCATAGGACATGGTGAAAAAAGTGATTGAACCTCTTTGCTAGCAACTTATCCGAAAGCTCTAGTTTTGCACAGAGTTGTGGCTTCTTTACCATGTGGCTGGACATTGCAGTCATTGTTCATTATATTCAAGCTTTGGAATGACCGAGTCAGACTGATTTTTAACAGGAAGAAGGTGCTGGGTTCAAAACCACTGTACTGCAGAGGCCTTTTGGTGTGGAGTTTGCATGTTCTCCCTGTGCCTTCCTGAGTTCTCTCTGGGTATTCCAACCTCTTCCCAGGCCTAAGACATGCTTGTTAGGTTAATTGGCAAATAGTGATTGATGTGAATGGTTGCCTCTCTCTGTGGTAGACTGGCAACCTGTACAGGTTGTACTCTACCTCTCACCTTTTGACACCTGGAATAGGCTCCAGGCCCCATGACCCTAAATTGGATAAATGGAAGAAAATTGATAATCGATTAGAAAGCTTCATTATCATGCTACAGGAAACATTTGATAAAGATGGCTACTGCCAAAGGAGGTTCTAGGAGTCACTAAATTTAGTTACTTTTTCCTATCCTGGACTGGACTGGAGTTATTATTCAGAATCAGTTTATAGGTTGTGTTATTAGTTTAGTCAAACTGTTTTTGTTAAGCGTGACTTGGATTAAGATCAAACCACATTTTCTGAGTAATTATTGTTGAATTCCTAAGGGTTCACAAACCTTTTCTTGTAATTGTAAACTGCAGTACAGATGTACCCCATTTGTATCACACAGTAAGTATGTTTCTTTGACCAACTTTTGTTACAGCCCTGACGGTAAGTCTTTTCTGTAAAAGTTAGGCTGCTGGCCAAATAACTTTGAATTCTGCATCCTTAATTTGAGATGTGTTCTGTGCTGAGTTTGTAGCCAGCAGTCGGGAACAAAAAAATTAGTTTTCAAACTGCTGATTCAAACAGTCTTATTGCAGCAGAAATCGAGATTGAGATCATTACACTTCATTCTAATGAATGCACTTTCTCAATCATGAATCACGTTTATTTGAATCTTTCCCTTATTATTACCTCTAACTTTCCCAATGATTATCTTTATATTGCAGCAGGTTTCAACTACTGTAGCAGCTGAAACCTGCTGCAGATCATTCCATTCACAAAATAGTAGAATTCAGGACCTAATCCTGTAATGACATGTTTGGCAGTCAAATGTATTGCTTTATACTCTGCATGGCTTCTGATTGCTCCTTGAAATAGTGGCTGGCTGAATGTTTTTATAGTTGTACAGTATATATATCAATTCCTGTTTCTGATATTTTCTCTTTTTAATTGTTGATGTTATTTAGATGAACGGCCTTTTATGTTACAATGCTTTTTTGTTTTTTGTTTTTTAATGATTGTTGTGTTGGTGACTCAGATAATGCAAAAATGCTACATTTTGTGTAGGCATTTCTATATATTGTCTATTGTTTTGGGTTTTAAGGATTACCTGATAATAAAGATATTGTTGCAAATTTAAATCTTTTTGTCTTAACAGAAACTAAACAAATTTTTTGTGGACGATCTATATAATCTGATTTTGCTCAGAGTAATTGCCCAGATTGAGGGAAAGTCTTTTTTTTTTTTTCTTCTTCTTCTCAATTTTAATTCAGAAGAAATAATTGACCACTGTAACTTTAATCCATTTGCACTGCAAAATAAAAGAAGACTGTTATTTTGTATAGTCATTCTTTATTATCTCTTCATCTTTTCACAATAAGCAAGGATTCCTCTGTGAAATGGACTCGGGTGACAGTGTAATTTTTGGACTGCAAAAATAAAGGAATACCCTTCTGCACTAAAGGAGAAGACTGTCTTGTTGGGACAACACCTTGAACTACAATATTAACTACAATATTAAACATAGTTGCACATGGTTAAGGCTGTGCTTTTTTAAAATCTTTGAGAGACCAGCAGTTACATGTATGAAAACAATCTTGGTAAGAAATGGTGTTTGTGTTGAACCGGTGGTGCACCAGCATCATGCCTGTCATTCTTCAGTGGAATTGTTGTTGTTCCTCTCATGTCTTGTTGTCTTCCTGTCCTCATCTTGTTTTTCCAGGGCCAAGGAATGTTGCCTTATTTCGCTAACTTCCGCCTGCTAGCTGAGTTTTCTACACCGTGTGTAAACCAGCGGTATGTACTAGCTTACTTATGACCTGTTTTCCAGATCTCTTTAGGTCTTTTTTTATACATTTACCTTGGTCATTAGCAAGTGGAATGCATCTCAGGTGACAGCCACAGTTAAGAATATCCTACCTTTTCCACTTTTCGTCTTCAATCAGCCTATATTTAGGATTGTCATATGGATGATTGTGTGTGTGTTAGGAGATGACTTCTCCACCTGCATTTACTCCTGTTGACAGAAAACTCCGCTTAAAGCCCCAGTCACACAAGTCAAGAGACCTGGTGGTGACAATCTGTCAACCACCAGTTGTCAAAGAAAAATGCAGATTCCTCAAGTGGTTTCTGGAGGTTTCTAGCAGTCGCTAAAGTGTAATTGGTCACCAAGAGATGTGTGATGCTGCACTGAAAACCACCTTGTGATTGCTTTAGTAGCTAGCAGGTTGCCGTGGCTGCCAGTAGTTTGGATGGTAGACACCTACTCGTCTGCAGACACTGGGAAACTACTTGCTAAGCTGTAGTGAGAACTGAAAAAGAGCAACATAAGCTGTTGTGCTTTACCCCGCACATTGGAAAGTTTTACTCTGAAGGTGAATGAGCTCAGTTTGTGTTGCAGGTTTCACAGCTTCACTACAGCTTGGAGAATAAATGGTGATGGTGTTCAGATGCGCTGGTGACTTTTAGACAAATCACTGGCCCCCACAACAATCAACAAGGTTTTTCCCCAGTGATTGGAGATTCTGAGGGGAGTCTGTAGGCCTGTGTAACTGAGGCCCTTTTAACCTCAGTTCATGCACAAAGAAGATCACATATGGCTTAGACTTGACTAATATTGAAATTATACCCTGCTGGCCAAGGCATAGTTACCATGCACACACTTACTGACGGCTAAATATTTCCAAAAAGTTACTTAAGATGAGTTCTTTAAAGTCATATATATATCGTGCTACAGCACAGGATTAAACATCTCTGGGTTTACCCAAGATCTTTGGTAAACCAAATGATTATTACTGGTTTTTAAACCTAATGGATTACTTACTTTATTTAAAAAATAAAGTCTGGATTGCCTGTCATAAGTTCTTCTACTAGAAAGTTTAATGACCTCAAGGTAATTTCCTGTACACATCTGAACACATGTTTTGTGTTCAGCTGGTTCTTTGAGATTGAGTTTTATTTACTTTAATGTGGCAAGGTACTTAGTGTCTTATTGTTTTCTGAAAAAATGTGCTTTGTTTCAGCTGGTTCTTTGAGGTGTTGGGTTATCCCAAGTCCTCCCGGCCCAACATGGCAAATGGCGTTGCCATGGCAGTGGTGTTTTTCCTCGTCCGCATCGGTGTCATGCCAGTCTACTACAGTCGTATGTATGCGGTCTATGGCACTGAGGCCTTCTACCTGGTGCCATGGGGTGGTCGTGTAGCCTGGATCTGCTCCAGCATCTGCTTGGACATTATGAACATAATGTGGATGCACAAGATCGCCCGTGGATGTTATAAGGTCCTACGATCAGCACAGCGGAGCAAAGCTGGCGCACCTCAGGAAAATGGCAAAATGGATTAAGAGAACCGGGTGTCACTGGTGAGAACATGCCACAGCAGAAACACTGACAACACTATGTGCAGTGGCTCGTAGCAAGTTGGACCCTGACATGCAAGGCTGCTTCATTAGCAGCCTACCTGGGACTTGAGATTACAGGACCACACGCAGTGAGGGAACTTGAAAGCAGGCACAGTGACCGAGATGTACCAATGGACCATTTAAAATGGCCATCCCAAAGCCATGAAATGACCTCTTAGCAATACTGTGTGCATGGCCAATTATTTTTCTCGTGAACAATTTGCCAGAAGAGGTCATCCCGGGACAAAGCGGCTGTTAGCCCAACGACAAATTGTCAAAAAGTTTACCATTCTTTACGAACTTTGTGATCAACAAAAGACTTTTGTATTAATGCTGCTGTCTGAGTCGCAGAATGAAAATGACGAAATAGGTGTTGGTGAGGTAAATATGTGAGGAAACCTCCAAAGCATTTTGTGAATCCACATTGATGGTCAGTGTCATAAAATCCTTGTTAGATGCCTGTTGAGGGATAGGTGATTAAGAAATAATCAAATTCCATCAAGTGCAGTCTCAGAAGAATTTGTGATTTTTATCACTCAACCCTTTGAAATTTAAGTTTTTATACCCTTTATTTAACAAGGAAGTGAAATTTCAGAGAGTGAGATGTTCTTTTGTGAGTGCCAAAATGGGCAGATACAAACCAGCATTTAAAGTCTATTAGAATAACAGAAGTCATATATGTTAATTTTAAACGTAGGGTTGAAGACGAATCAGTACATGTATGTATTTTGCTACTTTTGTCTTGCTGGAGTCGAGGTACATAGAGTTTTAAAGATACATGGGATATTAATTAACTGGTATTATTTAAAAGGAGATGTGCAGAGTACCATAGAAATACTAAAAGGGAAAGTGAATGTTACTGGTGGTGTCTGTACAATAAGAAATTCAAGCTCATCAGCAGATGTTAATCCAGCCAAGTTATGTATACAAACTGATCACTTTGCTTTTAAAAAAGTGTGTTGCTGAAGTGTTTTATTCCACGTTTTCTTAGTTTTGCATTATGATATGAATGTAGAGAGGTGAAACTCAACTGAGTCAGGGGCCATAGACAAATATGACAAATTCAACAAAACGCAGATTTTCACGGAAAATGTTTTAACGTTTTAGTTGATCTGACATTTAATGTTTGTTCGCTCTTCTGAGTGTTATTTGTTGGCTTTTTTTTGTTTTTGATGCAAACTTAATTCTACACTTTTCTAGCTGTTGCCAATCCTGCAGTGTACGATTTTAGCTGGCATGTTGAAACAAAACATCAAAAGTAGACACTGAATAATCTTGAATCGATGGCAGCGAAATACTTCAAGGGTTGAGACAGGAAGAGCAAAAGTCTTGTAACAGCATAACACAATAATTTTCAGTTTCAGCATTTTTGTTTAGATTTTATTCACCCAGGAAGATAAAAATCCTTTACATATAGGAGACGTTTAAGATCTTAGGTTTAAATGATTTTAATATTTTTTTTAACTTTTCTTTTTTAAACAGAGCGGTAGTTTAACGTAAAGTCAATGACAATCAGTATTTCAGGTGGCTACATTTTTGTGTTAATGGTAATAGCTTTTGTGTCATGTATGACTTTCAGTTCACTCTGAAGGGTCATGTGGCGGTCCCATACATGGTGTGGGTGGGTCCTGTTTATTGGATCGCTACAAGGATTTTTCACTCAAGTGGACATTAGGGGTGCAACGATACACAAAATTCACGGTTCGGTTCTGTTCGATAATTTGGTGTCACGGTTCGATATTTTTTTGATACAAAAAAATGTTCATGCCTTTTTAATTTGTCATTTATTAAAATTATAAATATATATTTTAACTCAAAAGTACAGTTTTTAAATTCAATGTTGCTGAAACAACAAAATAATTAAAAAAAATAAATAAATCTATCTGATCGAGAAATCACTCATCTTTGGAAAGTGAAGCCTGCGTCGCTCTAATACCATCTGGGAAAGCAGAAATTACATAGGTGTATCACCATCTGCTGTCAGAAAACATTTACACAGGCACGTTTTTTTTAATATATATCTGATAGTAATATATATCTGATAGAGAGTTTATTACAGAGAAATGGCTCTTTCCAAAATAAAAGCTATACTATACGCTTCTTCTCGGGTATATTCTCAGCAGCATATTAAAAATATCAGGTCCCCATAAGGAGAATCATGTGCTAACAGCTGTCTAAATGACTCGGGTAAAGTTTGTAGCATGCGTGCTTGTTGTTTTTGTCTGCTTCCACTTGTCTTTGCACTAGGATGATGTCGGCATAAATGTGCAGTCATATTCGTTGTGTTCCCACTAGTGCTGTTAGTGTTAATCTCGTTAAAATGACATTAACGCCATAATGCGGCAAATCTCCGTTAACAAGTTACCGCGGATCGCCCTGTGCGTGGGGCTGGACGGCGTCAACACGTTAATGAGCTAACTGTTGACGCCGTCCAGTTAGCTACTAGTATGTAAGAACTAGTATGTCTTTCATACTAGTTCCCACCAATGCAGTTGAGCATTGCGTGGCACATCTGACATACTGTGTTACTTTTGTCCATGACGCGCTTACCATAGGGTCATACTTCACATGAAAACCAAACGCCAGATGTGAATGAGGGTGGGGGAGGTTCAATTTCAGCTAGCGTTGAGGCAGTTGCCATGTTGCAACGAGCTTAGCTTCTGTCTCGCTAGCTTGCGCTCCGCTCAGTGGAACTGCACTCGACAGTGCAGCCTAGGCGGAGTAGTCGAACGCAGATCCACTGAGCGCTCAACACAGACAGCATCGTCAGAAGAAAAGTTGATAAAATAAATAAAAAAATTTTGTATTGTTCGATACATATGCGTACCGAACCGAAAGCACTGTATCGAACGGTTCAATATCAATACGAGTATTGTTGCACCCCTAGTGGACATATATGGAAAGATTTGAACAATGTGGGGTTTTTTGTGTTTTTTAAAATAATTCTACTTAAACACGTTTATGTTAATCATACAATACAGAACTTGGGAATCTTTCAGTAAATTGGCAAAGGTCAACTGCTCAGTTTAAAAGTCACAGCGGTTCACTGAAGATTTGAGGTATTTACTTGAATATTTGTTGCACCTTTTACATGAGCTATACATCAAACGCTTCTGTCATGTTTTGTGTCACAGAAACAGGGAATGTTAGTTTTAAAGTCTGCCTTTTTATGCTCGGCATTTGATTTTGTTGCCTTTTTAAAATAACATTACGATTGCACAGTGAAGACTTTGTTACACCCAGCTGACACCACTGGAAAAACATGTTGCTTTTCAGTGATTTTTTTTACTTGTTTTCCTTTACCAACGCCTGTCTAATGTGATTGTTTTTTTTGGCATTTGTTATATAGTGTCAAATGACAGATTGAGAGGTTTGTTAAGGCTGGTTGTTTGTGTGCTTTTTTTGTTTTGTTGATCTATTTGTGCCAGTGCTTAAATCATTGCTACTCCATGGTACATGCATACATTCACCATGAGGTTATAATATTTATTTGTCCGTTTTCCCTCAAAAAGTTTTGTATACAGTTGTGCCGATTTACAACCATGGTTCAGATTGATTCTATTTACGTTACCATGTCTGCATGCTGTGGCTGGTTGCAGAGTGGCAAGGCCCGGTTTGGTTTGTCCTGTCGTGATGAAACGAGATTCTTTTAGTGCGCCAATATTTTTGGCAAACTATTGTTGGACGTCATCTTCTCTGCAGGTGAATATCACTACCATAAAAATGAGGAGGGGTTGTCATTTGATGTTTCACTGAAATTAGATGGAAATAATATATTGTTATTTGGATGGCAGGCCACAAGCTCATGCATGGTCAATAAGGTCTTCTTCAGGCATCTTCTATAACTGCATGTGGAATTGCATGGGGATTGCACTGTAAGCAAATATACATTTGCAAGTTTTTGTTTTTTATTTCTTTTTTTGTTAATTCATGTACATAATGTTTACTTAAATGTTATTCTTGTACTGTGCCACATTAGGTAACTCACAGAACCAGATATTTAGTATAATATCCAGCACAGAAATAGCCGGAAAGGGAATACTTGAATACTAATCCTCACAGTTTATAACGGTTTGGGCAGTGCAAATAAACATTAATCTTATGAGCATCATGAATTGTATGTGGACAGTTGTCTTTAATTTATTAATATGAACGAAGGAGACGCTGCAGTGACTGAGAGAGCCTGGTGCTGCTGCGAGTTATTTTAAAGTGTGTTGACGTTTCTTTTCTTCAATGTTTGGAGGAGATGTGAGTAGATGGAGTGTGTGGTGACATTCTGTGAATGTGCTGGAGATTAGAAATATTTGTCATTTACATTATTCTTTCTCGACAATAAATGCCAAATTAACTAATTTGAAGTGTCTGATGGAGTAAATGATGATTCTAGCACCGATTCGTAAAGAATTAATGGGCCCATAACTACTTAAATATATGTTCCGTCATGTGTAATCATAATCAGTGCTTCAAGACGGCTTAACATTATTCAGTGGCATAGTATTTCACGATTTTGCCTGCATATGTTACAAACTAAGTGGCCATTTCAAGTGAAAACTTTTTTTTTTTTTCTTTATTTATAAAGCACTTTGTGCTACATTTTTTGTATGAAAAGTGCTTTACACACACTTAAAATTGGGCTGGGTACGCATTAGCCAAGTGAGGAAACACTATCACAGGGAGCCATCTGCACCGGGAGGCAGTCACAGACCGCAGCCTCCAGGCTGGGCACGCAGCAGGAGGGAGGCAAAGAAGCCCCCCACCAAGGCTGAGAAGACCGACAGAGCCCCAGCAGCCACGGTCAATCACAGCCCCGGTGCAGAGAGCCCCCTCCGAGGAAACACTGGAGATATGACCCGATAAGGATATATACAGGATAAAAAGATAAAATAAATAAAAATGTGATACAATATAAATATAAATAGAGTAAGAAGATAAAAAATGAATACAAATAAAATCAATAAATATTAGGTAAAACCTAAATTAATAATATAAATAGAATAACAGGATAGAATAAATAAGCATAAAATAAAAGTTAGGTGAAAGCTAAATTTTGGATGCAATAGAAATGCCTGGTAGGTTATAAAGAACCTGCATGTCTTACAATGCCATTAAATCTTGACATGGTAAAGCGTATATGGATACAGCAGATAGGCAATCTGATAAATAATAATAATAATTTTATTACATCAAAATATGTATGGTTTCAAAAGGTCTGGCATAGAGTGACATACTTATGCCTCAACTGTGTAATTTCTGCCCCCTGCTGGTGAAAACAGGAAAAATTGAACATTTGTCTTATTTTGTTTTTGGTTGATTAGGATCAAGAGTCCAGAAGCTCTGGCCAGAAGAGCTAATGTGTCAGATGAGCCACAAGATGACAGTGTTATACTGTATTACTACTCACTGTGGTCTCACTACAGGGATGTGTGTGCTGTCATTGCCCCAAATAGTAAGAGGCCCAGTACATTTATCTAAATGTGTTTTTGTTTGTTTGTTTGTTTGTTTGTTTGTTTTTTGTTTGGTGTTTTTTTTTTTTTGGGGGTAAATCTGACAAGCCTCACTAATAAATGTTCACTGTTTTCCCTTTTCAAGTAAGCATCCAGTAAAAGCAGTTCTGTACGGGTTTTATTCTCTTTTTATATTTGCTCTTGACTGTAGCTCGGTTTTATACCACCGGGTTTGCAGATGCAAAAATAAGGCTGACATTGTCTCACAAAGCAACCCATTAATTTGTGGGATACACAGCTATAATTACAGTCAGATCTAGTGCCTTGATGATGGTGCAGTGAGTGCAGAATGTCTTGCTTTCATCTTCTATTACTGTATGTGTTTGACCTCCTCCTATTTTTGTAGTTAGAATTTTGCTGTTTGGTTGAATAACACAGTCTGCTGCCCGTAGACACATCGATGTTTGTGATTGCTCAAGCTGTCAACACCGCCCCTTTAGTGTGAGTGCGCTGATATTCAGGTAAACAACCTTGGTGTGAATTAGTGGTCTGATTGCTTAAGGTGGCTGTTTAGGTTGGTGAACCCAGATAAGATTAAAGATATGTCAAGCGTGCTTCCAAGTAGAGGCCCCATGGAAAAGCATATTCAACATAATGCACGTTTATTATCGTATGCCACCGACAAGGACTGCACAATCATTACCGAGGTGATAATTATGCTTGCTTTGCTCAGTATTGTGATGAACTCTGCGTTCACATCTTCATGTCTTTGCACCAGTATAAGAATAAAAGTTCACCCTCTTAAAATCTTAAGTAATGGGATGTAATAAAAAAAAAAAAATCACCTGTTCCTTAGCAGGTTCTAAAATCATTTAAATACCTACTGGGATGGAAAAACAACACGTGACATCATTAAACCATTTTATTTATTTATTTTAAATGTAAGCTACATGATTCAGTAGCTTATGGATCCACCTTCAGCAACAATAACTTGAAGCACCTGGACATACCGTTTCTGTATGACTTTATTAGCCTCTCATATCTCATAGTGTGGAGTAATCTTGGCCCACTCTCTTTTATAACATCGCTTCAGTTAGTTTGTTCAGTGCTGTCAGTTAGGACAGGTTCCAACTCCTGGTTGAACGTAAATTGATTCGGTGCTTATATACAGAGTTTATAAAATCAGCATGCTTCTCAGGTACAATCTAGGTCACCAGATAAGGGAAATAACTTACAGCAACTAAAAGCAGCAGTGCACCAAAGGGTTAATCACCATTAATCCTATTTGAGATTTACTATGTCTATATCTTGGCTGATCTAAAAAAGGGAAAAAACGATCCAATTATTTAATCTGATCACAGAATAGGCACGTAAATACTTAAAGAGCAAGCCTGAGGACTAGATGAAAAAGTATTATCTTTTTTGTTTTAGGTAAAGAAAAAAAAATCAAGGCAAAAAGGGGACGGGACAGCAGCAGATGGGTCATTAAGTTTCCTGCAGTGAAGGTACTGAGCTTCAGTGTTTCTGTGAAACGTCCACACAGGAAGGTGATTGCTGTACAGGCAGATAAGATAAATTGTCCTTTCATAACACCCCAGTAAAACAAATGGGAGTGGTTTGTGCTCCCACAGTATTTAACCTACTCTGACACTGGTGCATGTTACTCCCTGGTCTGTCAGCAAACATGTCGGTAGACTTTTCTAAGAACGCAACAGAGAGCCCCGAGCCTTGTAAGGCAGAAATTAAAGGTGGGTCCGGTTTTATACAATTGCATTGCCAACAAATGCACAGATTTAAACTGCTGCTGTGAAAACTATGTGATTTCATTTGAAATAGGGAATATTCCCAGCTGGCTGCAAGGAATGCTCCTCCGAAATGGCCCTGGCATCTTCACTGTGGGCGACACCAACTACAACCACTGGTTTGATGGGATGGCTTTAATGCATAGCTTCACCTTCAAAGACGGTTGGTACAGCAATTCTTACCTGTGCACAGTTGCTAATCTGTTAGCTGTTGCAAAAAATACATAAATAAATAAAAAAATGTAAAGCACACAGATAAAAGACTCCGTATTTGTTTCCTTGCAGGTGAAATAATCCATAGAAGCAGATTCCTCAGAAGTGACACCTATAAAGCCAACATGGAAGCAAACAGAATTGTTGTATCTGAAATGGGGACGATGGCTTATCCAGACCCAAGCAAGAACTTCATCTTCAAGTGAGCTTACTTTATTTTTTACAGACAAATTCAGCATATTTGATATTTTTTCACGAAATAACTGCAGTAGTCTTAGTTTGTAATTCTTTATCAACAGTTGTAGTATTTATTTGGCAAACGGTGCCGTTATACACTGTAAGAATTTTCCCTGGCGTATAGATTTGCCAGCATTAGTCTGTTTTTTCTGGTGTCTAGTGTAATGTACAGCAATATTTTTGCTGTAAAGATAAAGCCTATGCTACTGTGCTTTATAGAATATAAACTTAACAGGTAAATACTGCAAACTCTTTGGATGCCAGTCTACTGTTATTCAGTGCTCCTATTGCAATCTCCATAGATAATATGTTATTGTATGGTTGCATGTCCTCAGTTGGCTTTAAGTGATTTGTGCTACAGAAATGCTGCTGTTTTCTATTATTTGACAACTACCCTGAAGATAAACGCTGGCTGGTTAATCCCTAAACTTTTTCAGAGTGAATAATTTAAACGTTTTGTGTATTTTCCTGTGATTCTTTGACTTGGTCAAAGTAGAAAAAATATGGTGTCATTATATTTCTCTATCCACGTTTATGGTTTCTTTTATGTTTCAAGTTATACATGTTTGTTTGTTTGTTTGTTTGTTTGTTTGTTTTTATATAATTTTGTGATAGTTCAGCTATTAAATAACACCATGCAGTGCCATTTTTGTAAAATCTGGGTAGTCACTTGGACTACGACTCTGCGGCACAGTTATAATTCTTTTTGTGTAGGAACAACCTCGGGGCTGTTTCCCTTCCTGCTGTGAATTTCTCACTGAGATTCATATAAGGCAAACATTTACAGGAAATCTGGTTTTTTTCTAATCTGTTCTCTTATTCCCCATTACAGGAGATGGACTCGCATATTTGTGTTGGCACAGATTTTTAACACCGGATGCGTTTCCTGGCACAGCTCTCCCAAGGATTTGTGTCTCCTCCTGCTTTTAAACTAGGGATCTTTTACATCTTAGGCAAATGCATTAACTACTGCACTATGGAGGCGCTCTCTTTCATGTATCAATATCACACTCGAAACCCCCAAACTTTTTACTTTTCAGGGCAATCACCTTTCTCAACCACACAATGCCTGACTTCACTGACAATGGCGCGAGTAACTTCATCAAGTATGGAAATGACTATTATGCCACTTCTGAAACCAACTACATCAGCAAGATTGATCCCGTGACCCTGGAAACCCTGGAAAAGGTAACGCTGCCGGTTAACCTTGAAACGTGTGAACTCAAAACCAAGAAAGACTTTGCTTCAAACCTGATATGTTTCTAAAATATCTCACACAGGTGGACTACTTGAAGTACCTGCCTGTAAACTTAGCTTCGTGCCATCCTCACTATGACAAGGAGGGCAATGCCTACAACATTGGAACGTCAATAGCAACAAAGGGCAAAACTAAATACGTACTGTTCAAAGTTCCTGCTGCCTCAGACAAAGGTTTATAACTGATTCATGTGTCTTATGTTAAACCTCTAAACTCAACAGTAACACCTACAGCGTTTTCATATTTGTGCTGTCTACTGTCATCTTTCAGACAAAGGCAAGAAAGGCCCTGCACTGAAAAATGTAGAGGTGATCTGCTCAGTCCCCTGCCGCTCCCTTCTCATGCCGAGCTACTACCACAGCTTTGGCATTACAGATAACTACATCATCTTCGTCGAGATGCCTTTCAAGCTGGACATCCTCAAGATGGCTACTGCCTATATGAGAGGAGTCAGCTGGGCAAGCTGCCTGAAGTTCTGCCCTGAAGAAAACGTAAGGAGTTAGTAGGCTAATGAATGTGGATTAATAGACCGGGAACAAAGGTGTACTAGTGTTCTACACTTCAGAAAAAAATGGGATTGAATCTTTTATCTACATCTTTGTTTCTCCATCAGACTCTGATCCACTTGGTGGACAGAAAGACCGGCAAAGAAGTTGAGACAAAGTACTACACAGGAGCAATGGTCCTCTACCACCATGTGAATGCTTTTGAGGACGATGGCCACGTGGTCTTTGATGTCATTGCCTACACTGACAACAGCCTTTATGACATGTTCTACTTGAGCAACTTGAGGGAGAAATCTCAGTTTGATGAAAAAAGGTTTTCCAAGCCGACTTACAAGAGATTTGCCCTTCCCATCCACGCTGACAAAGTGAGGTGTTTTTTTTTAATCTTCATGTAGTTCATTTGGTCCTGCAATCGAAAGGCTCACACATTAAAGGCTTTCACATTTCGACTGGATTTCGCAGGGCGTTCCAGTTGGAGGGAACATGGTAAAACTCAAGTACACGACAGCCAGCGCTGTGAAGGAGAAAGAAGGCAAATTCATGTGCCAAGCAGAGGTGCTCTGTGAAGGTAAAACCAACGCCACTCAAACAGACACTTAAAGCAAATTAAGTTTGTTTGTTTTTGTTTTTCAAATTGCTGTTTGTCATTTAAAGTTAATCCAGATAGGAGCAAAAACTGTGATTTTATTTCCATCAGGCTTGGAATTGCCCAGAATCAATTATGACATCAATGGGAAGAGGCACCAGTTTGTCTATGGGAACTACGTGGGGGATTCTGCAGAAGTGGTGGGAACATCCGACATTTCAGATTTCTTACATTTTAAAAAATATAATTTGCCTATGGAGACCTTTAACTTCCAGAACAGACATTTAAATTTTGGGGAAGCAGGCTGTTCCTGGACGTATTGTTTTACAAAACTAGGGTGAAAAACTACAGTACTGAGAATAATCATTGAAGCAAAATGTAGCAGTAAAACTTTTGTTTAAGTGTGAATTACACATTGCGCCATAAAACAACAATCCCCTTCATGGCACTTTTGGGTACGTGTGCACATCAAGATATCAGAAACAATGGAAAGAAGACTTCATAGCTCAGCCCTCCAACAAGAGGCATA
Organism: Oreochromis aureus; assembly: GCF_013358895.1. Taxonomy (NCBI): domain Eukaryota; kingdom Metazoa; phylum Chordata; class Actinopteri; order Cichliformes; family Cichlidae; genus Oreochromis; species Oreochromis aureus. The sequence goes on from NC_052950.1 coordinate 13,713,827, forward strand.
AAGTCAGGAAGGCATAAAAGGAAATATTTTGTATTAGACAATTATGTATTTTTTTATTAATCCTCACTAGACAATCAATTCTAAAAACAAACAGGAAGAGAGCGCTGGCTTCTGCTTGAACTATGAATAATTTAGAATTTCCATTTTATAAACGCGTGGTTAATAAAGTGGAATATGCCGCATAGCAGGTTAAAAAAAGAGGGATGTAAACAAGAGGTGACATGAAAAATCCCGTACCACATATATATAGAGGTGACAAAAGACAAAAAAAAAAAAAAACATGTTAAGTGTCATAATCAGGTGTCTAACGACCATGTGCTGGCAGAACAGGTTGAATGTACCTCTGCAATGACTCTTCAGTGCTCCACTATCTTCTGTGGGGGGTTAAATTGGGTTAGGTTTAGTGGCTGTTGAAGCCAAAGCATATGATGGAGGAGATTTTCATCATTGTGTCCTATAAATGAGGGCATTCCCTCCCTAAAAAACAATGGAGGACATCAAAATATCTCACAACAGAATAAAGGTAATCTTTGTTTTTTAATTACCATGTAAGTTTTCCCCTGATAGGAGACACGCCTCAAAGCCATGCCAGCAAAAAATGCCAACCTCAGCATAACAGAACTCTGACTCCACCACTGCAGGGGTTAAACATTCAGTTTTTTTCCTTTTATTTGTCACCTATTCGTTGTAGTTAATAACAGTTAATAGGCCTACATAGGATTTGCTAAATGTTTTCTGGTACCTGTGCCCATTAAAGTACAAAGTGCATTCATGAGAACATCAGCTGCTCATCGTATTGTCCGGCAGTCTCATGTGATATGAGAATTTTACTGCTCTTTTCCACGTCTGTTATTTGCACACAGAACAAAGTACCACACGGGCTGATAAGCCGGTTGTGCTGTGTTGTGTATTGGTATTTCTGTGTCTGTAAATAACTTCTGACCTGCATGGGTGTCTTTGTTGAGTGTGTTTCATCTGTTCACTCACTCTAGGTTGCAAAGTTTGACACGGAAAGCAAGAAGATGGTGTACTGGGATGAAGACAAGTGCTTGCCGTCAGAGCCCGTGTTCGTCCCCAGACCAAACGGAGAGTCGGAAGATGATGGTATGAATACAAGTGAATGTGGTGCACAAAGACGTGACATTTATTCTGGATTTGCTTCTGTTGATAAGCTGAAGTTCAAGTCAATAAGAAGGTCTACAAAGATTAGACCAGATCTCCCCCCACTTATCTGTGCCTGTAATCTGTGTTAACAAAGTTGTGATACAATAACCTCCTTCTCCATTTGCAGGTGTGGTCCTAACATCAGTCATCAACTCCAATCCAGGCCAGTCGAGCTTCATCCTGATTCTCGATGGGAAAACGTTCAAGGAAGTAGCACGAGCCTATGTGAATACTGAGCTGAACAAGGACATGCATGGATTTTTCATCCCACATTGAAAATAAAAGTTTAAAATAAAGAAAGGGAACTGTGCCACAATAGTACATGTGGCACAAGCATGTATCGTAAGTCATTTCATTGTACCCTGTATTATCACTGGTATATGGTATAAAGTTAACCTTGTCATTTAAACAAAACACGTACTGTAATGTTCTCGTATGTATTGTCACTTTTTTTTAGTTCAGTGATATTACAAGAATAAATCCAACCAATGCTCCATATTTGTGGAGTCATGGAGAAGAGTTACGGTTACACAGTGTGGTTTTACACAAGGTCAAGGTCTCTGAGCAAATACAGCCTTCATGACACAGTGTCACTTGTTTCTGAAGATATAGAAATCTCAGATAACTTATCAAAGGAGTAAAGTCCATTCAATTAGGCATAGGTTATAGATTTAGGTAAACATTTATGTCAAATTGTTCCCATGTGAAATATGATTGTTGTGCTTCAAGGTACAGTGTTTCTCAATCGCTCTGGTGCAACTCTCCCATCAGAATTATCATTCTCACTACTCTTAACACTTCCTACCCACAATAGCACCTTTGTCGTTGTTTTTGTGCACACTGCATTATTATTATATTATTCTGAGATTTTTCCAACCTTTTATTGTCCAACTTTGATGAGTCAGTGCGACATGTAATCTCAGTTTGTTGTTCTTACATGACAGGAGTGGAACCTAGTGTGGTCTTCTGCTGCTGCAGACCATGTGCATCACAGTCAGCTAGATTGTGCGTTCAGATGCAAGAAGGTATTTTTCTTTTTCAGAGCATTCTCTGTATAATCATCCCTCCCTAGAGATCGTTTTGTGGGAAAACCATAGTAGATCAGTAGTTTTGGACATACTCAGAGATACTCACTCAGCTTTTGTCCTCATTCGTTCAGCTTGAACTTCAGCAGGATGTCTGTCTACATGACTTAATGTTTTGGATTACTGAAATGTGATTGGCTCATTAGATAATTGTATTAACAAGCAGCTGAGCAGATGCTAAAGTGGTTGCTGAATGCATGTAGCTGTACCACACAGTAGTTAGTGTTATGTTCTCTGATAGTATATATTTTAATTTCCTGTTTTCTAATGCTTATACTTTCAGTTATAATATTTAGCATTTCTCAATTTCAGCAATTTTCTAAAGTTTCAAAGAAATTCTTCACTTTTAATTTAGGCCAACATTTTTGCACTACTTTTTCCTAACATCATCATGATTAAAAACCTTACAACATCCATTATTTATCTTTTCATACTTCATACTTTTTCTCAATTAGTCTGGAAATTAGGCAGGAAAGTCACTCTTACCACTCTTAATGTATTTCTCAAAAAAAATACGGGATTTTTCACATTTGCCAAAACATTAATAGTCAGTCATTTCAACTGTGTGATGAACGAATAAACACCTTTCACAACCCTTTAAAGACTTAAACATAAAAAAATTAGTTTTTTCCCATAACCTTGCTTACTTTTGAAAAAAATCAGAAAAATAGAAAATATTTTCTGAAACAAAACTGAAATGTGAAGGATTTTTTTAACTTTGCAAAATTGATGAAATGCGGTAAAGCAAAAATAATACTCATTAAACCAAATGTATCAGAAAAAACAAAGGAAATGTATACAAAGTCATGCTACATACATTTAGCAACTACTGTAGCAGTGGAGCAAGCGTACCTAATAATCAGTAATGCAAATATCTAATTCGCCTTTCACATCAGCGGCAACTCAAAACATTTAGATACGATGGTCAAGACAGCACGCTGAAGTTCAAACCGAGCATCAGAACAAGGAAGAAACACTGAATGAAAGTAATCGAGAAAAACTGTGAAGAAAATGCTCCACCCATAAGTTGCCTTGTTTCATTACAAAGGCCTATAACAACAATAATCACTCAGCTGCTCTGTCATTACAGATACAGCTCTGTTACATCATTAACATTAACAACTCTGGTATCAGTGAAAGGAGCCCTCACTGCTCTGATTACCATATGAAACAGCTCAGTTTTGTTACACTGTGTGCAGAAGGTCACGTCGGTTTGTCATGACCTTCTGAAATTTATTTACCACCATCATTGCGTGTCTATAATCACCGTGTTTATTGCCTAGCACTTGACTAATCAGAATCTAATCAGGAAGAGAAACATAGTCATCATTTTTTCCTTTTTCTTTTTACAATGCGTTGGTCTATTATAGGAGAGTACCAATTCCTTCACGTGAGCTAGCCATCATAGTATTTTTCTATCAAACTGACCTTAAGTAACGGTACATGACCTCAGTGACTTGTGAATGCTTGCATTATCTATTGCATCGTTCTACATCGTCTGATATCGATTACAAAACAGAAGTGCTCAGTGATTGGGCCTTTCCGTTGCTTAATAGTATAGCTTAGGTTGACCACCAGGGGGAGACAAAGACTTTGCTTATTGAGCCCCCTCTGCTGAGGATGCATTAATTTGTCTTGACACTTTCGATTAATTCACTAGTAAAATTTAATTGCACATCAAAACTAACCAAATCGACAAAGTCAAAAATGAGTATATTACATAGTAATGCCTCTGATAACACAATAACATGACTAAATCGGGAATTTTATAAAATACTGAAAATAACAGTGGGAAATGGAACAACAGCTTGAGTTCTTTAGCTCACCTAAATTGCAACAGTACCGGTCATTAAATCACATTACACTGGACTCAAAGTACAAGTTATCATAGTCCTATGATGCACTATAAAATGGCACTAATCCCTTTTAACAGGTTAAAACTAAAGGTTTACTACACCCACCGTCCACCCGCCCAATTTTTACAGCTTCTTCCTATATGCCCATACTCCACGTTACCTCCAAGTTTCCTGAAAATCATCCAGGTAGCTGCAGATGCATAATCCTGTTGACAAATAACTAGAAACGGTAGTAAAAACATAACCTCCTTAGTGAAGGTAACTAAACAATGAAAACAAAATGATCAGCTGCAAGATATAAAAAAGTAATAAAGCATTTTTAGAATGTATGCCCACATATTTCCTTAGTAGATCTAAACTGGACAGAGTACAGTAATGGTGTTAAAACGAAACTATGAAAACGGATTACAAAAGGGAATTGCAAAACTGACAGTGTGCCAGTACAAATGATTCATTCTAACAGTCGTCTTATCTACGAAAATTTACACATACAGCACACACTAATAAACCACACTGCAGTGCTATCAGTAGTGCAATTTCCAAATCTTAAGTAGCAAATAAATGTTTTTCCTTGATGTCCACCACAACCAAATTACACACTTGGGTATAATACATGGCAGTGCAATGTTAAACTGTGGGAAAACCACTTAATGTGTGTAGATACCCTGCATGTAAGGAGAACTCCTGCATCCAAGGCCATCACAAGTTAGACCGGACACATTTGCAGACAGTGAGCAGCCAGTTTTGATTACAATTATTGAAGTATAAGATGTACAGTAAGGGTGAAATCCTACTTTCCAACCAATCAATTTCATTGTTTACAGCGTCATTAAAAAGCATTTTCCTAAAGATAACCCGAGTTCAAACAAAATGCTTTTTAAAAAAAAAAGAAAAAAAGATGATTTCTTGTATTAATTGAAAAAAGCTATCCAAACCTACCTGGCCCTGTGTGAAACAGTACATGACCCCTAAGCCTAATAAATGGTGGTGCTAGGCTTGGTAATAAGAACTGCAGGCAAGAGGTTTTGCAAGTATTGGTAATGAGTCATTCACATTGCTGTAGCAGAGTGAGTCTTTTCTGCAGAATTGTTTTGATTCCTCCACATTGGAGGGTTTTATGAGCATGAACAGTGTTTTTAAGGTCATGAAAAACATCTCATTAGGAGTCCAAAACCTTCATTTTGTTGGTTCGAGCTATTCAGAGGTGGACTTGCTGGTGTGTTTTGGATCACTGTCCTACTCAATAACCCAAGTGTGCTTGAAGTTCGGACCACAAACCGATGGCCAGATGTTCTCTTTCTGTATTTTCTTGTAAAGAGTTGAATTCATGGTTCCATCAATTATGGGAAGTAGTCCAGGTCCTGAATTAGCAAAGCAAAAGAAAATATTGCCTTGGCAGAACAATGGTTTGAAAAACCCACAATTTTGGGTTTGTACAATTTGTACTCCCTGGCTTCATTTGTGAGGCCTGGCAGTGCAAACAACAAAAGGCTAGCGAGTAGTTATAGTGAACTCAAAGTTATGGGTCAGTGTGCAAGAGTAAAGCAAGGTGCAGTGAAGCCAGCCACCAAAACTAAACAGACACTCATTTTGCCTGTGACAGATCGAGGAGCACATGATGCTGTTCCTAACTTGGAAAAAAAAAATGCTTTACATCCTGTGATCTGACTCTTACTTTTTAAAAAAACAAAACAAAAACTGGACCCTGTTTGACCAGTGTAATACTTCAAATGGGATGTCTGAAATGATGATAAAAAATACCCATTTAGATATGGGTGGATACATGCAACAAAGTACAACAGGGCCTTTGAGCTGCTGAGTGCAGTTGCAGGATAACGTCCATCAATCCAATACACAGATCCATGGAAATAGGAAACGGTCAATAGTGAGTACTTATGGAGGGAGCACGTGTTCAGGCGTCGAGGCAAGATCAGTAGATGTCCAGTCGCCGTCTGTGTTTCAGTCGCATCAGCGGTGATTAATTCAAGGAGACGAGGAGAGGGGGGAAGACAATTTTTAATTCTGTGGCTACACTTAAGGGTGCTCTAAAAACCTTTACTAGCCTGATTTCCACCCTCCACTTTCCACTCAAAACCACTCACAGTCAAAAGTGGGCTGGTTTTGGTTGTTGACATCATGTTTAGTTCACCTTAAATTACATCCAATCTGATATCAGCAGCCTTGGACAAAAGGCAGCAAAGGAAGGAGGGTTTTTAAGGAAATTGGAACACACCCAATTACAAGTGAGAGAGAGAGAGAGAGAGAGAGAGACTGTGCTGTGGTTGCCATAGTGATGACTTCCTGATGGCAGGATAGTGGCAATAGAAGATTTTGTTGTTCACAGTCATTAGATGCAACTGGCCAGGCAGAGGCTTAGCATACAGGGAGCAGATAGACTAAAAGAAGTGGCTGCTGGAGTCCATAAATGTCCGGTGGCACTTAGCTTCCCTCAGCTTGAGTCTGCTCTTCTTTAGTTGGAGAGTTCTGGCTTTTCTCAGCATCTTCTCCCTCATCACCTGGAAAACAGTGAAGAAAGAGGACAATGGAAAGTCTGTTTCATGCAAATTTAACTGCGGGTGAAGTCAGTGATGCAGCAACCAAGTCACCAAGTCACATATATGTAAAATGTAACTGAAGAACTTCAATTAAATTTTATTTATATAGTGTGAAATCAGAACAACAATCATCCACTGTTGGAAAATCCATAGAATTCAACTGAACACAAGTAGAAAAGAGACGATGTGTTACCACCCTGATGAATTATTAATGTCACCATCAAAATATGTTCTCATTCTTCATCGTGTTGCTCACCTGACTTGTTGATGTTGAGCTGTGCCAGACTCTCTGACAGATCAGTGGTGCCCGGTTCTCCAGGGGCGTCTGGAATATCATGGATGGCATTCCTGCGGCCAGATCGTCGAGAGGCGATGAAGTCCTCATAGGTCGCCTCCACATCCGTCATCGCTGACACACCTCACCATAGCAGGGCCTGGCGCACACAGCAGCACACACTGACACACCTTTTCAAGTTGCACAGGTGCACAGTGACCCACAGACAGTGGAATCTGCACCACTTTTATGGAAAGATCGCTGAAATGGACAGAATTTGTGCAGCTTCTCCTAAATAACTTTACACAATGGCAACACCAGTTTTTGTTGACAAGAAGAATGTAACGCGGCAGGCTATGCAGGCACTCATTGAATACATCCCTCCCTCCGCTTATCTTATGACCTAATCCCTGCTTAATCTATTTTAATCTCAGTCTAGGGTACGGGCGACACCATGGATACAGAGGAGGCAAATTCAGTAGAAGGAATGCCGAGGAGAGCGATGGGAAATATAAACAGGCAATCTGATGCATTACATTAACCAAAGAGCACACTTAAAGAGGTCATTAAAGCAGAATGAGGAAAGTACTGTCATATCACTTGGAGTAAGCATGGAGCATGATGGGAACTGTGCTGCCCCGGAGATTTAGGTTAAATCCTTCTGCTTATATTCAAGCCCTTTGTAGCAATCTGTCTGGCTGAGGCTGTCCTTCAGCACTGAGCAGATTCAGGCTTTGTTGTCACATTTCTTTCAATTAAAATCTGCTATTATGAGATTTCTTTGGCTGTATCAGTCTGGATATCTGCATTTATTTGCTGCCACTACTTTAAAATTTTCAAGGAAAATAAAAAACCTCAGAAGACATCACAACACTCAGTCACAAAAAAAGGTTGGTTTGATTTTCCCCAAGTCAAATGCAGGATTTTTAAATTATGTATAAGTATATATTAAAAATGCCTCACTTTCACATCCATTTGTGGCTATTTCCAGAGAAAGTTGTGGTAGACCGTGGCTATTTTTGGAAGCCTCCTCTGTCATCATCTGAGCACCCTCCCACTCAGCTGTCATTCTCAAAATGGTGTCAAGATGGGCAAGACCCAGCAGATGCTGTCCGTGTACGACTGACAGACCAAACGTGTGAGGAAGCAAGAGAGATAAGACGGCTGTTCTCTAACTTAATATGAGAATCGGGGCACTGGATTGTGCTCATAGGTATGACTGGTTTATTAGCAATAAAGAAGAAATATCATTTGAAACATTACATCATGTAAACAGCTGGTTCATTTAGCTTGCATGAGTAAATGTCCCAGGCTTTACTGGTAGAACCAAATGAGATATAAAATTCTTGCCCACACCTTTCAATAAAGAACCTGTCTTATGATAGAACATAAGTGAATCTAATTGGGATTCATTATCATTGCCAGATCTGTAAGTGCAGACATTTTTTCCACTGAAGCTGTGTTTATATTTGAAGTTAGAAGTTGAAGTTAGAAGTGACAGGACATTTTGCGATGTTTTCTCCTATGCTCATATTCTATGAAATATTAATTGCCAGTTTACATAATTCAGTCAGACTGTTGTACCCATGAATTAGAACATCGGCTACTCAGCTGTGTGTGTGTGTGTGTGTGTGTGGATGTGTGCGCGCGCTCTTGCAGTAGAATACTCCTGCTGTCCTCATGGTTTTACTCCCATGTGGGAAGTAGAGCTCAGCTGGCCTGGACACCAATATATATAGCACAGACTCCAAACAAATGATCAAATCGCTGAATAATACAACAGGCCAGCCCTCTCTGTCTTTCACTATGAAGTTGGGGGGGGAGAGAAAAAGTCTACTCCTGCTTTGCAGCTGTTTGATTTGTTATGCTGCCAAACAGAAAATTAGCAGTGATAAAGGCAGTACATGAACGAGTCCCAGAAACTTATGCCAGAGTTATTCTAGGTGGCCTGGGCATACCTGGGACTGATGCCAGTGGTCTCACTTTTTCTCTCATGCTCGCATACACAAACAGACATGCTATACTCCAACATCACCGTGCCAAGCGCAAAAGTAAACAATTTCTCCTTAACCACGGATTCACGCGCAGCTGTCAACATCCTCCATGTAAGAGCGCACAGATGTTTTACTGTTATTTCTACAGCTCGTACATATTTAAGGCAGGCTTAGCTAAGTGATTTATTTAAAAGTTCGTCGCGAGTCTGCGTGAGTGCGACGTCACTCCACAAAGACCTCTATGTCCAAAATGACAATTTATCACCTACTAAAGGCTAAGTGGAAGCGCTGCAGTCACGCGCATTGGCGTCCTAAATAATAAAGCGCTAGTTTTTTTTTCTTTTTTTTGTTAAATACATATAACCTTTAAATACAGACGAGCTTAAGATTGCAGGAGAATCTGAATGTTTAAATTCATTATTAAAACCAAGAGCCATTCGTCTGTCTTTGATGACAAAGACCCCCACAGAGTCAGGTCAGTGCCAGTAAACGTAGCCTGCATGATATTAACATTACACATGCATTTACGAGCTTTGCGCACTTTGCACCTGCAGTTATTATTCTTAATATGATCAGCAAGGTATGCTACCTGTTTGGGATAAATGGCTTCCGAATATTCGCAGGGGTCAATCACATCGGCTCGGATCTTGCCATTTCGGTATTCCCCAATGCGCTCATGAAAGAGAATTACTAATGTCAAGCAAATCAAGCACACCGAAGCTACTTCCGAGTATCACTTTCAAAATAAAACCGCATTACTTTGAAGGGACGCTTAACAGAAAAGTTTTTCATTACCAGCTACTTTACCTACTCCTTTATTTGATTAAATAGATAAATATACATATAAATAAATAAATACACATATAGGATTAGTAATAGGAATACTTGCACCACATTCCTTAATTAATATCTGACAAAGTGAGAGCCATACACTTTAATGCCAAGTGCATCTTTTAACCGTGAATGTGTGTGTAAAATCATTAAATTTTAGGACAGAGACTTGTTTAAAGGTTAGGATACGTTAGGGCTTGGCGAATGGTTATTATTCCATTGCTATAATTTGAAATGGTGAAAAGGCATCGCGCTTGGGCGTGTGTGTGGTGTGAGAGATCACACAAAAGGGAGTCAGTGTTGAAACAACGCCCCTCTTGTGATAAAGGCACATGTTTGCTGTGCCCTCTTAGCATCTGTCCATGAATCATTCCATTCAGATGACACATGTTGTCAGTATGGCAAATGAGGAACTTCCTAGTGTTTGGTCTGCGCAAGTGTTTGAGCTAACAAAAGCAGCAAATGAGCACACTAGTTTGGGTGTCTGGTTGATATAACGAGTTATCTGTAAATGACCATCTCCAAACAAAGCTGAGATGCAAGGTAAAGCTACCAGCTTGTTTACTCATTTACATAACTTTGAATCAACAACAACACTAATAACTAATAGCATTTCGTTTTTTATTTATTTCTATAGCTAAAATAATTGAAAAAAAAAAAAAGACTTCGTCCCAGTAACAGCAACATTTGCGAGTTTCCAGCGAAAACTGAGCTACGCAAACTCCAAAAAAAATTTTATGGTTAGGAGTAGTACTGGGAAACATGACAGAGGTTCCCTCCCACGCTCCACCTGCTGTCCAAAATAAACAGTGCATACTTAACACTCCATCAGAAACAGTGCAGTAACAACCAATGAAATACTCGCATGTTAGCTCACCGAGCGGCATCGGACAACCCAGTTGCTATCGGTAGCCAAAGATCAGTAGTGTCAAGATAATTACCTGCCATTGGGAATTGGAACAGGATAATAACGTCCCAGAAAAGACTAACTAGTGTCGACATAAGTCACAGAGAAACAAACAAAACATAAAAAATGACAAACCAAAAATGTAGATCTGCACAGGACATCAGTAATTCACAATACACTGCAGAATCAATTTATATGGAAATTAAAGTAATTTTCCTTACAGGATAAAAGGGTAAAACTAAAACCTTTCTCCCGTTTTAGCAAAGCCGGAAATGAAGAGGGGTTTTCATCTTGTATTTTCCGTCTACGTCTGGCCGTTTTCTAACAACAGCAGCAGGACCAGACAAGGGATAACCTAAGGATGGAAGAATTTGAAGGTATGCGATATTGCTGTTCGTGTGTTTACTTCAGCCTTTTGTGGCAAATTTGGGATTTTAGCATTTCGGTTTTATCTGCCAAGTGGACGCGTTGGGGTTCGCGGCTGCTTTAGATGAACAGTTTTGCATAGCGACCTCCTTTTTGTTTGGGTTTTAGCCCAAGTAATGCTAGGTAACGTCAGGGCCAAAGAAGAAGCTAGCTGCTCCTCCTCTCTGAATGGGTGTGATTCCTAGCTAGAGGAGCTATCCAGCTAACCAGCAAACTCCTAACAAATAACACCATCTAAACGAACAACAAAACATTGTTGCCTTTACTGTGGCAGAGGAACACAATTTATGACAGCGAAGTGTTTACCTTGTATCAAATGTTAACTAGGTCATTATTTTTCTTCCTATGTTTGTTTAGTCCCGTTGTGGTCCATGTTTGCTCCTTAAACCTTCACCACAATCAGAATTTATTCTGTTATTCTTGCAGATGGCGAAGCTTCTCTGGTTGACGATCGGGTTCAGTGTAATACCTGTAAAAGATGTTTCTTCCCCAAAGTCCTGGTAAAAAAAACCCCAAACCACCTCTTGCACATTTCTGACATTTCTTAATACAAAAAAACAAAACAATGTGTAACACTGTTCTAAGAGTACAATATTTTAATCGCAGACACTTTAAGTGTGTGTGTGTGTGTGTGTGTGTGTGTGTGTGTGTGTGTGTTGATCACGCACTGTGATTAACCCGCCTGGCTGACAGTATTTACCACATTAATTCTCAGCTGACAGGGTATCAGCTGTTTGTTCAATAATAATGTGTCCCTGGCTATGATCCAGATAGCTAGCAGGGTCGTGTGAAGAGCTCTGTAGGGGAGTAGAAGGTTTTATCAAAGCAGAAATGCTTTTTGTTTGAACAAATTTGTGATATTCAAGACTCTGATTTAAAAATTTCACTAAGAAACTTCTCTAGCAGTACTGTTTTCCCATAAAATGGAGTTGGAAATATTGGTCATTAATTAATTATTTAATTAATTTCATAGTGGGCCATTTTTTGTATATAGATGAATTGTAGCACAGGTGTCAACTGGACTGTATCATGTGAAGCATTTTCTTTCACTTCATCATCTAAATCAGTGAATGGAGATTGTTTAGAAAGGATGGCTTCACAGCATGTTCAGCAATACAGTACTCTCAGCACTGTCTGCAGCACATGCAGGTAGGGGTGGTGTCATAGCGCTATATAAATGCAATCCATTATTATTATTATCATTATTATTATTAATATAGGCGAAAAGACTGTGGTGTTGAGTCATGGTTATGGATGACAGATAGACTCATCTGTATTTCGGAAACTGCTGATCTACTGGGATTTTCTCATATAACCATCTCTTGGGCTTACAGAGAATCGACAGGAAAAAAAAGAATATATTCATGGAGCGGCAGTTATCTGGGTCAAAATGCCTTGTTGATGTCAGATATCAAAGGGGAAAGGCCCAGCTGCTTCAAGCAGATAGGAAGGCATCAGTAACTAAAATAGCTGCTTGTTACAACAAAGGCACACAGAAGAGCATCTCTGAATGCTCTTCTGTGTTCAGAACACAAGCACATTCAGATGTGGGCTGCGGCAGCAGAAGACCACACCAGGTGCCACACTTATCAGCTGAGAACAGGGAACTAAGACTACAATTTGTAAAAAAGTGTTGTCTGGTTTTACGAGTTTTTGATGCACCATTTGGATGGGAGGCTCATAATTTGATGTAAACAGCATGAAAGCATGGCTCAGTCCTGCATTGTATCAGCAGTTCAGGTTGCTGGTAATGGTGTGGAGGATAGCATAGTTTTGATACAGCCGTCTACCTGAGTGTTGTTCCTGACCTTTATTAACACAGTGTACCCATCTACTGATAACATGACATGTTCTGATGTTCTGATTATAACATGGCATGAAGCTGAGATTATCTCAAAACTGGCTTCTTATAAGTCACAGTGAGTTCGGTGTACTCAGATGACCTCCACAGCCACCAGATCTCAACATCTTTGGGATGTTTTAGAATAGGAGATTTACATTGTGGATATGACAATGACTGACAAATCTGCAGCATCTGTGTTACGCTATCATGTCAGTGTGCACCCAAATCTCATGCAACAAGAATTAAGGCAGCTAAGAAGGAAAGAGGGGGTTCATCCTGGTACTAATGTGTACCTAACAGAGTCGCTAATGAGTTTATATATTTTACTCCCCAAAAATCCTCTATTCCTTTGTTTATTATGTTGAAATGACTAAAACTTAATACAGAGTTAATACATTGAAGCTATAAAGATTTTGGTGTTTAATTTGAAGAGTATTTTCAGGTAAACAACCAAATATGTGCTCCCATGCAAGCACTCAGCCTCATTAGTAGATAATGGCTGCATTAAAGAATGGTGTATTATTCTAGGTATGTATAGCAATATATGCTTGGTTCTCCATCAGGAAGACATTAGTGTGCTAGAGAGTTGGCTACAGCTTTGAGGAGGTTACTGGTGTTGTTGATCTTACTCATATAAATTTGAGCTTGAAATGCTTGAAAGAAGGTTTCCTCCTCTTTCAAGAAATTCATTTAGGAAAATGTCGTTGAAAACTTAAATTATAGTAAAAGACAGATCTTAAGTGATGCCAGTGGTGTTAAAAACAAATAAAAATGTTTTGTCATGTTTTGTGCACATTGTCCTCCTCCAACAGGAGAAGCACGCAAAAATCTGCCAAAAATCAGCAACTAAAAAGAGGAAGGTTTTTGACTCCAGCAGACAAAGAGCTGAGGGAACAGACATCCCCGTACTGAAACCCATCAAACCAAAGGTAAGCCTTCAGCAGAGCGATGGAAATCCACATAAATTGTCAGCAGTGATTGAAAAAAAAATTGCCTAAAGTCAGAAAACTAGCTGGATTTCACACTGTTAAAACACTGTTGTTCATTTTTTTAGGTAATCTATTCATTCATAAATACGCCCAGCTTTTATTATTAAAAAATGACCTGGTTTTAATCTGAGGTTATTTATTCAGTCTTGTATCCAATAATACAACACCTAAAGGAAACAATGCTGTCCATATTCCTTAATTATGCGAAAACTTCATATTACACTGCAAACAAGTTGTCCAGATAAACCTTGTATAATCCGGATCACATGAAGGCTTTCCAGGGAGGACCCAGAAAAGAATCAGCCTTTGAAATATACACGGCATTATGACACTTAGGGTGTTGAGTGGCTCCTATGAATTTTCAGTTCCATGCAGCACATTCAGTGTTTTATGTCAACAGTTTATTTTTACAATGTAAACCACTTTCAATTGTATTTCAGTCACAAAGTTCATCTGCTACTGAAAGAGTAAGTTGCTTTTATCTTTTTTTTTTTTTGTTCAATTGTCCCTCCTTTCCATAGATATAATTTTTAGCGGCACAGATAATCTGTTGAAGCCCGGGAGGCTTTCCCTCACTGTTTTTCTGGCTACACAAATACTTTGTTTGCCTTGAAGTATTGGCTTGAATAGTCTGTGGGTGTGTCAAGTCATGTTGGTGATATTAATTTTAAAAATCCTTTCATACCTCTTGTCTTTAACTGACATCCTTCTGCATCCAGTGTTCTTTTCTCTTTCATTTAACGTGACAGCCTTAATGCTATATCTTCTAGTTCAGCTGCTGCGGTCGCTTTGAACCTTCAGATTACTCTTTAACAACTAAAAACTGTATTTGTGTCATTTATTTCTTCTCTGTGAGAAACTGTCTCATGAGTATCTGCGGTCAGTGAAGTAATCTTGCCCAGTCTGTTGCCTGGCTGTTGTTCAGATGGTCTTGGCTTCAACTAACTGCTGCGTACTCACTCTGTGCTCCCACTGGAATTTTCAGCTTTGTGATATGAACAGGACAAACGTCTAGTTATGCAACAAATTCTGTTTTGTTTAGTTTTTCTTTGGCAGCGGTTTAGGATTTTTGGCTAAAATGTAGTTTTAGCTCTCTCGAAGTCACCTGTGTTTGTCAGACAAACGTGTCTGAATGCTTTAACTACACAGGAGAAGTAGAAAGTCACAGAGGCTGTCGTGTTGCCTCAGATCCACTTTACACAACTGAACTCACTGAACTATTTCTGTCGCTAATCATCAACTTTAGATAAGACTTGTACTTTTGTTATGGAAACATAGTTGTTGGGGTTTTTTTAGGGTTAAGAGTGGGAAGCGCGGGTTTAGATAAGCGTGTGTAATCTTTACATATTCGCTGTGAAACCTGTTGAGTTAAAACATTCGGTAAGAGAGTAGTTTAATCGTATTTTCTTAATATTAGATTATCAAACTATAGCAGCAAACAGCTGTAACAGAGAATCTCTTTTCTCATGTTGTTGTCATGTTAGGCAGAACCCCCGAAGAAGCCGTCAAATTGGCGCAAGAAACACGAGGACTTCATCGCCACCATCCGGGCTGCAAAGTCCCTCGGTCAGGTCATAAAAGATGGAGGACCATTGCCCCCACCTCCTCCTCCTACTTATGACCCAGGTAACATCTAGTTTTATAGAGTGCTACTAAGTATGAATTAAACTAGAAGCAAATTGGAAAAACTATAAAAAAGATTTTGTATTTTAATAAAAGAAAGTCTCATACACTGCTCGAAAAAATGAACACTTTTTAATCAATTTCCGCTGCTTTGTGTTAATGAATCATCAGGTGCACTAGACGGGCAATGATGAGACAGCCCCCAAAACGGGTGGCGACCACTAACATTTTTGAACACTGTGGAGGGGCTCTCCCATTGTCCAGATCTGGGACGGGATCCCTCAGGATACCAGCTGTCATTTCATTAGGAGCATTCCCCAACATTGTATGCAAGCACATGGTGACCATAGAAACTACTGAGTACCATGTTGAGTTGCTGCAATGAAATTTTGGCAAAATGGACTTTACATTGCAGACACAGTTATTACTAAATGCTGAAATGGTTATAGCTAATTGTAGAGGCCGACTGACATCTCGGTATCTGCATTTATAACAGCGTGTAAATAAAAATTTTAAATGTGAAGGCAATACAGAAACACCCTTCAACGACTGAAGTGTTGATGAGTGTTGAGGATATATGGTTTGTCCACCAGAGGGCACGCTGCAACTTCACTGTTGGAATACCATGGGCAGAGTACAAATGAGTAATCCACAACTTGTTGCGACTATCAAACAATATTACTTTTAAAGTATACTGTCATTGTAGTAAGGACTCATAAATAACAACATTTATGTAGAAAAAGGAAAGAAATAATTTTAAATGACTAAATATCAACATGGTTACTGCTCTTATAAATCCTTTACAAGTCGAGCTAATTGTGGTGACAGTTGCAAATGAAAAGGTTAAGTCACCACTTCCTCAGATAGCAGTATTTCTGTATACAGGATTCAATTACAAAAGCTACATGTATATTTTCCCACTACCTTATCTCTCTTTAGACTATATCCAGTGTCCTTACTGTCAGCGGAGGTTCAGCGAGAATGCAGCTGACAGACACATCAAATTCTGCCAGGAGCAGGCCGCCCGAATGCCCAACAAAAGCAAGTCAGGAGATGCCAAAAAGCCTCCAGGTCGCACACAGGTACACGCACGCACGGATAGGAGAGGGGACTGCATTTGAAATTAAACATAGACATAGCATTTTAACTGGGAGAAACATTTCATCACTCATTCAAGTGACTTCTTCAGTCTTTTGGGATTTCCTTACCTGGATGATTGAGCATGGATCCATCCATCCATCCATCCTCATCCGCTTTATCCGAGATCGGGTCGCGGGGGCAGCAGCCTAAGCAGAGAAGCCCAGACCTCCCTCTCCCCAGCCACCTCCTCCAACTCATCCGGGGGAACACCAAGGCGTTCCCAGGCCAGCCGAGAGATGTAATCTCTCCAGCACGTCCTGGGTCTGCCCCGGGGCCTCCTCCCGGTGGGACATGCCCGGAACACCTCACCCAGGAGGCGCCCAGGGGGCATCCTTGTCAGATGGTAAATGGTAAATGGCCTGTATTTATATAGCGCTTTCTAGTCCCTAAGGACCCCAAAGCGCTTTACATATCCAGACATCCACCCATTCACACACACATTCACACACTGGTGATGGCAAGCTACATAGTAGCCACAGCCACCCTGGGGCGCACTGACAGAGGCGAGGCTGCCGAACACTGGCGCCACCGGGCCCTCTGACCACCACCAGTAGGCAACGGGTGAAGTGTCTTGCCCAAGGACACAACGACCGAGACTGTCCAAGCTGGGGCTCGAACCGGCGACCTTCCGATTACAAGGCGAACTCCCAACTCTTGAGCCACGAACCACCTCAACTGGCTCCTTTCAATGTGGAGGAGCAGTGGCTCTACTCTGAGCCCCTCCCGGATAGCCGAACCTCTCACCCTATCTCTAAGGGAGAGGCCAGCCACCCTTCGGAGGAAGCTCATTTCTGTCGCTTGTATCCGCGATCTCGTTCTTTCGGTCACTACCCACAGCTCGTGGCCATAGGTGAGGGTCGGGACGTAGATCGACCGGTAAATTGAGAGCTTCGCTTTTACACTCAGCTCCCTCTTCACCACGACGGACCGGTGCAGCGTCCGCATCACTGCAGCCGCAGCACCAATCCGCCTGTCGATCTCCGGCTCCTTCTCCCATCACTCGCGAACAAGACCCCGAGATACTTAAACTCCTCCACTTGGGGCAGGAACTCATCCCGACCCGGAGTGGGCACTCCACCCTTTTCCGGCTGAGAACCATGGCCTCAGATTTGGAGGTGCTGATCCTCATTCCCGCTGCTTCACACTCGGCTGCGAACCGTTCCAGTGCGAGCTGGAGGCCCTCACCCGATGAAGCCAACAGAACCACATCATCCGCAAAAAGCAGAGATGAGATTCTGAGGCCACCAAGTGAAAGCCCTCCGCCACTTGGCTGCGCCTAGAAATCCTGTCCATAAAATTATGAACAGAATCGGTGATAAAGGGGCGGCCCTGGCGGAGCCCATCACCCACCGGAAACGAGTCCGACTTATTGCCGGCAATGCGAACCAAACTCTTACAACGGTTGTATAGGGATCGAATGGCCCGTAGCAATGGGCCAGACACCCCATACTCCCGCAACACCTCCCACAGGACACCCGAGGGACACGGTCGAATGCCTTCTCCAAGTCCACAAAACACATGTAGACTGGTTGGGCAAACTCCCATGCACCCTCAAGTATCCTTGAGAGGATAAAGAGCTGGTCCAGTGTTCCGCGACCAGGGCGAAAACCGCATTGTTCCTCCTGTATCCGAGGTTCGACTAACGGACGAACTCTCCTTTCCAGCACCCTGGCATAGACTTTCCCAGGAGGCTGAGGAGTGTGATCCCCTGTAGTTGGAACACACCCTCCGGTCTCCCTTCTTAAAGATGGGGACCACCACCCGGTCTGCCAGTCCAGGGTACTGCCCCTGATCTCCACGCAACATTGTAGAGGCGTGTCAACCAGGACAGCCCTACAACGTCCAGAGCCTTCAGGAACTCGGGCGGACCTCATCAACACCAGGGGCTCTGCCACCGAGGAGTTGTTTAACTGCCTCAGTGACCTCGACCCCAGAAATTGGCGGGTCATTCCCTCATCCCCAGACTCTGCTTCCTCCTCGGAAGACGTGTCAGTGGGATTAAGGAGGTCCTCAGTATTCCTTCCACCGTCTGACAATTTTTCTCAGTCGGCGTCAGCAGCGCACCGCCAGCACTATACACAGTGCAGGTAGAGCACCGCTTTCCCCTCCTGAGACGCCTGACGGTTTGCCAGAATCTCTTCGAGGCAGTCCGAAAGTCTTTTTCCATGGCCTCTCGAACTCCTCCCACACCCGAAGTTTTTGCTTCAGCCACTGCCCGAGCCGCATTCCGCTTGGCCTGTCGATACCTGTCAGCTGCCTCTGGAGTCCCACAGGCTAACCAAGCCCGATAGGACTCCTTCTTCAGCCTGGTGGCTCCTTCACCTCTGGTGTCCACCATTTGGTTGGGGATTCCCACCACGGCAGGCACCACCACCCTTGCGGCCGCAGCTCAATGCAGCAGCCCGGCAATGGAGACGCTGAACATGGTCCATTCGGACTCAATGTCCCCAGTCTCCCTCGGAATGTTGTTGAAGCTCTGCCGGAGGTGTGCGTTGAAGATCTCGCGGACTGGGGCCTCTGCTAGACGTTCCCAGCACACCCTCACTACGCTGCTTTAGGTGCACCGGTCTGTCCAGCGTCCTCCCCGCCACCTGATCCAACTCACCACCAGGTGGTGATCAGTTGACAGCTCAGCCCCTCTCTTTACCCGAGTGTCCAGAACATATGGTCGCAGGTCTGGTGATACGATTACAAAATCGATCATCGACCTGCGGCCCTAGAGCATCCTGGTGCCACGTGCACTTATGGACACTCTTATGTTCGAACAAGGTGTTCGTTATGGCCAAACTGTGATTTGCACAGAAGTCCAATAACAAAACACCACTCGGGTTCAGATCAGGGAGGCCGTTCCTCCCAGTCACGCCCCTCCAGGTCTCGCTGTCGTTACCCACGTGAGCATTGAAGTCTCCCAGCAGGACAACAGAGTCTCCAGGTGGGGCACCTTCCAGCACCCCCCCCCAGGGACTCTAAGAAGGCTGGGTACTCTGAACTGCCACTCGGCGCATAAGCGCAGATGACAGTCAGGACCCGTTCCCCGACCCTGAGGCGCAGGGAACAAACCCTCTCATCCACCGGGAAAAACCCCAACGTACCGGCAGCAAGCCGGGGGGATATCAGAATACCCACCCCAGCCCGCCGATGGATCTAAACAGAAAATAGTTTGTTGTTAGTTTTTTAAACATAAAATGTTAAAAAAAATACTGATGATTGACATGCATGTGGCAAGAAGTTTTGCTTATAAATCATTGTCTTTTATGACCATGGTGGGACTCCACTCTGCAGCAGATGTAGAATTACAAGTTACTTAGCAACAGCTATGGTGCATGGCTGGGGAGTTAATTTGGTAGCCAATAAAAACAGCAGGGTTTAGGCTCTGATTCCCCATTGTAATAAAAAGACTTCAGTCGTTAATCATTATGTCACTAAGACTCCCTGCTGTGTCGTGTTTTTAGATTTGTTATGTGTTGCAGTTCTTTTTCTCCCCATTTTATAGCTTTGAGATTTTCTTCCAGACCGCAGTTTTAGAGCCAAGCATTGACACAATGTGCATTATTAACAAACACTACAACCACAAGCCGTTCTGATAATGTGGTCGTATAGTGATATGATATGATATGATATATATTAGGGCTGTTCGATATAACGATATATATCGGATGACGATATAAAAACGTCTATCGTTTCATTTTATGCTATCGTTTGTTTCGTGGTGTCGCAAAATAAACTGTTTACGGCAGTATTTTTTCACTGTTTTGATGGTCATTGTAGCGGCTATATTAATTTCTTAAAGTTCTCTCTTTCTCTTATATTTAATATAACCACACTACGGATGGACAAGCGCCTGTTTTTATGCGTTGTGGTTAGCAACAACGACGCCGTTAACACCATCGCGTGTCCGCTTGTTTATGTTCCACATAAACCTTTCACAATAAAGCTCAAGATCCCGTTGAGACTTTTCAAAATAAACTGAATCACGTGAAAAAGCAGATTATTTACGGATGAGAAGCAAAAAAAGCCGCCAGGTGCTAAAAAATAAACCTTAGACTCAAACGTTAGAACAGGCTTTTCCCCGCAGCACGCCGTGTAATAAATACTCACAAAGAAAACGGCGGCCGGTACAACTTATGTCTAAAAATGTATGGTTTCATGCATCTGTTAAAACACTGGACTCCAGCTACATGACGCGCAGCTGGAAACACTTCCCGCAAGTCGAGCTGCCCGAGATTCACAGAATTTACAGAAAATGTTAAATTTTTGTGATTTATATCGTTATCGGATGATAGAATTCTTATATCGGGAAATGAGATCTTGGTCATATCGCACAGCCCTAATATATATGTTTTTTGTATATCTTTAGTATAACTATGTTAATGACTTTTCAGCCATGATATCCATTGCTGATCTTTTGTACCAAGTAGCTACTTTGTTGCCTTTTCTCTGTCTTCAGTACAAGCCTCCTGCTGCTGCAAAGAAGGCCAACACTCCCGCTGTGTCAACCATCCCTTCAGCTTCCTCTCGTTTACCCCAAAGATCAGGGCTCGGACAGCCCACTGGTACGTCACACAGTGCTATACTCCCCCCCCCCCCCCAATATTGTGAATTTGTGTCTGACTTCATTGCATCAACCAAAACTAATATGCGCATTGTCCTCATTTGTGTCACCTTCTCTCTCACTTAAGGAATCCCATCTAGTAAGGCCTCCTCAGCAGGTTCAGTGAGGAATAATCCCTCCGGGCTCACAAGCCCACCGTCAGGGTTAGTACACATACGCAGATGTGTTTTAAATACTGTGGGCAAGTCCAGACAGGTTTTTATTTACTGATGTCAAGTGGGTACTGTTTTTTTTACCTTTTATTGTGCATTCAGCCGTGTCTATTCAAATATCTGTTGGAACTGTCAATCTTTGTACATGTTTTTACAGCCCAGATTATTTTTGATTGAAGTCTCATTTCGAACAATGTGAGTCAAAACAAAATGTAACGTCAGGGCTGAGAATACAGCAAGGCTGCCAAAAAAACAACAGTTTCATTTCGCTTTCTCACTTTTTATTCTTGGTATCCAAGACATTATGTCTACGCGGTGTCTCGACAGAGAGCATTTATTTCAATGAAAAACTTTGGAAACATCCTTGTCCCGGTTTTCTCTTGTTTTTCTCGGATATCTCTGTCAGTGTGGGAAGTAAGACCCGAATAGCAAGCTCTGGCTATGGAACTGTGAGGAACGCTCAGACTGGACTCAACAAGAAGAAAGTAGACTCCTACATATCTAGGTGAATAAACTTCTTAAGTCATAACCTCCACAGAAAGAGTGGAGAAAATGAATTGGTGACCTCTCCTGACCTCTGGTGGCTTGGTGAAGTATTACATATACTATGTCTTGATGCATTCTCAATCATCCAGGTAAGTAAATCTCCAAAAGTTGAATCTGTTCATCTGGACGTAGCGTTTTGTGGGAGAAACGTTTCGTCACTCATCCAAATGACTTCTTCAGTCTCAGCTGACTGCAGGTTTCCCCAAATCTTATAAACAGTACATTTGCATAATGACTGAACCCAGCCCACTGAAGGAACAATGGGCTGTGAGGTCAGTTCCTTAATCGTAATTATGCAAATTCCCATGCAAATTGCAGATTTGGGGAAACCTGCAGTCAGCTGAGACTGAAGAAGTCACTTGGATGAGTGACGAAATGTTTCTCCCACAAAACGCTACGTCCAGATGAACAGATTCAACTTTTGGAGTATTACATATACTATCTTTAATTTGACTAAGAATGCGCAAATTTCAATTTTAGCTGGAATAAGATTTAATTTTATTTTAAGAAAGTTTTTTAAAAAAAATTAGGGATGAGTCTTACCTGCACATTCATTTAAACCAAAGAAACTTGCATGCACAGTTATAGCAACCTTGCCACCCATACGTCTCCAGCTTCTAGTTGCTTTGGTTATCGTTATTGCTTTGGAGCAAAACAACTTCCCATTTAATCAAACTGAGGTGAAATATGGGATAATACAGCTTACTTGGCATCAGCTTAAGTGGCATTGACATAAAGACATGTAAAATCAAAATAGAGCTTTGCCCCGACATTTCACTTGTCACAACTTTGTCTGCACATATTCTAAACTTGCTGCTGTCTTTTCTGTTTTCTCAGGAATGATATAGATGGCGGGAACGATGTTGGGAACGGCGGAATGAAGAGCAAGTTTTGTCACGCTTGTGGGACAAAGTACCCTGTTGAATCTGCCAAATTCTGCTGCGAATGTGGGGTCAGGAGGATGTGTATTTGATAGCAGTCAGAAGAAAAAGAAAGCAGGGTTAGGTTTTAGGTAATAAGAATTGAGGGAAAGGTGAAAAAATAATTAAATCCATCTTTATTTTCCCACACTGATCTTATGTCCCGGCAGTAAAGATGGCGTGTGCAGTCACACTGAATATTATCCAAATTCTGAACAGTACGGCCCACATTTCATTGCATAACTTACAATAAGGAGTGCACTTAGCTACTGTGTTTTGTGTTGACTAGTGGCCGGTTGATCTCTGTGCCGAACAGATTTGGTACACAGATTAATCGGTTTAAATCACGATGTGGCTTTTACAAGCACATCCCATAAGTAGCTTCTCTTTCACTGCTTCATTTGTGCACAGCATTGCTGCTGTTTCCATGAACTTATAAAATGAGCATTACTGCCGTGAAACTACAGGTCATAGAGGGTTTAAGAATTTGTGAGAAATAAATATTTCCAGCAAAGGAGAGGTGGTTGGTCAGTGGAAGGATATTCGCTAGCATTTAAATATTATGCATCTTTAGAAGGGAGTAGAGGAAAGATGACTTAAAAGTGGGTTTGAAAAAAAGAAAGGAAACATGTTGGGTGGCTGATAAGAGGTGAGATCAACTGCCCTGCATCATTATCCCTTTTCAGCCCTTGATTTGAAGTGCATCCCTCAATCCCACCTGTTTCCACATTGATGTGCAATAATAACGACTACTGAAGAAAGCAGTGTGATTTTTCTAAAGAAACTAGCTTCAAATTTTTTATCTTATCACCTTGTTTTCTTTGGAACCAATCCAAAAAAAGGTTGAGTTGTTACAGGTCAGTGCTCCCTTTAAGGTCACTTAAAAGGAAAAATGTCTCACATTACACCCAAATGTAGCATTTACTCATTCCCTTTATTCCCACTAGGTTTATACATTTATTTATTTTCTTATTTCTTTTCATTTTTACTGACTGAACAGTGATTGTATGGTTTTTGTTTGTTCTTTTATGCTCTACAGAGTGAAAATAGGTTTCATTTGGATTTGTCTGAAACCTAAACACTGTGTTGAAATTGCTTTTTTTTCTCAACAGTGTTTCTACTGAGTCAGTGTTCAGTGCATCTAGATATTTAGAATCAAAGATACGGTGACACTAAAGACATTTTGCTTTCGACCTTTGCTTGATGACCCCCACATAGGTCATTTTACGGTGGGACTTGGAAGAGTGGGGGAAAACCTCTCCTTGAGGTGCACGATTACCTTAAGTTGTTTAACACCAATTATCTATCTAAGTTGGGCATTTATTCCCGGAAACAAACTATATTCACGTTACGTGTCAAGAAAGGTTTAAGCCTAATGGAGGGCTGCGTTTTCCTGTACTGATAACGTCAGCTGTTAGACTGGGTATGATTGTGCACTTAATGCCATGTATATCCACCATCAATAAACTTCTTTGAAGACAGCTGTGATTGTGAGTCTGACTAATAAGTAACACACACCTTATCTTTGTTTGGGATATAAATATATTTTTTGGATAGTATGCCATGTTATATACAGTGTTAGTCATTAGCTTAAATATACAATTTAAAGACAGAAGTTAGCTACATAATAACAAGTAATGTATGCTACATGACAGGAAACATAAATAGCTGCTGTGCTGAAAATAGCTGCAAAATGTAGCAAAGGTTGCATGCTTATATTTTCTATAATTGTGTAAAAAGGGGAAAAAAGTTAATTTTTAGGTAGATATCATTAATCAGAGCACCAACTGATTGTGACACTAAAAGCTTGTACTGTAGCTATATCCCAGGATAGGAAAAGAAAAGGTCTGTGACCTGAGCTTAAATAACTGTGGCAAAGCATGCTTTTAATATATAAATCATTCTCAATGAGTAATCAACACCGTGTCATCTCGCACCGTACCTTGACACACAGCCTAAAACAACTCCCCGGACAGGAAAATTTAAAAAAAAAATTGAGGAGCTTTAGATAACCAAGATAACATAGATGTGCCAGGGCTAGTTATTCCAATCCAAAGTGAAAGCAAAACTGTATCTGAGCACCTTAATATTTCCTAGTCATGCTTCAGCAGCATCTACGAAGTGCAAGTTAATGTCATAGCGAGTGGTTGGAAAAACAAAGTTCAGTTTAAGCACCTTTTAAGTTAATCATATAAACTTTTTATAGCTTTTTAAACACAACTCCAGCTATTAAACTGCTTTGTCGTGAAAATAAAACAAAACATGCACCTTAAACTGTATGTAGTCCACACGATGCTGCATGAAAGGCTGTATATGCAGTTGGTCCTTAGTGTGTGGGAGGTCAGGATATAAGGAAGACTTAGGAATTTCATTTCCGCTTGGCTGAATATTTTGCTTCTGTGTGGCTTGGAAACTTATCTGAAGAGTCAGTAGTCATACAACACCCGAAACAGCTGCTACAGAAATATACTGGTACTTGACAGGAAAGCTTAAATGAAGTGGAAGCTCCTCCTCGCATAATCCACTGAAGCACTGCATACTGCACAGGAACTGACAGCGCATGCAAGTTTTGAGCTTCATGCTGTGATTGAGTTTGGATTCAGGTATCCATTTATAGAGAGTTTAGCATCTGGTAGCATTCAGTCATGGCGGAAAGAATTGCCTTGGCTTTGCACAGTTTCTTAGTCTCCTTTCTGTTTTTCGTCCCCTCGTTCCTCCTTCGTCTTGTTGCTCCCCTCCTCCTCTTTGAACTCTCAGTGGGCATTTTGATCTAGTCAGTAAAACACAGACACAGGCTAATTATTGTTGAGTCAAGTGGATAAAGGTAAGGAATTAGCATTACAATGATAAATTATGAAGGCATTCCTAGCAAATATGTACTGTCACAGCAACGTAGCCTGCACATTATTGATGATGATTAATCCCTTATTGTGGACTGAAACACAGCAACTTAACTCTTTGCACAGAAAACTGAAGCGTAGATTACAATCACCATACAATGCCACAGTATGGATGTGAGGTTTGCTCAAAGCACATCAGTCACAACATTACGAACACCTACATAGGTCTCCCTCACTTCTAAGGCAGCTCTCACACGAAGATGATTTCACAAGACCTTTGAAGATGTTTCATAGTATCAGACATCAAGATGATAACATCAGATCCTTATAGTCCTGAAATGTCAGGCTCACTCATTTGGAAAACCTTGCAGCACGTCCCAACGATTCTTGAAGGGATTTGGAGCCCAAGTCAACATCTCGAAGATTTACTGTGGTATTCCTGTATTATTGTTGCCATGGAGGAGTGTGTGTACCATGTTAAACTGTTTAAATAAGTATTAAGTAACACCCGCTTAAATGCCAGGACCCAATCTTTCCAAGTTTTGTAAGGTATGTAACCACTGCATGCTGGGAACACTCCACAAGAGCTGCTGTGTGTGTGTGCCTGTTTCCCTGCTTCTGCATCATGAAGAACTGAGTGAAAAGTGGCTGATCTTTGCACAATGCAAATCTGTTTAAAACAAATCAAATGAAATAAAGGCTTGAAATCAAATATGTCACAATGTGAGCCAGTATGTTTAAGCATGAGCTTGTCTGGTCAGACTTGGTGCACTGTGCGAGCCCGCGGTTTGCTCTGCTGTGTGACTCAGACTTCAGCAATGAGTCTGAATCATATAATCTGATTCTGATCCAACTCTTAAAATGAAATTTGGGTGAACAGGACGGTGCGTCACTGATCTAGAACTACTTGGGCTGTTTTTTCCCATGATAGTTTGTGTAATAAAACTTCTATAGCATTCTTTGAATTATCGCTCTCAGTAAGGCGAGGAGAGATTACCACAAGCATAACTAATGAGAGACCAACCTGCAGTTCCTGCCTCTTTCGAGTCTCTCCTACTGCTATACGCTGTTACCAGGTAAACTAGTTTAAGAAACAAACAGTCTCCTGTTTGAATTAACTCTTAAAGCTGGGCAGCTTCGTCACCTGTCAGTGAGTCACCCATGGTCTGGCAAGATAAAACGCTTCAGCCAGCCAACATTCCACTGTCAGTTGTCAATGTTAAATATGTTGCATCTCAGTCAGAGAAACTGAAAGAAATACTTTCCTAAGCTGGTCACTTTCAAGGTTTAAAGTACAAACGTGAACTTAAACTGCACATTTCCACCAATCAGCTACAACATTTAGGCTGATGACAGATGAATAACTCATACAGTGCAAAGCATTGCAGTATGACTGCAATAGAAACAAAAATGACAGCAGTAATCTCCCCCGCCAGAAAGAGTTTGAAAAATGGGCCAAATAGTCCAAGGTGTTGACTATCTAAGGCCAATCCAACTGAGCATTCATGTGTAGAATAAACTTGATCTACAGAGGGCCTACTTTGCAACCCAGTGCCAGACACCCTCAGAGGACAGGTGCACATACCCTGAATGGTAAGAGCTGTAACATGAGGCGAGATGAGGGCGACCTTCAAAATATCATGCAGGTGGTTTTAACAGTGTGGCTGGGTTAAGCTTGGGGTAAATTCCTTAACATTATAATCAGATAATGTGTAAAAAGTCAAGACTTACTGATTTCTCAAGACAAGGGCAACGCATCGAACTTAGGACGGACTTGATCAGTCGTAGAGTCGTTTGGGGAACCGGTAAATTCCGCATTTTGCAGGTTAGGTAATGTAAGGTATGCACAGAAGTCTGCGGAAGAGAGGTGAGACCTTTTAAACTTAACAATGAACTCTATGCAGTACAATCAGCGACTACAAAATCTGAGATGATTATTAAGCTGCATAGCTAAACATCTGGGTCCAGCTACGATTATGGTAATGCAATGCCTGACTGCGTACAGCAGTGGTGAACAGGTGCATGTTAAAAAGGGCTACCTTCTAAATGTATCATTATACATTTTGGCTGATAGATACAGAATAATTATGACTCACTGCGTTGCCTGGTGTGCAGTTGCGTAGCTTGTGTGGGAATACTGAACAGTCTGAGTTTTGCAGCAAGCTTGTAATTTCTTCTGTCTTGAATGAACAAAACATGAAGTAGTCAATGTTAGTCATACCACGAAAGATTGTTCAAACATTCACAAAGCAACTAGTGTTTTTTTATTTTTCAGAATGTTGGAAGGACATATTGCTTTTAATATTTTTAGTGGTGTCCATAGAAGAGAAAAATGTTGATGCTGAGCAATATTTCTTCTTATCAAAGCCTTACAACAACTAAAGGCAAACAAACCCCCAAACTTTGCTTAATTGTAAATACTGAGGTTTCTTCCTGTTAAAAGGGATTTTTTACTTCCCACTGTCGCCAAGGGCTTGCTTTCAAGGGGTGTCTGATTGTTTGGTTTTTCTATTATTGTAATAGAGAGGTGACTGTAGTTGTGGGTTTGCACTGTACATATATATATATATATATATATATATATATATATATATATATACATACTGTAATACACTGTAACTAGTAACAGGTTACAGTAAATACCAATTATTTATAGTGCATATCTGTAGTAATTGAACCCTGCACTGTATGAAAAGAACTTTCCAGAGACCACTTGTTTGATTTATAATCTGGCAGGAAGTGTGAGCTGGCTTAAAAGTGTATTTTTAATTGCACAGCTGACCTTAAAATAGCATGTGAGTGACTCTTTCTAACTTCATGTTTCACGTCAAACACGCAAACCAGCTTCTTTTCCTTGTTTTGCCTTAGTTTCCTTCTCCCTGTACAACTGCCTCCAGATA
The DNA here is from genome assembly GCF_013358895.1 of Oreochromis aureus. NCBI lineage: Eukaryota > Metazoa > Chordata > Actinopteri > Cichliformes > Cichlidae > Oreochromis > Oreochromis aureus. The sequence goes on from NC_052950.1 coordinate 13,742,484, forward strand.
TTTCTTGCCAGTACTTAAAAAGGATTAGGTGAAAGTCCAGCATCTGATGCCAAATATTAGGTTGCAGGTCCTTTTGCACCATTCCCACCTCCAGTGTCTAAACACTTTTGCTGTAACCTGCCTGCTTCCTATTACACTTTTTCCATCTCATCCTTGGTGATCATATATCATACATACACCTATAAGATTTTTGTACAGTTAATATGATCTATATTCAAATCCTGGGATACATCAATCCATCTGTATTAGAGGGGAATTAGCCTTTGAGCTGTAACTGAGCTTTAATGCTTCTTTCTTAGATTACAACAAAGAACTTTAGCCCAGCTGATATATCTATATGCATACAGAGTCACAACTGAGCACACAATGTGTGGGGTTAAGCAGCGTGTCTACATGGTAAGTTCAAATAGTTATTTAAAACAAACTAGGCATAAAAATAGAATCAGAGTCTTACTTACTGTCCTCTGCAGTTCGGTTTGAATGATGGTGATATAATCACTTCTGATGTTATCAAGTTGTGCACTACCGCAGGACAGAGAGAGAGGTAGAAGAAGGAGAACAAGGAAACTGATGCAAAAAAGAGGCTTAAGGTTTAGGGTCAGAGTGTGGGGGACATGGGGAGAGAAAGAGTGAGACAGAAACAGAGCGGTCAGCCAAAAAATCCAAACCATATTTGCATAAAAAGCAGTTTAAACAACCAGCTGTGCCCTCCCCTGTGAAATGCACGGGTGACTTTCAAATCTGGAAAGACTGCACGTCGTGAGTTATGCACAAGCAGAACAATGCATGCTGCTGATTACTTAACCCGATATGTCTTGACTATGTGTAGGAGACAGAAGAGTTACATTTTTTTTTCCAAATGAGGTTGCAGAAATGTTGTACTACATGTGTAGCAATAGGGATTCTAATCAAGTATGTGTGGGTGCATGACAATGTCCCTTTGATCACAGTAGACCGATTACTACTGTTAGGATTAATGATTAAAAAGTTAATGAGTTCTTTTATAGTGAATTAGATTTGTGTGTGTCACGGATGGGGGAATCTTTTGCTGAATTTCGTAAAACATGTCCAGCCTGGGAATCTCTAAATAGAACGTGTTAGTGTTTTATGAGCAAATCTTAATCTCTCCAGATTTAAGTATATTTACCAAAGTGTCACATTAAACGTAATGAGCTAAAATGACAGTCTTAAATGAAGCCTTGAGGAGTTTCTAACACTGACACTTTGTGTCAGAAGTTTTCTCATGGATTAAGCATTTCTTCAAAACAGGTTTCTGTTGCTTTCAGACAGATTTCAGTTCCGAAATTTGTGGTCAACCCTTCCAGCAATGAATGAAATGCTGAAATGTTCATTCAGTCTTGACATTTTAACGGCAAATGAGGAACCTCCGTCACGCTTGACAATAAATTACATTTAGGACGATTTGGGTCCCAGGCACCACGATTTAGTGTCACTAAAGCTAAGATCATTCTTATTCTGCTTACAGCTCTGGTTGCATGACAGACAAAGAAAATACAAAAGACATTTTTCAGTTCATACTAATGCACCTAACATTTTTCAAACCCCAACAAACACCAGCCAAACACTGCAAAAAAAGCAAAAGCAACAATCAAATAATTGTCATAATGTTACACATAAACCCACTACACAGAGTTGCAAGTTTGGGAACCTGTTGAATTACCAGCATTACTGAATGAAATATTTCTAAAATGCGATCTATTTAATTATAACATTCATATGCATCTGGTCATAGAATGTTGTCGATAATTTCCTCCTGTAAAATTTCTTTGTACTATTTTGAGATCTGTTCAGGGAGTACAAGCCACCGAGGCCCTGAAGTACCAAAGTAACCCTAAAACATGATGGTCCCTCCACCGTGCTTCACAAATCAGATGAGGCTTTGCTCCAAGTGTAGCGCCGGGATTTTAACTTCAGTTTCACCTCTCCTCAGAGGTGAGCCGTAGAAGTAGTAAGGAAATACCATTAACATTTCTCTCACAATGAACACGTGAACACATGCTTTAGCAAGTTGTAAAGATTTCTGCACGTCTTCTACTATTGCCCTTGTGTTTTAGTTCACCTGTTCCGGATTGTAGATCATCCTCTTGAAATGATCCTTTCAAGTAGTAACAAATCATGAATTTTCTGTATTTTACAGGTAACTTATTTTTACTGTGGATTGATTAAAACCCAGGACTTTAAAAACCGTTGAGACATTTTCATCTTTTTGCATCTTTTCAATGCGATTCCTCAAAGGCCCTGTGAATGGTGACACACCAATAGTTTTTCAGAAGAGCCACACTGACATTACAGACTTTGTATCCCTCGATTAATAGGGAGGGGCACCTCCACAACTATGCTCCAAATCTTATCTCCTTGACTGGAATAACCATGACGAAGTACCTTTAGAAGCAGCCATGAGTGGACACAAAAAGTTTCCATATTTCCCATTTAGTCAGAAACTTTGACGATGATCCAATTACATTTTACGAGTCACGTAAGCAGAACTCCTGGTAATTCCAGTAGGTTCACAGAAGTTTTTCCTCGAACTGAAATATTGATAGTACATTAACACAAGCACAGTTCTGAGCTACTGTGACTGTGCTCAAAAATTCTCATTAAACACTACTTTAAACTTCCCTCGATTTGAGAGAGGAGTTTGCACATTTTACTTGACTATACATGTCTATGTACTTTTTTAAAAGAAAACAAATCATGTTCATGCTATTTAACACAATGCAAGGCGAGATGTTAAACTGCTCCACAGACTATTAAGAAGTTAGAAGTTGACACACTTTCACTAACTAATCAATTAAAATGAGCCGGTTCTAGTCAAGTATTGAAATCCACACTCTAGATGATTCAGTAGGATCACTTTACTTTTTTAGTCACCTGTACTCTAACTGAAATCTTGTTTTTGACTTGGGATCTAGCGCAGTCAATTTGTTCTTTCTGTATGCAGTTTATTAACATATGTATATGTGTGCGTGTGTTTATACGAATGCATGACTTGATATCTTACTGAACTTCAACTTGAGTGGGATTTTAAGGAGTTTTCATCAATCTACCAATTCCTGTAAGCCATGAGCGAATTCCCGTAAATCCTATTTCTATTTCAGTTTCCTTATTACTGGCACATGGGAAGTTATTAGCACGGAATTCCCCTATGTGGAAAACTCTGAAGTCTCTAAACAGTAAATGCGCCAGTCGCTCGTCGGAGAAGGCAGTGAGACGGATGCGCGTGTAGTCGGCTCCCGGTAAGTTTCGAATACGCTAGACTACGCAGGTTTACCTAGTACTGGCTTTGCATGTGTGCATTTTCATTCATGAATTAACACTGACTTGACATCAGCGCTAACTTGTCACCGATTTAATGGTTGTAAGTGAGTTTAATTCAGTGCGTCACCATCGTAGGCCACTTGGGTGAACCTAAGTGGCATGCTTTAATACTTACCATTGGTCATTCTTCATTCATATTCACCTCGGGCTAATGTTGGAAGCGGGCAGTATCGAGTGCGTCTTCATTGCTGCTGAAATTCTTCAAAATTATGTAAAAATATACGTGATCGTCCTCCCTCTATTCCCGCGGTTCTTGTGGCTTTTGAGCGAAGGAATCACGCAGGAATCACGTCCTGCCTTACGCAGCATGTGACATTACTTCCGTCCTCGCTAAGGTTTCACTTTACTTCAACATAAATTAACATGTAAAAAAAAAAAAAAAATCAACCTCGAAATAGGAAGATGTACGCTGACGCCAAAGGTTGCTGTGACAGAGGGGAGGCAAACAGTGCAGGGTGCATGCACGTTGTTTAGCTCATGCAGTGGGCAGACTTTCATGTTTTCGTGAAACTGCCGAATATAGCTCCAAGCTGATGGACCTAATATTTAATCTGGCAAATCCGAGTAGTGCACGCTATCAGTAATTTGCACTCCTCATTTCTTGCGTCTATGGCATGTTAGTCATTACCCTCTGTACCCAAATGTCACACGTGTTCATCTTTAAACTTTTCCACTTTGTCCATTCATTCATTCATGCACTATGAAAGCACTATGCAGAAAATGTTACTAAGAAGAATCTGCCGTGTCACAAACGTTCCCAGAGGCTATATGCGCGTTGAGTTGCATGGTAGACTACTTTTTAAATGTATTTATAAGAAGGTAAAGTATCTACAGTAGTTATGCTACCTTCCTACAGAATTCCCAGTGTAGTCAATTACAAGTGAATTTTCAGGGACAGACATTTCCCTTTTTGCAAAAGTCAAGACTATTTTTTCTTAAGTAAAAAAACAAAAAGAAAAAAAAGGAAAACTTTTTTTCTTTTTTGTTTTTTTTTAAACTTAATATGCTTTTAGAGCTTCCAAATGCACATCCAGTCCATCATAACCTAAATGGACATACCGCATAATGCATGTGAATAGATTGATTTTGCAAAAAGACAGAGAAGCTAGACATAGTATTGTCAAACAATTATTCTCCTACCCTTCAAGCCTGCGTGGCCAAGAAGTACAAGACGTATAAGTAAGCTCTGTGAAAAGCAGATATTAAAGGTACTGTCATGGATTTCCCCAAAAATATACTGTCTGGATTAAAGATTTGGTAAGGCCACGTGACACACAGCAGCTCTGAATAAGCTAAATAATAAAAAACAAAAGCACATTTTGCCATCTGCACCCCAATATATAATCCACCTGAGATGCTTTGTTCCATTGTAAACAGGTGGGAGGGAGGAACAGCTGACACTCAAAATGGATTTACCACACAAAACAGTTTTAACACAGAACTTGTTTAAACTCGTTGGGGGGTAGGCATCTTCCACTCTGTCTAGGATTAGATCTCTGCAATGATGATTTTTTTTTCTAATGCAGCCAGGTCAAAGGTTAACTCTGTAATATGCAGCATTTCAGTTCACACACCCAACATATTCTGAATTGCTGCAAACAAATCTCTTTATATAACAAAACATGGCAAAAACTGTGGGAAAAAACTAGTTGCACAATCGATTCCCACATTTTTTTTTTTTTTGTTACTTTAATCTCAGTCTGATGACATTTTATTGCTGAAACCTTAACCAATGCTCCACCTCCTAACCAGTTGGGTTTGGTTTGTTGTTTTTTTGTTTTTTGTTTTAGGATGAATTGCAGAAACGCTTAAAAAAGGACAGAATTTCTTGCAAACTCTTGATCCTTTTCTTTCACTTGACTCTATTTTGACAGTGGCGCTGCCTGTTACCAGTAAGAGTTTATCTAGCCCCAGTAATAGTTTTTTTCTGGCTTTTTTTAAGTAAATGAAAATATGTGTGGGTGCACGTGTCTGTTACGATGGTGGAGTCGACACTAATTAAAGACATCCATCAGATTATGACAGTGCTGCCAGGCAGCAATGCATCGTGGGACCTCACCAGTGCATCCAAGACAGCAATCAAAGACACTGATGATGTTCCACAGCAAGATTCATCTTGTTTCTGTTGATTCACTGACAAACTATGTGTGGGATAAACCGAGGCACACAGTGTCATATGTTTTTAAATCATTACGCTTCCCTCAATAAAGTTGTTTAAAGTCGTCGCCTGCAGTCAGCTGCAGGTCGAAGTCTTTCGTTTTACGAATCCTTCTTTTAGGTTGAGGTTGCACATCAAGCACTGCAACAAGTGCATTAAGGACTTCAGGTGTTTGTTGTGGCTACAATGACGTTCTTACTGCTTGAGGAATGCAGTCAAGTATTTCATGCATGCTGTACAGGATTTATTTACTGCCCTTTTAGACACCTGCACCCAACTAGACCAAATCACTTCCTTCTTACGGGAAATTGTTTACTGGTAAAATGGAAAAAAGCTAATTAAGCGTGATTCAGGCCTTCAAGGACCTTGGAGCAAGGATAAAGCTTTCTTAGAAAAATGCAAAGGTGGCAGCTTTTGTGAGTAAATCATAGTGTGAGAATAAGAAAAGAGTTATATAAATTTAAAAAAAAAATACTCCTCAGGATTAGCAGATTTTTATTTTTTTTGCAATTAGTTTTTCATGCTGATGTCTTAGAGTGCAATGAAAAATATCAACCAGCGTGATGGGGGAGTTTCAAAGTGTTGCACTCAAGGCCCTCAGATTGCATTTTGGTCATTTGGCTGCTTTGAGTGGTAATTTGTTACTACTTTGCAAAAAAGTGCATAAAATGCAAGATCTTGTTCTTACAATACTGCATGTGGCTTAATGTGCTTAAAGTGTGCTGTTGAAAACTGCCTTGTAAAAAGGGGCAGGTTAGACACTAGAAGTAATTAATCACGTTCTTCTTAAAAAAATATTTCCACACCTGTCAGATCTGCGGGTTGATAGTGGCTTTTTCTGTGTGTTGTCATTTACCTGTTTTGGATCGTCAAAGGTCCACACCAGTGTTTTTGCTTGTTTTAGCTCACTTCACAGCATACAATGTATGCTGACCTTGATAGAGTTGCTTTATTGTACGATGTGCATATTTTTGGCAACACATCACTGAAGTATAAAACGTCCGTGGGAAAGCTAAGGGAACACCATGATCCTTTTGCTGAAGTTCACGTGTGGCCATGCCCAGATGAAAGAATGGATGTGTCACACACTGTCAGTCACCAAACAGAAACCAAGGTGGAGTAAGGAACGTTGCTTTCTCCATGTTTAGGTAAATAAAATTTTCAATTTTTATTCAGCATTGTTCCAGTAAGCAAACATTAGGCTTAAGGTAACCTCTGAGTCTGGTAGTTAGATTGTTGCTTTATTATTTTCTTGTCAGATTTTTGGGGGTCATTTTGGACGCGTCTCCTCTTTAATTGTAACACGGCCCCCATATTTTTAAAAATGCAATAAGGCTGCATGCTAATTGGACCTCATGCTTTTGCTGTCAAATAGCTGACAGTATATCATGACGTGTACTTGCGAATATTACGTGACCTGTTGCATGCGATCTTATCTAGTCATTCTGTGTCTATGCCGCTATCCCCCTCTGACAACTATTGATGAATTGCTGTAGTTACTGCACCAATAAACAAATTTAATGGAAACATCACAGTCATTTATTCCGTTTTGCTCTTTTTTGAAGTCTCAGTCTCTTTTGCATGCATACCTGCATGTACTGTGGCCAGTTTTCACAGTGAAAGACTGACATAAGGGTGTGACTTCCACACACATCCTGGAATACACGGTTGCTTAATATTCCTAAATGAAAACCGATTACTGACAGCATTTCTTGTAAAACTGTGTCGCAACACATTTTATGAATGAAAGTGCAGACAGACTTTAGAGTTGTGGTTTTTTTTAAAGAAAAGAAAAGAAAAAAAGAAGAGAGAATTAAAAACAGGAACTTGGTTTAACTTGTCCGAAAGACTCATCTTGTGGGGTTTTCTGTTACCGTATGCTACATTTTTACATCCTCAGTTTTAGGGAAGTTCTTCGATTATAGCACTCTCACTAACCCAGGCAACTGTGTTGCGTATTTGTTTTACTGCTTCTTCAGTTCTCCGGCAAAACAGCAACCAAGAGAAGACATGAGTTAGAATTCTAGGGCCATTATTTTACAGATTACATGAAAGTGTGTAATGCATTTGTGTAGAGTTTATGTGTCACTTGTAAAGAGTGCAGAGAGTGCTAGAAATGTGTGACATGACAATAAACACACATGTTAAAACCGGTTCCAGCTGCCTTCACATGGGTAACAAATTAAAATCATAATTAATAGAAAGTGTCTTACTTTTAGCTGCTCATCAAACAGCTCGCTGTGCATGTATCAGGATTATTTAGGTTTATTGTAGCCCTATACATATAAACAAGGTTAAGGTAATATGTATGGAATTTTTTAGTATTTCATATTATATTAATTTTACAAAACTCAAATTATTGTTGTTATTATTATTATTATTATCATTATTAGAAGTATTAGTATGGTTTTTCTTGTTGTTTTATTAATTTTAAAAGTATGTATTTTAAAAGTATATTACCGTGACTATTACTCAAAGTCTTTTGTTACAAGTAAACAGAGACATGTTGGCATATTTCTTTCTTTTTTTCATTTTATTAATGTTCCCATCTACATTTCAGACATACAGATGGAAAATATGTCTCAGTTCTGATTTGCCTCTCGGACTCTCTTTCTTTCTCTCCTTATGATCAGTATTATTGTAGATGGACTGCTATTGTTGTTACTTCTTGTTGTTTTCTGCAGGCAGGCAAGAATTTTTGGCACGACATCCTGGGTTGTGGGTGGTGGCCACTTGTCCCCTGAAACCTCTGTCATAGTTGTCAGCAATACTGGACATCCTGCTTCTTTTAATGCATTACTTGCTCAGTAGGAAGAGAAGAAAATAAAAGCTCTCCACGGGAAAAGAGTGTACAGGTAACATGCAGAAGGTGCTAGTTGGATTCTGGTTATCGGACCTGGTCCTGCCAGGCCTGCACTCGCTGAGGCCTGTAATATGGAGAGATCAGATGGATTATCTGTTCTCTCTATATTGCAGTTTTTCAAAAATGTTATGAATAAGTTGTTATTGATATCGTTGTTGTCATAGCAAAAATACCAGAAATACCACACACACCCAGGCACACACTTGCAAACACACACACACATAAACACCTTCAGCTTAACAGCATAGCTGCATCCACAGTGGTTTAGTCTGTAGTTTTGTCAGCATTCTTTTTTTTTTTTCTATGATCTATGTGCACATTTGTTTCTCGTATGTAAATGATGCCACATGAGAGTATTCACTGATGATAGTGGTGGAGAGTCAATCCAAAATCCCTCACAGGTTTTCGGTTGTGTTCCAGACAAAACCAGTGACGTCACGTCATTTTCATACTGGCAATGGGAGCGTTTACATCCAAGAGAACACCCGCATCAGGATAAAAACATGCCTCCAGACTGCATAGCAGAGCCACTGAATCACCAGGCTTCAGATTTTCCTTTAATTTGTCACCTATCTTCAAACACTAGAGAGGGAGCAGCATATGGGCTGAACAATACAAGTAATGCTTGTGCACTATTTTAGACACGTCGCTGGCATCATCTCGGCCTGTTTACTTCCAACTTAAGTCTCGTCTCTAAATGTCTTCACTTTAGTCCCCTCATCCTGCTTTCTTCACTTCTGCAGTGTGCTAAATACATGTTCCCCCTCGGTCTTCAGGATCCCCTTCAGGTGCATGTTCTTTCAGCTCTCAAGAGGCGGATGGGCAGGGACCGATCAGTGTGCTCACCTGCTGCTCAAGGAAGTCATTTCAATTTTTTCTTAGCCAACTTCAAGAACGTGATGCCAAACTTGTCCTTCTCGTAACTCAGCACAGACTATGCGAGTTCTTTTCCAAGATCAGCAATAAGAGGGCACGCTGTTTGGTTTTAGTTCTAATTAAGCTGTTTCCTTGTACCACATAATCCATTTGAATAAAACCTGTTTGTCTGTGAGCTTCCCGTGCATTAATCAAATCAGACATTCTAAAAACACTGTGGGGGGGGTTTTCTCCCAACAAATGCTGATGGGCTACTTTGGTTACATTTTTGACTGAATAAAAGACAATAATGGAAAATGACTGGCATTGGATACTTGGTTTATGTGTGTTTGATGGTAACTGTGACATGAGTCCACTGTGGTTGAAATGTATTTCAACACAGGGCAAATCAGCACTTCCCGGAACGAGTGGACTTTAACACATTTCACGGGCATGCCAGGGACATGACTGTACACTGTGGCACGCCACCAAAAAAAAAAGAATTATGCAATGTTTTATATAAAACATCTCTAGGGACACAACCATGGTAAATATTTTGCATGTAATTAACAAAATATTTGTAAGGCTCTGTTAGCAGAGCCGGCAAGGCCTTTAAGCTGCAAACGTAAAGCTTAAAGCAATGTTATTCCTTCAATTCACAGCTGGCCACTCAATCAGCCAATTTCATCCTCCAGAATATGAATCTGTTTACATTGCAACATTAACACGTGTCGTTATCTTTCACAAATCTATGTCTGAGACGCAAACATTTGAATATGAATGGTTTTTAACTTATTTGGGTGACAAATAAGTTCACTGGCTCCACCTAGTGGTAAATCTTCAAACCTGCATTTCTGGGTTCCATTCGTGATCCTCTGGGAGCGGAAGTAAGAGGCAGAAGACAAACCGAACTCACCCTATTCACCTTGTTTTTTGTTTTGTTTTGTTTTTTCATATTTTCTAACTTCTCCAGCTCCAACAAAACCGTTTTCTATTCTTTAAACAGACTGGTAAGCAGCAGGCAGAGATATTCAGAAGAATAAAGGCAAATCTTTTGCAATATGTAAGAGATTTTAGTATTTAGCGTTTAAATTCCATTTTGGCTTACAGCACGGGATGATAGTGCAACTTTGTTTTGCCCATATGTGCAAGATGAAGGCGACAAATTCAAAACGATTCCATATGGCGTTACAGCGCATAAAGAACACACAAAAAAGAAAAGCATGCAAACAGGCACAGGAAATGGAATATTAAAACATTTTGTAGTAACTTGACAAAAGTGGAACACATATGCAGACCAGTAACTACAACAGAAATCAGTTGATCTATGCTTTTAATTAAACATAGACTTGACTGAAGTTCAACAAATAAAGTTGTTAACAAATATTAAAATGGATTGAACTAAAACAAAAGAACAGAACAATTTCCAGAACTGAATTTCCCCAACTCTGCCTACTGTTTATGATGGCACCAACTGCTATCTGGGAGAAATGTGGCTGTCTGCAGTGACTAGAGAACACCATCCTCCCTTTCTTTCTGACGTAACTGCGAGATGAAGATAATGAGAGGTGAGTCAGTAGTTGTGCTTGTTAATAATTTCAAAAAACGCAGATGGTATTTTAAAGAAAAATCAAACAAAAAACCCAACACATACTTACAATAAATAAACAAATAAATATTTGGGGTCAATAACCCGAGTCACTATTTGGCCAAAATCCTTCACTTTGATTGGCTCAATGTCACAATTTATTTTAAAAAATAAAATAAAATAAGAGCACCTTCCATGATATCAAGCTTACCTGCATGCACAGTTTATACAAAACAGTATGAGTTTCTGTATGTGGTAGAAGGAGGTACACACACACCACGGGGCTCATCATTTACACTTTTCATGAAATAGTTACAGGTTACACTTTTCATTCATTTATTTTTAAGTTTGTCATGGGGATGAATCTCAAACTGTATTTACTAATTACTTTCATTGAGCAATGTTGACTATTGCTCGGCCATCTGATTAAATTCAAATAAAAGATTAAAAGAAGTAAATGTGTCTGGTATTGGTAGATAAGCTCTTATTTGTTGAGTTCAGTTCATTTTGTAACTGCTTATTTGTCTCCAGGGTAAAAGTACAAAACATTTAAATAAATAATAATCATAATAAATACATTATGATACTACTGCACTACAGATTGTCATTTTCTATATATGTAATGTTGTCTATTCTAAAGCCATTCAAAAGACCAAAAACAGGCATTAAAGCCCCACAGCTCATTAGAGTAAGTTTTATATCTGCATTTTTATTTTTATCTCACCACCAAAACAGCAACCTGACCCAAACATTAAAGTCATTAAACTAATGTGGGTAGTTTAATTTCTTTGCACTTCTTCTGAAAAAAAAAGGAACTTATGCCACAACTGTTGTTGAAGAAAAAATAGCATTTAATATAAAATATTATGAACTGGGGAGTTACGATACTGCCACACATTAAATAAAATAAATAAATAAAAATAAATAAAATAAACTTATCATATGGAAATAAATGCAAAAGCCTTTACTTATGAATAGTGATGTGTTGGTATATATCTATTAATACAGTTTTGACATTTCAACACTGAAAAAGAAATTAGGATCGCACCGGCTAATTAGAGCTATTTCTCAAAACTGACTTCTTAAACAGACAGAGAGAAAAGAATGAAAGGAAGAAGGTGGAAGTTTAATTAGAAGCCAGATAAAGAACAAAGATGGAATAAAAGGTTCAGTCCTCATCTCAGTCAATCCAGGAAAATTAACTCATGATACAACCACATATCTCAGAAATACTCAGTTTTTTCTGTCGTTGGGAAACTGCAGAAAAGGAAAAGGGGACAGACACGAGGTGGGGTATTATCATCATCATAACCCCAAAGGGACCTGGTTGCCATGGAGCGTGTGTGTGCAGCAGCAGTGGGATTAAGGGTCTCCTTTAGATTTTGGGTTGCTTTAGGATAAGAGTTGGTCTTGGGCATATATATGATCGGAGATGGTGGGACACAAGGGACGAGGGAATAAAGGGCGTTTTATGGAGAAGGTTTCAACTGAATGGTGCACTTGACTCAAGAGATGATTTTTAATACATTTCGATTCTCAACACCTTCCTACCACACCTAAACCTGAAGATGGCGCTCTATATCTGTCTATTAACACAGAGCTGCACGTGCGCGCGCATGTGCGAGTGAGCGCGAGACCGAGACGGAGGCTGCTGTCTGCCTCCTCTCCTCTCCGGTGGTGTTGCCTCCCTGTCGCTGCAGTGCATTGCTGCTCGCTCGCCCTCTCTCTCTCTTTCTCTCTCTCTTCCTCGCTTTTGTACCTCGCCTCTTCCTCCTTCTCACCCGTCTCTTCCACATCCCTCTCATCCTCCTCCCTGCGGATGCCTCAGCCTTGCACCCCCGCCCCAGCATCCCGGCAAATGGTTGTTCCATCCCCGGCAACTCTGGACGCAGGACGCAGCGAAAAGGCTCACAGCTCCGTTCTGATTTGAGCACACTGCGGATTGACTTGAAAGAGGGGCGGACCAGGGACAGTAGGGAAACGAGGAGACGCCTGACAGTGGCCAGGATCTCATTTCGGTAAGTCATCGCGTTATTTTCCCCGCTGTAGACTTTACAGTATCGGGCAGAGAGGTGGAAGCTGTCGGGTCCACAGACGCCCGTGCTCTCTGGTCTTTCATTTTAGTACGACTTGCACTTTGGAGGAGTGCGCAGGGGATGTGAAGATGACTTTTGGGTTCCTTCGTGGTGGTTGCTTTTATGAAACTGTTTGGTTGGGTTAAATATGATGTCCTGCTTTTAACAGCAAGCTTACTGTGAAGCTTATCGCAGGAACAAGACTCCTGCTGTGCAAAGATCACCCAACACATAACAGATATTTGGCACCAGCTGGCTGCTGACCTAAATTCACCACTGGTTGTGCGTAAAAGTACTCCAAAGGTGCAAAAAGGCACCGTGTCAAAAAAGAGATAGGGCTGTTCTTTATTTGCTAGACTGCTTAAAGTCAAAACCAGAAATAAAGTTTTTTTTATTCTTCATGCTGTCTGGACTTTAAGGTGTTTTGCTTCTAAATCAATCGACTTTTTCCCCCTTTTTTTGGAACTCCCTTTTGTATGTAAGTTTCTGGCTCATGAGAGGTAATACAAAGATAAGAGTATGGGTGAGACTATATACCTTTCCCACAGCCATACTTGTGCTTTGATCAATAGACATTTGCAGGAGGGGGATTGGGCGCTGGCAGTTTGTCAAGGGCATACAATATATCAAGCAGATGATGTGGAGGAGAGCAGGAGGAGGAGGAGGGCTGGGCTGCTGGTAGGCATGCTGTGGGTGCATGTTCAGGCTGCTACATGTCAACTCTTGGGCAGGTGCATGATGGACAACTAACATAAGGATGTACAAGGGTTGAAAAAGTGCTAGTATTTGCTCTGTCGCATCAAAGCCCCTGTTGCTGCAAAAGTACAAAAAAAAAAGAAACAAAAAAACTTTTGAGATCTGCAGGTTCAGGCAGCTTCCTCTGTGGCCAGGTAAGCAGCCTTGTGACAATTCAGTCTCCTGAATTCCCCTCAAACTGACTAAAGAATAAAGGAATATATTTTTTCTCACAAACGCCCTACATGGATGGCAGCCTCGATCTGTTTCAGCCAGCACTTTATCCACTTTTCCAGTACTTTAAGAAATGACAATACAACATTTCTCTTGCCCATGAGCTGCACATCCTCCGGAAGTAGATTTTTTAAAATTTATTTATTTTTACTGTTGAAGGATAAGAAGCATTAGAAACGATCTATCACTGTGGGAACTCTCTCAACAGTTCCTGCGCAATCTCCATCCTTCACATACACACAGATACTGACACATGCTCTAAGTTTTCTAAAGATTAGCTTCTTTTATGTCCAGTGAATGTCTCCAGTGGCCATGAAAAGCCTCGTCCTTCATCGCGGACACAGATTAGGCTAATTCACACAGCAGCACAGGCCTAATGCCTAATCACTATGCTGCGCTGGCAGAACAGAACAGTCTTTATACTGTGGTCGCCCAGAGAGGGAGGGAAAGACAGCGAAAGAGAGAGAGAGCAAAGGGGGAAAGCTAGCCGCCGGTGCCTATTGATCGGACGGAAGGGCTTCTGTCTGGCAGGCGTCCACAGGATGAAGTGCTGACGACAGTCCAACAAGCTGCCACGATGAGCTGGCCTTATACGTAGTGCTGATGTGAATGGAAGAGTTTGAATTATAGTTATGGTCTCTGTAGCACAGCAGGGTCGGGGAAGATTGGAAAATAGTGTATGTGTTAAGAGTTTGATTTTTTTTTTTTTATCATCAGAAAGTGCAAGTTGGTTGTGCAAAGCAGTGATAACGTAACAGATAAACAGGTGAACAGGTGAACAAATGCCATATTGAGACTTTCAGACTTATGCATTCACTAAGCACAGCAAACAGGCTATTGTAAACCACATCAGGTATGTTTTTTTTTCCCCACATGGTGTGCCCGAGGCCAATTCTGTGCACATGAAATGAGTGAAGACCAGGATCAAGAGAAGCAGAAAGAAACTCTCAGCGACATGTGCTTTGATTTTTGACCAAGTGTGTCAAGTGTGACAGGACGCGATACAACGAGTGTTGTCTGTTGACTTTGCGATGTAAAATTTTGGTGTCAGCAATAAAATGTTGCTTTCTATTCTCACTTTAAAATGAATATTGAGACAGAGGTGTCTGAGTAGGATGAGACTTTCCATCTTTTTTCCTTCACCTGCTTCAGAACCTTTCATAATTCATGTGACTCGGGCAGCGAGACAGCGTACTGAGCTCAGACACTGTCTGACACCAGTAGTACCTACAGCACCTGTCAACTCACAAGAAAATGAATCTGTAAGAGGTCCAGGGGTTCTGTTCTACACTTAAATCTGACCTTTGACCTCCATATTAAAGTAGGCAAGATGAAAAAGCTGTCAAAAAATTTCCTCACAGTAGTAGACAGTGTTTATCTCCTCAACAGGGAACTGCTTACATGCATGACTGAAAGTGAGATTAAATGATTGTTTCCCTTTTCCTTCATTCCTCCTACTGAATAAATATAGCTTCATACTAAAGGTGGTCCCTCTTTGAGGTGTAACAAAAGCCCTGAGGCTGAATGGCAGCTGTGTTGTGCATGTGGTTTACACCTATACATTCTGCAAAAAAAACCAAAACCAAAAGACAGATAAATATGGAACATGAAGGAAAAAACATGCGATGTTTGCTGTACATTTTTCCTTTTCCTCCATACGTCCCCTTAAATTCAGAACCTTTCAGGCCTCAGGCAATTAGCTGACAGTTGATATACACTTGGCATCGATTCATTTGCATATTCATGGGAATAGGGTCGGTGCTAATTGGCAGCCACACTGTGCTCATCGATCAGATAACTTGATGCTCGTGTTGGCGACTTGATGCTTATGAGCTCGTTTAATAACATAAAAAACACCGATGGGCCTCCGCTAATGGACAATTTTACTGTGTCGCCATTACAGTGGGATTGTTACAAGATCACATACATGTTCCGCACCATTAAACTTTCACTCCTCTTTAAAATATAACTCTTCTTTCCCTCAAGGGTGCAATGCTGTGCACCCAACATGGCTTTCTGATGGATGCGCATGTAATGTTCTAGAAATGATACTTTGCAGTTAAGTTTATACATTCGAGTCAGTCATAAAGTAGCCTTTTTTTCATCATCAATCAGCATGACAGTGAAATGCATTGGCAGTTTGCCCCATTGGAATAGGATCACCTTTGCTTGCAATGCTGTGTTACTGAGCTGGTCAGTTAGTCATTTCTTGTTTTTTTTAAACACAAAGTGTGGACTTGGAAGTTTATTTCTAAAGATGGAGGAAGCAGTTAATTAATACAATTAATGTATTAATGCACCTTTGATCTTAGGCTACAACCGATTGAGTACAACTAAAACAAACAAGAGGCGATTCGTGTTTATGTAGGTGTGCACGGTGTGGTTTATTTATTAGGAGAGACCTTTTTTTTCAACTAAAAGGTCTGATTTCAAGACCTTGTTCTTATTACTCGGGGTGTCCTTGACCAGGACAGAGAGGACACAGAATACCTCACAGCTCGAAGGACGTCAGCTTGTCACTGGCGCTTTGGCCTTTTTATAAAGAAAGGAAGGTACTGACAGTATTTTCTGTTGAAAACAAAGCAACTATTAAACACAGGAAATCAATGGTTACCCAGGGAATAGCACTTTTTGAGAGAGTATCGCCAGACTCTGATGGTATGACGCGGCCTCCTTTTTTTCCACGCTTGCCTGCACCGTTAATGTATCCTCACCATCTGCTGACCTTCGCATTAAAGCTGGGAAAAGATGGAGAAAATTTGCAGTTTGGAGGTGAGTGGACTGGACAGTGTCATTACGCCGCTACAGCTTTGGCTGGACCGAGTAACTGGCATAATCTGCCCGTTTCAACCCGCTCTTAGCTACTTTGCATTTCTCTGACTCCATATGGAAAAGTTTCATTTTGACAAATAAGGTGAATGCGGGGTGGGGTAGGGGCTTCTTCTCCCCGTTTTGGGAGACGGGTATTGAGACTAGAGAATTACCTACGAAAGCTGGGCCAAGCTCATGCAGCAGATAGGAATGGAGGCTTCTTAAGTGCCCTTGACCATTTCGTCTTCCTGTATCACACACTTCTCTTTTTGCTGTAAAAGAAGGGGAAAAAAAAAACGTGTCCGATTTTAACAATGCCTTGGATTTATGGCTCGATTTCCACTGATGCCACATATAGTAAAAATATATGGCCTCATAGTGCAGGTAGGTGGTAAAAGGTAAAATCATTCACCAATTGCTGTGCATTGTACGCGGTGGTGATTAATGAGAGCAGGACTTTCAGAAGTGCAGCAGGAAGGAGACAGGGAGGGAGAGAGAAGATAGTGATATGTCAGTGTTGGAATGAGTCCAGGAAGCCAGCAATATGTGTGAGGGAGACAGACAGAGGGGGGGGGGGGTTGTATGGATACCTACTAGTGTGTCTCTGCTGCTGACTCTCCCCCCATCTTCTAATGAGCCCGCTGCAGATGGGACTCCCTCTGTCAGCCCACTGCCCTCCTTCTTCCCCTCAACTCCATTATCCTCCCTCTTTTCCTTCACTCTTTACTATGACAAAACAAAAGAGTAGCAAAGAAATTAAATTAAGAAGTCAAAGAGGCAAATGGAAGATAAAAGAAATGGGTGATGTGACAAGAAAAATGCACAAGGACGTGTGGGGTCAAGCATGCAGGTTAGGGAAGAGGGAAGTGGCAAAAAGATAAAGAGATAAAAAAAAGATAGGTGAGGTGGGTGAAAAGATGATGTGGTGGAAAAAATAGAGAGCTGGTGGCGTAGCTTGAGGAGCGAAAGAGGATTATAAGCGCTGAGACGAGGAAGAAGCAGGGAAGCTGAGACCGGGAATCATCAAATGTAAGAAGTGACAGAATAGTGTGAAGAAAAAAATGCCCAGCAGAATGACAGGATGACAAGGAAAGCCACATGACGGCACCGTGCTATACTTCTTAGTGTCAAAAATGAAAATGCTGCATATTAAAACCTAACGATGTGTGTTTAGCGCGGGCCCTACAGTGAGCCGTATGTCAGCGGTTACCTCGCTGTGACATCGTGTTTGTGCCTACCACACTGTACTGTGCTAGGCTGAATTAATAATTGGCTCAGCTAGCCAGGTCTGCCAGAGGTAATTGAGCATCAAAGAGAAGCTGGAGCCCAGATCATCCTGATTTCCCTGGGCCAAAATGAAGCCCGGAGCTGGCTTGTGCATGTATGACAAGTGTGTCAGCGTGTGTGATTGTGACCTTTATTACATGTATGGAGGTTTGTCATTAGGATTCGTATTTGTTCAGAGGGTGGAGAGTGTATGCCTCATTGTTGCTGTGTGTCCTTGGGTGCATATGTGTGTGTGTTGTTGTTGTTTTGTTCGGCTCCTTGACATTCTTTTAATGAGGTTGCCTGCATTACAGTTTCACCACCTGCCTGGTCCTTTCTGCTGGCTTGTTATTGACTAAAACACTGAATTGTACCTTTGTTCCTGGAGAGACCTGCACTTTGAACCTGTGGGTAAAATCATGGTGTGAAATTAGGATGAGAGACATATATTGGTCTGATATCAAGAGATGCACTTTGCAAGAAGCGCGGCAGTTGTTAAGAGCATATGTGGCACCTCACTGGAGAGAAAAAGACTTAGGATAATGACATGTTGCGTGGCAGGAAGCAGGGAGGTATATTGTTGTTGGCTTCATCTATAGTTTCTCTGCACAGCAACATACTATTATCTTTCTTGCTTGTCAAGTGGGAAATAACATGTTTGATGGGATATGAACACCTGTGCCTGAATGTGAGAGTTAGCTGTGTGTGTTCTCTCTTCTGTTCTTTTAACCGTCACCTCATGAAATTCTTTTGAAGCAACATTTAGGCAAATGTTGGTTGTGAATGTGAAGGACTAGCAGTCACCCGGTTTCTAAATTAGTCTATGGAAAGTTAAGCAAATTGTGAAATTGTCTGTGTATGTGCAGAAAACAGCAAACTATTATCTGTTGAATAGAAACACATCAACACACATCAACATAAAACAATATTGGATTAAAAGACAATACTTTACTGCTTTAATTTGATTTATTATTTGTTTCTAGGATGAAACTTTCTTTAATTTCCTTCATTTGGGATTGGTAGATTTATAGGCTAGCAAAAGATATCGGAAACATAGTGAACTTAAATTTACAGTCAGTCATTTTTTGCAGTTATTTAATAGAAAAAATTTATATTGTGAATATTGAATCTAGTGACTGAGATGAACATCGCCAGTAGGCGTAATTGGATTTTAATGTATGTGGCTACAGACGGCATATTCATGTGCAAAATCACAATTTCCCTCTGATAAACAGTTTGATTACATTCTCATAGTGTATAAGGGTTTAACTACCAGAGTCCAACAGTGTTAGATCCACCTAAAAGAAAGTACCTAACACCATCTAACAGTAGCTAACAGCGGCAAAAACAACAGTGCTTATCTACAGAAAGATTCAGGATATCCTCAACAACTGGCCTCAGTATCGCTGTCATCTTACAGAAGTAAGCTTCACGGAGTCATTGAATAGCATAAGAATCCTTTCACAAAGTCCAACAGGCTCCTCCATAATAAAAAGTCCTGTACATATATTGACAGCTGAGGTAAACAGCAGTCTGACAGCCTATACTCACTACAGATGAACGGCAGCCAGAATTCTGTCCCATTGCAGCCGCTGTATTTAAGATTATGCACTTAAATTGGGAGGGATAAGAAAAAAAAGAGGTTGACTGCAGTTTGCTGACATCTAGTGGTGAGATATTCCACACAGTAACTTGAAGGCGCTCTCAGTGGCCTGCAGAAGTTTCATGAGTACAGAGAGGATCGCAGGGCAGATGAGGGAAGGTAAGTAAGTTCTTTCAAAAGATCAAAGGTTCACGTTGTTGCTTATTGTCAGGGTTTCATATTTACTGTAGTTACATGAACTTACGTCACAATCAGTCTGCACATCGCTTTCATTTTTTCATGGCAGCTGCTTGTCAAATACAGTCTCTTTCTCACAGTTGTTTGCTTTTCAGTAGTTTTACTATAAACACAACACTCACACTAACAGTGCAGATGTTTGAGAAATCAAGCGTTAAATATTTTATATTGATTTTCTAGAATCACTAGCAAAGCAGAAAAAGTGTTACTGAAGTATGCAAGAATCACACTTAATATTAATTTAAATGCACTTTTCTTCATTTCACAGCTGTCCTTCATCTGTATAACAGCTGCAACTGTAACATCATATGTAACTGTGTAATAAACTAGATACTGTCCTTTCCAAAAACCATATAGATTTTCCTTACTTTCTTGTCTTGAGTAATCCTGATGCCACACACACACACACACACACACACACACACACACACACACACACACACACACACACACACACAGTGGTGTTTCTTAAAAGCTCGAGGGCGGCCAAGTGGTATAAATGCCATGCCTGATGCCTGTGGTGGGATCAGCAGACAACCCATCAGCAGCCTATACTGATCCTTATCGGCGGTGCATTGCTGTGGCTACTTCCATCCGTCAGTCAAGCACTTCCTTACATCTGTAGAAAGGGATGTGATGGAAATGACAGGAAAGACAGAGACATAAGGAGATAGTAATCAGAAAAATATGACCCGTTTATAGATTGGGACTTCTCAGTTTATTGCTATGGTGTGCAGGGCTTATGTGTGTGTGCATTTGTGTCCCCTTGGATCAATGGAGAAAAAAGAAGGAGAGTGAAAGGAGGAGGTTGACATTAAGAAGAAAGAAGGTTAGAGGTACTTTGGAGAAAAAATGGCCGGTGACATCATCAGCAAAGGCAGCAGCCACCTGCACAACGCAGACCACATAGCATGATTTGTAAAGAAGATGGAGGATTTAGCTGTGAGCATTTCTAAGAGTAGAACAGCAGCTGAAATAATGTTTTGACCATGGGGCGTTTTATTAGGTTGTTTATTGATGTGTGTTGACACTGGAGAGCTACATCCACAGTCGAGCCCTAGCCCCTGCTGTCCACATTATTCGATTTCATTTCACAGTCCCAGAGCTAACAAAGGCAGGTTTTCTGTCTAGCTACACATTGTACTTGTTCCAAGTAAAGCTCTTGTCAGTGTAAGCTGCATGTGCTCTATCCTGATATTCAGCATTTTTATTTATGCCCAGTTCCTCTTGGGGCATCCTTTGTTATACAGTATTCCTGTCAACAAAATGTTCTCTTTTAAATTAACAGTATATAGAGTGGTTTTGTCCTGTCGGGTGTTTTTCGATTAAAACACGAGTGAATCTCTCGTTGCCTGCAAAGGGCACGTCAATGAAGATGGAGGTGCATGTCTTCCTGTGTTGCTGGACGTGGTCTGTAAGCCACACTCTAAGCAGGAGCTGGAGTTTTCCAAGCTGCATAATGGGATAAAGATTCTGATTGAACTCCAAACATCTTCTGCAAAAACGTGCAGAGCATCAGTGCAAAAGTGCTGAAAAAAATGTGCCAAATTATAGGTTTTACTTCTAAATTAAGCGATTATGAGCTGGGTGGGTAATTATTATTAATTATTATGTCAGTTTAATCATTTAAAAATTTTGTGATTAAAGAGTTATGTTCTCTCGCGCCTTAATTTGCCCCTTCTGTCTTCCAAAGGATGAGGAACACGCCTTCTCCGAACGCTTCCAAATGTTCAACAACACAATGTTCTGTTAGCAACCAAAGTATGTCCATGCAGCTCAGTCCAAGATGAAAATAAATGAAAGGCAGTTCAAAGCCAAATTGTTTGAGAGATAATGGTAATTTCACAGTGTTATTTTGTGGAAAGCAGTTACAGATTTAAAGCAAAAAATAAATAAATAAGAAGAAGAATTAGAGGGTGTAACTTAGAAAATTTAGGAATTCACACCTTACTATTAATGACATGATTTTACGGGGTAAACTTCCAATATAATAATGTTAATAACTTCTTTAATTTCCAGTGGAGCCAGCTAAAACTTCCTTAGGAAAAACTGGAGAATGATATTCATAGGCTGACTGGAGGCTCGTACTTCCTCCGGCAGACCGCACTCAGATTCACTCTGAAATCTTGTTTTTTGGTTTTCTTCAAAATGTATAGAGAAGAAACCAAAAACCACAGCAAAGGGAATGTTGTTGTTGCGCATTTGGCATCAAATTGCTTTATAAATAGCGTTTGTCGTTACTTCTTTATTCTCTCTGATGTCTCCTGTACTGTGCAGATCGCAGCTATGACCGGGCTGTGGAAATGCAAGTGCACATTAATTTCACTCATCTGTCTTCTGTGGGTTGCATCTGCGATGTATAATTCATCAAGTAACTCTCTGGTGATATCCGCATATAAATTAACTTAGATATTGTGCAGCTCATGAATTTCTAACGATGTATGTACACAGTGGCATCGCAGTAGTACATCAGCTCCGCCGTCTCTTGCTTGCGAGAAATGGAGTGAAAAACATTTTGTGTGTTGGAATGTTCTCAATCATGAAATGGATTTAAAAGTGGCCCACAGGCTATTCGTGAAATGTTCGTGAAGCAGAGCCACCCCTCACTGTTGAGTGTACCAATTACGGATGGATTCTGCTGGGTGTGTTTAGAGATTTGTCGGGTACTGTATCTCGGTAGCAGAAACACACACACACACACACACAAAACAAAAAACACTGGGTGCGTCTGTTTGATGATACAGACTTGACAGAAGCTCCATTGATCTAGAGAAGAACAGAAATGCAGAGGAGGTTTGATTGTTCTCACCAACAGTTAGCTTTGCACTCGGATAAGGAAACTGAAAATGTGTGGGTTGCTGACAACAATTATTTAATAAAATGTAACAAAGTAATGGTGACTTGGTATTTTAAAATGCCATCTGGTCTTTAACTTGTTCTGTCTGCAATTTTGTAATAACGCTTAACTTTTGTTGGCTTGTGCAGCATGTGCCTTTTCTTCTAGTTTTGAGACTCGCTTGCTTTTGGGGAACGTTTTAAACAAGCCAGACAAATTCCGCTCGCACGTTCTTTATGAAAAACTAAAGTCATTTGCAAAGACAAGATACCCCTCGCTGTTGTTTAGGCCAATTAGGCTCAAAATCTGCTGGCTCTGGGCTTGTGCCAGGGATTTAGAATGAAAGTCTTTATGTGTCAGAAAGATGGCTTTGAAAAGGACTGAAAGGAAAAAAAAATGCTTGCTGATTTCCAGAAATGCACAGAAATGGTAAACTCACACACAGCCTCACAGTTTCTGTCACTCTCATTTCTCTTTTCTCTCCTCCCTTTTCTCTGTGGGCTACTGATAGGCAAGACAAGAAAGCCAAAAGACAAACAGTTGATTATATACTCTATTCGCAACAGACATCCACTTTGCAACCAGGGAATTCTGCACACACACATACAAAAACACACGCACGTGTGTGCAGACACAGGCTGCAGTGAAGAGGAAGCCACTGCCAGAAAACTGTGGAGGAGGGAGACTTTGGTCAGTACCTCCCTGCTGCACTGCTTCCAGTTTGCCTATGTGACATTACTTCTGATAATTTGACCTGCACTGCAGACATGGGATGATGGAAGATGTTTTCTCAGCGGAACCTTTGGCTCTGAGAGGTTTTCATACCGAAAAGGAGACTGTGTATTTCTCTCCAATAGATAAAATAAAATGATATTGATTTCACAGACGTGGCAAGCAAAGAACAAAATTACATTTATTAGAGGAAAGCTACCTCACCTGCCCACCTGCTTTCTGCAGATGGTCGCTGTTATTGTTTCCAGACGCAAAAGGTCACATATAAATGATAGTTGTGATTTTTACAGTATGGCATTTACCATTTATGAATCCCATTGCACAGGTTATGATTCGAGAATGTCAGAAGACTGAGGCACACTGCTTGGTTTATTTTTTATTCTAATCCACACACCCAACGGTGTCTTTATAAAGAAATGACATCTCTTGTCCAAAGAAAAGAAAGAATAATTTTAAATTGTTTTTGTTAATTTTATTCTGCAAAAAAAAGAGAAAAAAACGAACCAATGGCTTCGACCTCTTCTTCATTGATGCGTGACAAGTTGAACTGTTGAATAATCTGGGATCACAGGGTCTAATGAAACCACAGGCAGTGAGGTGTCTGACTTTGATCTTTTGGAGGCTCTTAACCCGCCAGCGCGCCAAGCCTTAAACTGTTGCGACATGAGGGGAAAGGGGGAGCCAGGAGTGGAAGTTTTTTAGATCTCGTCAAGTGTTTCAAAGTCTTACATCACTTCCATGTCTTCCTCCAGGAGAGTATTGCAACAAACCCTGCTTTAAGAGCAGTCAATTCCTGTTTTTCCCCTCATATAGAGGTATTTTGATGGGTCAGTGATGGGAAATTTTGCGAGGGAGTCGTGCCATACATCGGGACCGCACACGCGGATATGCGAATACACACAAATGCACACTTTTCTGTTTTGTATACAGCGTGGGATGTTCTGCTCTCACACTGTGCAGCGAATTGAATTTTCATTCTCTCATGGTTAGTCAGGCAGTGTTACTCTTTCTGCCATTATGGCACATTCAGTAAGACAGCAGGAGGCCAGAGAAGCATAGAGGTCTCCACCAGCTTCTCCAGAGGAGGCTTGCCACCTTCAGCCTCATGCCCAGCAGCGGACACTCTTTGTTGGCCGGCTAGCTGGCTGGCGGGGGCTGAATGGAGATGGCGCCATGCTGTTTCTCGCTCATACACCTACTGTAGGTGTAGATATGATATACAGACGTGCGCAGACAAACACACACATGCACACAAAAGTGACTGTAACCCAGAGGAGTCAGTTAAGAAAACATACACCCATTTTCTGCCTTTGTCCCATACACTGCAGGGTAAATTGAGGGTCAGCAGGTTACGGGCAAGGATTATGGCACCATCAAGGTCCAGTTGTCAAGAAACCATGGTAACTATTAGCTCTGTTGGTTTGGTTGCTATGACAGCGCAGATATTACCGGCTGACTGCAGGGATGAAGTAATATAATGGGATGGTAGAGGGAGGGGATTAGACTTTGTGAAGTGTACATCAAAGTACGGGGAGAAAAAGTACCAATTCTGTTTGATCAAGAATAGACTAATAAGGCTTCAGATGCTGGATGGAGTGGTAGTGCAGGTGTAGTGAAGTGGCTTTGGAGTAGAATTTGCAGAGCAAGCTGCTCTTCTAAACAACAAGATAGGAAATTATTATTAATCTCCTTTCTTTAGCTTCTCATAACTGTTTTTCATGGTAGTCACTAATCAATAAATTACTTTTTTCAGGTATTCTTTTATGCAAATATGGAGACTCATTAACTTTGTATCTATAGGCATCATTTTCATCTGCCCGGAAAGGGAATGTGAATTTAAAATGCTGTTTTTTGTGTGTGTAGCTGCCTTTAACAACCCAGTGAGGGAATAACGGTGGTTTTAAGATATAACCGACTGTGATGCAGTCTCCTAAAATTTCTGATGCAGGGCCAGTAAACAATATAAGAATTTGATTAATTTATCGCTGAAGTACAATTATGTCCCTGTTTGCCATTTATATTGTATAGACTGACATAAAATCTGCTACTTGATGTAAATCTTGCAAATGCATTAATTTAGAGGTATCCAGTTTAACCTGACGTTAAACAAATCTAATGAACACCATGTAGCCAGTCATAGTCAATCCACAACTGTTACATTATTAAAATTGCATCACAGCTTGTGCAAAATTCATCATGCTGTTAATTTTTGCTCTAGGTTATTTCTGCTGCCTCTCTGCTACCTTTTTTTTTTTCCTGTAGTGGCTGGTAATATTTTAGTCAGTGCATTGTTGCATGCTTGTGTGCCTCAGTGTGTTTGCGAATGCCAACACAGAAGCGAAAGTAGCGTGACTTTCTAAACATTTGCAGAATGGTTCCTAAAAATAAATGGTTCTTCTAGATCTCATAATGTGCAGAGATATTTACCGGCTGCAGTTCAGTCCTGTTGACAAGAAGAAGCAAAAACAAAGACAAATGGCTGAAGAGCGGTTTGGCAGTCGGCATCCCCTAGTTTGAATCTCTCCCATCAGACAAACATCTTTCTCATGCTTGCCTGGCAGCTCTTACAATCAGATTATTTTAGTTCACATGACAGATTGCCTTACTGTTGGTCAGTGATTAATGGAAAAAGTTTGGGATTATCCATATTAATATTTGCCTTGGATTATTGCAAACAGCTAGACAAATAAACAGCGCAATCATATGAAAATAATCAAATCTTTATACAGTTGTACAGACAAATACATATTTCTGTTTCTGTTGAAATTTCATGCATACTGCTTTTCTCATACATCCCGGTAATGCTGTTTATAACCCAGCAAGGCTGAAAGTACGAGATGGCACCCATGGTAACAAATTTGGCACGGCATTATTTCAGACAGGCTACGAAGTTGAGCTCAGCCCACAGTCGTGGTAGATTAGCTGCTAGCAGCTGATCTCAGTGCCAGGCGACATCAGCTTTTAGCTCAGCTGATACGCTTTGCATGGCATGCAATAAAGGACTCAGTTACTTTAACCTTCCTCAATAATAATAATGATAATACATAACCTTTAAAAAACAAAGTTACAAAGTTATTAATATGAAAATATAGAAAACAAAATGCAAACAAAAGGAGATTAAAAGTGAGGATTAAAGAAAATTATGTAAAAAAGACCAATAGGAAAAGGTGATAAAACTATTTTGAAGGAAAACACAGAAATGGGCAGCATGTTGCCTCACAGCAAGAAGGTCCTGAGTTCAATTCCATCATCAGGCCGGGGTCTTTCTGTGTGGAGCTTGTATGTTCTGCCCATGTTTGTGTGGGTTCTCTGTGAGTACTCCGGCTTCCTCCCATAGTCCAAAGAGTGCAGTTAGTGGGGATAGGTTAATTGGAAACTCTAAATTGCCCATAGGTGCGGATGGTTGTCTGTGTCTACATGTTAGCCCCGTGACAGACTGGTGGCCTGTCCAGGGTGTACCCTGCCTTTTGCCCTAAGACAGCTAGGATAGCTTCCAGCCCTCCTGCGACCATGAAAAGGATAAGCAGGAGAGTGGATGGATGGAACATCATAGATACAACTCAGCAATCTGATCTCCTCAGGGAGAATGGGTGCACTGACAGAAAAAACCCCCCATATCAGATGGGATTGTGGGATTGTGAGGTTTGGCTGAGGAGCTCAGGTCCCAACCAGGATGGAATACAGTGTCAGGGGATCTGAAATGTACTATCAATTCTAAAATTAAGGTAGCCATTGCAGAGAAGCTTAAATAAAAGTCATGTGTTTGCTTTTTTTGTTATAGAGAGAAGTTTTGGACCAACAGGTAAGTTTAAATGAATCTGAGTAATCAAATCTAGACAGAAGCACGTATGATAATCTCTAAGTTACGGCTGCATCAGCAAGACACTTTGCAACCCACCTCAATCCCAGCTCCTCTTTTTCATGTTATGTCTAACCTAATCAGAGTCTTGTCTGTTGCCATTGATGGTCGGTCTGTAGAGATCTTGCTGATGCCTCTCCTGTGTGGCTTCCCATGGGAAGTCTGGGATGTTTTAGAACTGAGCCATCTGTCAGATACAAAAGACTGCAGATGAACATATTCTCCTTTCGATTGCAGTGGAAATGACTGAACTGAGGTGCATTTTCTTTTTTATGTTCCTGGTATTGAATCATTAATCATTACTTAAATTATCATTACTTAAATTCCATTATCCAGTTTATCGACCTTTTTTATCTGGACTTTAATTTCTCTTCAATTTTTTACACACTTCAACGGTTGTTCACCAAATGTAACAAAATACACTGTGTTTAGCGTTATTGAGGTCATCAGATGAGGGTATCGTGTTTTTGCAATCAGTCCTTCTGTTAAAACTTCAAGCTGTCTTTCTATCAGATGCACTTGAGAAGACCTGATATATTAGACACAGTCAACTCTCAGATAACCTTGATGACTTGGTTTCCCCGTATTTAGGCAGAAGACCAAAGAGCAGAAAAACTTCTAATTAAAGTAAAGCCCCACCCCCACCCCCTCTCTGTCCATTTGTTACCTTGACACACATGCACATACACCATAAGAGGCCACAATCAAGCCAGGAGGGGAAGTCACTGACGTCCCATATGTCTCCTGTAGTAACAGCTGATGCCAAGTGCCTGATCATACCTCGGAGGAACGGTGGATATAAAAGAGGAGCGACTGAATGCCTTAAAATAAGATACAATGTTATGGATTGGGCTTGACACCGCATCTCAGAAAGTCATCCTGAACACAGTACACTTGTCTTCCTTTTTGCATTGCACCACAGTGGAATGGATTTATGATGAATCCAATGTTGTGTCTGTCCTTTCTATGTTTACGCGTCTTTCTTTTTGCGGAAGCATCTTTTAACCTCGCTCAGTTTATTCAGATCAGATAGAGCGCTCTGTGTCTGGCTTTCAATTTTTGAACCAAACACGTGTATGCACGCACGCATGCACATGCAGACACTTTCTTTATTCACAACTAGACAGACTAACCAGCACCCCCAAGGCCTTTTGGCTGGTGAAAAGGGACAGAGAGCGCTATTGTTTTCTCTGTGATTCAGTTATTACACAGAGATTAACACAGTGAAACTGTTCTGTGCCACCCAAGGGCTTTGGACCCAGAGAGAATGAGCACTGAATGCATTTATCTCACTCTCTTTGCCCTATCTCCTTCTATTTCCCTGTCTCTTTGACACACACGCACACAAGCCGCACATATTTAGGCACTACCAAACAAACAGTTGAAATTACGGCGAAGCGCGGTGCATGCACCACGCATCTGTCGGTGTGGAGGAATGTGTTCAGTGGCTGATAAGGAGGAGAATATGACAACAACATTAGAACAGAAATGCCAGCACAGCAACATTTCTTTCACATTCACGCTTGCCCCACACATTTAAACACTTCACACACATATGCTCACATGCATTCTCTTGTCAGACTAAATAGTCAAGCTTTTCTATTACTGGTAATGATGGAGCGCGCTCTGCATAATGGGTGTGGCAGCAAAACACACACACACGCAGAAAAAACATGTCACAAAAGAAATTAGAATTATAATGCAGTTTATTTACATTACAAAATGGCAAAAGGTGTTTAAAAGCTGCCTTCACGGAAACATTAGTCTCTAAAAAGGGTAAAAGGGAGGATGAGGACTAAGAGGGAAGGCAGCGGAGAGATGCAGGCTGGTGAATACTGGACAAAATACCTATTGTGGCAGTGAGAGAGAGAAGGCAAGGTGAATGAGCGAGAGGATGACATCATACTGACAGAACCGAGGCAGCAGAGTCCCAGTGGGATCTCCGTGCCTGTGACAGATGTACGGCATCTCAGTGGGATCAAACACAACCAACAGGCAGACTTTCAGACTTGGAGCAGCTGGAAGAGCATTAAAATAACATCTAAGCCTTGCTTGTGTGCATGTGCTCATGGGTGTCACCTCTTCAGATGGATGCATCACCCATTAGAAGGTCGCAATTCAAAATCCATTCAGAACAATTAATGTAAAGATAATGATTTTTTTTGTCATATTTCATATACAAAGGCAGTCACATTTGACTTGATGAGTGTCTATTTAAGAAACTAATTAATGATGCACCGAGAGGTAGGGTGCATTTGATAAAGTGACCTAATGATAATTGGAATAAGTGATCATAAAAGGATAATCTGTTAGGTATTGGATTTCCAAAAGTGTCAAACCCTTAATAACGCTGCAAATTCTACCTGTTATTGGACTTGGCCACAATGGGAATCAAATGCTCAGCCATATCAGTTTCCCAGGAAACGCTCCAGGCAAGTGGGTAGTATTACTTTGGTATTTTTTTAATATCAGTCTCAAAGCTGTGCAGTCTACAAACTGGCAGAATTAGAAACTTTTAAGGAGGGAAAACAGTCAGTTCCCCATTAATCATGTATGCATTCAGAACTTTTTGCTGCTATTCAAATCAGTCCCCGGGTAAGTTAATTGTTTTTGGATAATTTATATTAAAAAAATGTATTAGTCTAACAGAAGCATTCAGTTAATCTGGAACATACTGCAGTCATATATTTATTCAACAAGTGGTTTTGTAAGTGCAGAAAAGCGTTCAAGAAATAAAATCTTGATGGAAGCCCGTGTGGTGGGTCCTTGCAAGCGCTGTTGCTTCATGTAAATTATAAATCTACGAAATGTCAAGACTGAGAGATAGGATGTGCGGATGGCCACAGTCCTCGGCTCTCTTATCCCAGTCTCAGGGGTATACTCTTCCTGTCACACCACAGCGCAGCCTCTGCATTGTGGCTTTATAGGTTTCATATTGCGGTGAGCTCTACAGCCAGCAGAAGCCTCTGCTATGGATGGAAATAATAAAACTTTATCTTGTGGTAAGCTGCATTATAAACTGGAAACTACCACAATGGATGGAGTGTAGTGTCACAAGATACAACTTGTGAGTCAGTGCACACACAGTATCTTTTATATAAGCGGTTTAACGTGTTGTTGACATCTGAGAATTAATCATGTAGTATTAAAATGTCACTGATGGTGGGGTTTTTTTTTTCTTGAGAGGAAAAAAAAATATTGTGAGTAATCAAATTCTGCCTGTTACAGTAACCTTAAATGTGTCAACATTTCTCCTGGCAGTCATTTAATTTGACGAAATTGAATCTTTAATGGTTTATTTATTTTTCAATGAAACATCATATTTTACTCAGAGCCTCTACAAAGTCAACAAAGCATTGCTTCAAAAGCAAGTAAAAATAGCTTTTCAGCTTCCAACCCATACTTTTTTAACTGGTAGCTGATTTAAAACCAGTGAGGCAGTTTATACTCTGTCTCTATTTTTGTTTGTCAAACAGCTAGTTATGTAACCAATTTAAATGTGCATTTTGTGTGTGTGTGTGTGTGTGTGTGTGTGAGTCTACGAGCAACAGAAACTCACAAGATCATAAAACTGCGCATCTGTGTTTCTCACTCTGTCCTTTCTTTGTTTTTTGTTCTTTTCATGTCTTGCATCTTTTTATATTTTTCTCAGTTTTTCTCTGTCTATCCAGCAAATTTAGAATACTGACCTGTGAGCTTCGATCTCCCGCTATCCAAGTAGCTGCCCTACTTTTTTGGTGGTGGATCGGGGGGGGGGGGGGCTGACGTCACACTGTAAATTGGAAGTGGAAGACTGTAATGCAAATAAGAAGAACAATCCCAACAGCCACCAAAAGCTATCTCAAAAGGAGTCAGGGACGGGTTTATTGAATCCCTTTGTTTGTGTGTCACAGTTCCTGCTTGTTTCTGACCATTCTCACGTTTGCGACAGTATGTAAAACAAAACTACCAAAGAAAACAGTCAGATATGAAATGGCCACCCATTTTTCTTTTGCAGCTACTATATCTCATTTTCCCCTTTGGTCTTGTCACAGAGGAATGGACTGTTTCATTAGATCACAGGCTGACTCAGGTCTGCTGTCTCAGAGATAACAGCCAGGTAAATGTTGGCCCCTTTGAATGCCAATCATATCTTCACACACAAGACAGCGTGTGATGACAGCTGTGGTCAAGGTTATCATCTGAACCCACCATACCGCCATTGCTCTCTGTCTGAGAAACGCCTTCTTCCCTTTTTTCCTTTTCCTCACATTTTCTCCTCTGTCTTCTTCTAAGTGTCCCTAAGTGTTTCAAACTGCTGCGTCTGTGTGGCTTTTAGAAGAATGACTTTCAGGTCAGTCACACTTCTGCTCCACCTGTCTTTAGCATTAACAGGTTAGTTATCATGAAAGGCAGTGGCTCGGATTTGGGTGAACAATGACTTCCATGAGCCATGCTGCTATTTTTTCCTAAATTACAAGATTTTCAGTGGATAATATGCACACACGCACACAAACACACAGACTGTATTTGACTTTACAGTAGCTTTATATAGAAGGACATTTTACATTTTGTGTTTGGTCTTTGGCTCTATTCAGAAGAGAAAGATGGATGCCTTTCACTTAGTAAATAGTTAATGAATGACCTTGAGCTGTGTATAGTGTTCATGTGCAAAACACTACATGCAGTGTAAAAACTGACTTATAGTCACATATCTCTACTTTGAGAACAAAAGGAGAGAAAAATGGGGGAGCAGCCTTTTTTTAAGCACCACGGACAGCTCCAAGATTTGCTTTCAATGCAAATAGCTGGTAATAGCGGTTGTATCGCGTTAATTTCTATTTTCATTAGCTATCACCAGCCTGATTTCCTCTACAGGCTCATTATTAACATCTATCAGTTTTCCAAATAGCAAAATTACCAAGTTGGTCTTTAGAACAAGTTCCCACAGCGGTAAAACTAGACTCTTCTTTCAATTACATTAATGAAGGTTTTAAGGTGGCCTCTGCCTGAGCAAATGGCATTCAGCTGTGCTTTTGGCCAAGTGATGCTTCAGTTCCCCATCGAGCCAGGTGGCTGATACTGGACCCAATCAATAAAAAGAAGACTGAAAAACACTGCTGCAATACTTTAAACTGTGTGTGTGTATTGTGTTTCTGTAAAACCAATAAAAGCTCAAAAGTGTAGTTTCACAAAATAGAAAAAATGAAATCATTTTTTAGCAAAAACTTTGTGTAATTAGGCTATTACAGAGAGGTCCACCAGGATTGTTCTGGCTGTGGTTTCTATAGCTTGTTAACATCCTTAACATCGTAGAGAGGAGCAGCAGTGTGTTTTATAACAATATGTTATGTTATATTTTTCCCATGGCGAGGCAGGGAAAAATACTAACTTTGATAGCAATGTGAATTATATAGGTATTAATATATACCACCCCAGGGGTTGGAAGAAAACCATACATTATGTTGCTCTGCTACAATTTTCACAAAGTCAAACTTTTAAAGTCCGTTAAAGCAGATTCTATTCACTGGAAAATGTATAGAGATTCAAAAACACTTTAAAATGCATATTGCTTTGTGTGTCCATACAGGATTGTTTATGAAGGACAAAGCCTCTGAGATTTACAGGGAGCTGTCTTTGGCTGTAGAGAAACAGCGGTAACCACTACTAGCCTTCCCTCAGCCATCTGTTAGATGTCAGACTTCATCTCTGTTTTTCTTAAAAGGCAGACTACAGTATATTTTTCTTGTTATAAATGGGTTTAGGATATCATACATCATTACATGCATGCATTTGCATACTTCAGGGAAGGATTGGGTTCTTGCTCAAGCAATATGTCATTACAAATGCTCTGACTCCTTTACTGTATATATATGAATGAGTGGGCTTGGAATCCAGGCTACTATTATGCGTACTTACTTTACAGTGGTGACAGAAATGAAATAGATAGGCTTTTTTGGGTGAAGTCTGTACTATGTCTTTGCAAAAGTGAATATGGTTTCTGCTCAAGATTAGACAGATTTAAGAAAGTGACTTATTAAAAGAAACAGAGTGGTTCACTGGCTGAGTGACTTGTGTGATGTTAAAATATCGAACTTAGAGCTAATCCACGAACACTGTACACCATCAATGAACCATGTCTTACACATCTTTCAGTCACTGAAGTCTAAAAAGTCCAAATCATTCAAAAACTGGGTACTCTAGCTATGTGTGGCATATTTAAACTTGAATTCACACAAAATGGTTACTTATACATGTTGTCACGGCTTTTGGCTCACTTCTCTTGAGAGTTTCCACTTTCTACGTCAGATTAGTTTGGGTAATGTCTGTCTTTTTCGTTGCATTCTTTGTGGCTGTGTGCGGTTAGCACGATGCTGGTTGGTGATTAACAGGTATCACACTGTTCTGACAGGTGTGAAGAAAATCATTGGGAGGTGTGAGACTAAAGACAGAAGTGAAGCCCAGGAAAGAATATGTCTGGGTTCTTTCACTTTGTATCCTATTTGTTCCTTTGTGTTAGATCTTCCCTCTCATTCTCTTTCTTTTTGTCTAAACCCAGTTTTTACTTCACTTCTTATATTCATGAGCTCTTTTTCCCCTTCACTTGCTCACATATTGCATTATTTTCTCCACACTGCATAGTCTCCATCTTTGCTGCTAAGAGGGTTGAGTTACTGTAGCTTCCTTTGTGTCTCACATCTTGGGTGTCAGAGGTGACAGTAGAATCTGTTACTTGCTGGTTTCTGCTGACAGATCCTGTTTTGTGAGGTGACATCTTTGTTTCAGATGTGTTAATGATACAAAGTATGTATAAGCTTGCTAGACAAGGTGATAAAACCTGCTCATAAGCCTTAATTGTTTCCAGGCACTATGCTGATTCTTTTTTTAATGACCAAATTCCCCTTTTATTTAATTACCTGTGTGTCGCATTGACCTGACTTTTTACTGGTGTACTGTGTAATCCAATCACCGGGATTTGGATACAAATGATTTTCAAGTCAAGGGTGCTACCAGCAATCTAATGAGAATGCCAAAACAATTAAAAGTAAAATTATTTTATTCCTTTTTAAATTTGATGAAGCTTGAGACAGATTTATATCTGACTGAAATTAGTAGGAAAGACATGCTTCACAATAAAACAGTCATAATGTGTATAAAGTAGACATTCCAAGATTTTATGCAATAAACAAACTTTGAAATAAGATTTTCTCCTCAAAGGGCGTGTGTTCTTCTTGGCTATTAAGCATTCTCTTTCCTGTCTCTGCTATAAATATAGAAAAAATCATGTTACAGGGAGGAAGTTTTACCGTATTCTGTAGTAGGAAAAAGTTGTAATTATTTCTAACCCTCTTTCTTGGTTTCCCTGGTTGTTGGCCTAGAGATTTCTGACTTTGTATGCAGATGGTTTCTCCCGCATGTCTTCAAACCCAGCATCCAATCTAGGTCAACCATCTCACTGCTTCCCAGCTGCTTGACTGAACTGTGTGCATATATATGTGTGTGCATGTTTAGCGCCCCAGGCTACAACAACAACAAAAAAAAGTAAAATACATTTTTATATCTTGCGCCTTACAGAAAAATTCATTAAATATACATGCCGTGCTACCTCCATAGAGGTCTTCAAAGTTATAGGTGTGCTTACAGTAGAGTTATACATTAGTCTGTGTCACAGAAGTGCTAAAGTTGCAATAGCTCTGCGTATTGATTGAAATAATCAATGGCTCTGTCTCTGTTGACTGCTTGCATTGGGGCTTTTGAAAGCAAAACAGACCTCAGGCATCAGATCACAGTTGTCTGTGACCAGCCTCCTGAATCACTGAGGCTCTGGAGCCATAAGCCACACCCACCGCAGTCTCACTCTGTGGTTTGGTATTGCCTCCTGGAGGGTTATCTGAGCTTGTCCACTCCTCTGGGAGGAATATAATTTTGACAAACCATCTTCAGGATAAGACACTTATTTCATTCAACATGTTTAATGGAGTTCTTAATAGACTAATAACCAGATCGTGTATATGCATGTATATATTATGATATAGTAGCAATTTAAATTTTTATTTTGTATGTTTGAGTAATTCTATACATTAATGAGTGTATGTATAAACATAGGAATGCCTTTTGATAGAACTTAAATAAATGTTTTTCTAATAAACAACTTTTTTGTCTTCATAACACACTTGGGAGTCTTACCTTAATCTTTGCTAAGTTTATTACAGTTTTTATGCATGGAAAGCTGGAACTGTAATATACAGGTTATACAAAAAAATATACTATATTGACAAAAGTAGTGAACCACTGTTTGCTGTGGAGCGATTTCTGAATAATGTTCCTTTATTTACCTAATGTTCATCTAAAATTATGAAGGATTTAAATATCCCACCATCTACTGTATACATTATGTCACATCAAAAATTCTCTATGCAAGCAGATTTCAAAGCCTGTGATCTTTGGGCCCTCAGGTCGCACCACATTAAAAACAGGCATGACTGTGTCATGAAAATCATTGGACAGGCTCAGGAACTTTCCCAGAAATCATTGTCTGTGAACACAGTTCGCCATGCCTTCCACAAATGCAGGCTAAAGGGCTGTCATGCAAAGACCAAGCCATATGTGACTATGATCCAGAAAGGCTGCTGGGCCAAAGCCCATTTAAAATGGACTGAGGCAAAGTGGAAAACTGTTCTGTGGTCAGGCCAATCAAAATTTGGCTTGTTATCAGCCCTCTGTTCAAAAGCCTGCATTTCTGATGGTGTGGGGGGGTGTAAGTGCCTATGGAATTGGCAGCCTGCACGTCTGAAAGGCACCATTCATGTTGAAAGATATATACAGATTTTAAAGCAACATTTACTCCCATCTAGACAATTTTTCAAGGAAGTGCTTCTATATTTCTTTTTTTTTAGAACTTTCTTTTCTTTTTTTTGTTTATAGATAGAAAAACAAGTACATGAACATTTGAACAGTCCCAAGTCAGTAATGTCAGAGTAAATCTGCCTTTTTTTAAAAGTTACTCATGTTCTTACTTCACTTTGTATAACAACCATTTCTTGTAGACTGGGACGCTTTCAGTCTGTATGTGAGTGTTTCTATTACCAGGATCTGCTGAACCATTGTTGATAGCGCAGTGTTTCAGTCATTAGTCAGTTTTTTATAATTGTCTTTGTGCCACCAGGATTCCCTTTAACCTCCTTAGACCCGAACTATTTCATGGCATGCATTTTTAATTTCTCTTTGCTATTTGGGCTGATTGAGATGTGATGAATGTAAAAACAAAGAATTATGTTTTTACCTGATTTTGCTCTACAAGGGCTGGATATCCACATATGAGGACATTTGTTTTAAATTTCAATAGAACGGTGGCAGTATAATGTCCTCGTAAGAGATATCAGGCCCTTATAGAGCAAAATTTTGTATTTTGTTCTAGACAACCCAAAATGCGATGTCCACATATGTGGACACCAGTTCCTAGGAGGTTAAGATGACCCAAGCATAGAAGACCAAGACAATGTTAACCCTCATACTGCATCTATTAAAACAGTATGGCTTCATTGTGGAAGAGTACAGGTGTTGAAGCAGCCTGACTATAGACCAGACCTTTTAACAACTGAATTAATTTGATGCATAATGAAAGAAAACAAACATGACAAAGAAGACTCAGGATTGTTGAGCAGGTAGAATCCTATATCAGAAAAGATTGGGACAACATTCATCTCCCAAAAAGTCCAAGAAGCGGTCTCCTCGTTTCCCAAATGTTTTTAGGCTACTGTTAAAAGAAACGAGGATGCTTTTTTGAAACTTTTTGCTGCTATCAATTTGAAAATTAGCTAATATTTTTCATGAAATGGTACATTTTTCTAAGTGTAGAGATTTGATGTTTCTACATAGCATTGTGAATAAAATATGGATTTATGTGTTATGATGTATTATTTGGGATTTTACTTATGAGGCACAAGCCTATGTTATACTGGGACCATTTCCACGGTGTACCCCGCCCCTTTCCCCGTGATAGCCGGGAAAGACTCTCTTTCTCTATATTTTCTTCTTTTTTTTTTCACGTTAACAGTAGTAAGACCATCTATTTATATTTGTTAGTCTTGTTTTGAAGTGCATGTTTTCAGTTCAGAATATTCTTTACAAGAGAATACTGTACCTATTTTTAGCCACAAGCGTCTGCATATTTAACCCTGTAAAACTGTTTACGCTCAGTTGTGATGAGCTGTGCATATATGTGTGTGAGCTTGTGTGTGTGCATTCGTCTGATGCCTGCAACGTCACGTGCACTCCCTCCGTCTCTGAGCGCAGCTAACTGAATTATGCATTATTCAGAGTTTCATATTATACGATACATGGAGGTAAATTAGAGCTATCAATCATCCAAGACATTTATATGTGCTAGACTATGAGAATGATTTTTGAAAGGCAAAGCAGCCTTTGGAAGTCAGGAGTGATTGGCTGGGGAAATTGGGTATGGAAATTATAATTATTATTTCTTCATTTTCCAAGCTTTGGCTCATTCTGATGACATTAGCATTATTAGCCATATGTTAGGGATGATTATTATTTGAGCTGTTGAGGATGCTGGCAAGGTGCACACAGCTAATGAGTTACAATGTATTCAAACCACCCAAAGTCAGACATTTCTGTCAAGTCTAACTTACATATTCAACATTCAGACTGTGAGTAACAGTTTCAGAGCACACTACAGGTCCCATAGTCGCATAGTTGTATTAAAAATTCTGAGAAGAATGAACAGATTGGCAGAAGTCAGTTTCAATAAAACGTGCATGGTTCACAGCAATGAAACACAGACCCAGTGGAATACGTCATTAACAGCTGTGTGCCCATATGAGCCTGTTTGTGTTTGTGTGTGTGTGTGTGTGCGTGCGTTGGGTTAAACGTGTGTTTCTTTCTTTGAATCCTTGATTGCTTGCAGGGTCAAGAGACTCCCCAGAGGAACAATAATATTCAGAGAATGGCTTTGTGCCTAATATGCATGAATGGCCGTGTTACACTGAGCCACTTTAGAAACATTTGTCTTTGAAATGTGACACAGCGTATTAGCTCCTCTCAGGCTAATTTAAGCATGTCAAAGGAAATACTGATGGAGTACTGATGGTATCCAGTACACAACAGGATTTTTTTTAAACGTTTATTTTCCTTATTAAAGCTATTACCTCCAGGGGGTGGGCTCAAGAACCCATTTTGAATAAGAATTAGTTCAAAAGAGGATTGTTATTATTCACTTAATTCTGACAGCTGCTCTTTGTTCACGTTAATACGTGCATACCCAAATACAGTAGATAAATGCCTGTGACAGGCAACCAAAGAATGGCTTAGAATCACCTATCAGGAGTATGGTGTGATGGAAAATAATATTGTTTTTCTTTATTTAAAAAAATTACACTTATGATGTATTTGTTGCTTTTTAGACACTGTTTCACAATGACTGGTTCAAATGGCACATCTCAAATCCGGCACAGCAGGTTTGTGCTTGAGAGCAGAATAAAAGTCAGCTATCTAAACCATCAGCGGTAAAGATCTGATTTTGACGACAGCCTCTCAGGAGTAATCCGTGACAAAAGACAGAAAGCTGGCAGGTCCTCCTTGCTCAACGGTTTAATGCAGCCGCAAGGCAAGTTACCTTTTACGTGAAAAGACAGACTCTCACTTATTCTTGAGAATAAAATCTCATTTTCTAGCATCTCGAGCATTGTTTTTATTTTTTTA
Source organism: Oreochromis aureus (assembly GCF_013358895.1). Taxonomy (NCBI): domain Eukaryota; kingdom Metazoa; phylum Chordata; class Actinopteri; order Cichliformes; family Cichlidae; genus Oreochromis; species Oreochromis aureus. Next base: position 13,781,375 of record NC_052950.1, read on the forward strand.
CAGACATGAATAATTCAATACAAAAAAAAACAACTGAAGTGAGCCTGACTCTAGTGAATCCCTTATATCTGTGTATCTCAGGAACATGCATGAATTATCGATGGATCAGATGGTTACACCCAAGATTAAACGAGAGGTGATTACAGGCAGATCATGGAGAGAGAGAGGGTGTGTAGTGTTCACTGTATGTGAGTAATGTCTTTGTCTTTGCAAGAAAAAAACTGTTCCAAGGGATACTGTAAGATGATTTTTGTGCTAATTTCATGATGCAATTATTGCATTCAATTTAAAATTGGAAATTTTATGAAGCATACTTTAGACAAGACTGAACTTTAACCTTTTAAAATAATTAAATTCATATTTGTGTTGTAGCTTACTTTAGGTTTGCAGAATATGGACTGTTTTAGTGTAACCTAATTTTCTACTTTAACTTGCCTTTTAAGTCACTATTATATCATAGATAACACAATAAAGTAGCAGTTTATTAAACCTGGATCCCTGATGAGTTATTAGCTTCTCAAAGAGACTCTAGCAAACCGTCAGACAGCAGTGTTTTGTCCACACTATGACGACCGGGCTAATGGAGGATTGTCAATAAATGCCATATTTAAAGTTAGAGTGAGGACCTTGGTGTTCCCCCGGATAAGCTAGAGGAGGTGGCTGGGGAGAGGGAGGTCTGGGCTTCTCTGCTTGGGCTGCTGCCCCTGCGACCCGGCCCCGGATAAGCAGAAGAAGATGGATGGATGGATAGATGGATGCATGGAGTGAGGACCTTGCATACATCTGAGGTGAGGCAGCGTAGGTGAAGTGACACTTGAAACATAATGAATGCAAATAGCTAATGTATAATTGGTGTACATTAATAAAATTGCCTAGACAGTGCACTCAATTTTTAACCTACTAATAAAATATGTACATACCTCTCCTCAATGCCTAATATCAAATATCTAATAAGGAAATTATTTACCACTAGCATTACTACATCATAATACCTAAAAAAAAACCCCATTAAGACTTTTTACTTAGCATTCCATGAGAGGATTTACCACTTTTTGAATGGAAGTTCAAAAATGAGATGACGTTTTGAAAATGAAAATGATTTATTGAGATGCAGAATTGGAATAATGATTAGACCCAGATGAAACATCACAGCAGAAAGAAAACCCAGAAACGATAGGAATTAGGACAGGACCCCCCAGGGTGTAGACGCCGGTGGGGGTGAATATGAAGTTGGATGCTTGGATGGGGCTCTGAGAGTCCAGGGTGAGGCAAAGATGGGGAGGAGGCGGGTTGCATGAATGCCTGAATGACAGATTAACAGATAAGTTGGATTGGATCACAGAAGGTGGGCAAGAAAATGACTGGACCGGAGTAATGATGTCAGTTTGAAAGCAGGGGAAAGTGGAGGTGATGTAAAGAATAGACTGAATAGCCTGAACACCTAGGAAAGCAGGCAGATGGGTAAATACAGACCTTGCTTACCGAACTTACGCAAAAGACTCATTATAATAGAGACTATATTGATTACATTATATAGATTGTAAAATCATCTTGTTCTGATTGTCTGTATGGTAGACACTGTTTATCTATACATAGTGTCTATATGTCTATCTATCAAGTATCTCTCAGTGATATTGCACTTGCACTTTTCCATGGACTTCTTTTGTTTGTTTTTTTAAAATTGGGTATATTTATAGAGTGCACGTCTGTTACTACTGTTACTGACTAAATTTGGGGTATAGCCTTCATTAAAAGCCATGATTGTTACTGATTAAATACATCTGCTTTACAAGCTGTTTTGAGTAGGTAATTAGCATAAGTCAGATGCTCCAAAGAACTTACAGCTTAAAAATAACTTACTGACTTTAGCTGAAACTGCAGCAGGTTCAATTGATCGAGGTAGTGTCAGTTTTGCATTTGAGCACCGTGGGGCTCAAATGAATGTAGCCTATGATTTGTTGTTACGTGTTTCGGCCTGGAAGGGCTAGCAGATATAACTAGCTTCTTGTGCTATAATGGCTTTTGCTATTTTTCCAAAAATGAAATAGTGAAGCTGTTGTATTGATGACAGGTCTTACTGGGATGTCTCATGGAAGTAAGTTCCAGTTGTTATTAGTGATATTATCAATACGGTTATGTGATATTATCATACAGAAATATGTGCTAGCATAATTATGCTGGTCTTCAGGTTATATCCAGGTTGTTAATTAGTGATAGTGTGCAGGTGTGACAGTGCAAACACTAGGAATGTTAGAAGAAAGTACTTTGAGCAAGTGGTGAAGGAGTGCTACTGTGAGTTAGTTTTAGTAGTTGTATGTTTCTCAAGTACTGTACTTAACCATAAACTGTAGGTAGGCTAATTGAGTTTTTCCATTTTTGCAACCTTACCTACACTAATACAGAGGCACATTTTCTTCTTGTTACCTAACTGTAAGTGTCTGACAGCCTTAATTGCTTGTTATGTGATGGAATATATGGCCTTACTGTACTGCCTAATAGCACATAAAGCAGTTAAAATGAGGCCAACTTTCAGCATCTACAGCAGTAAAATGCAACACACACAAAATGCAAGATTAAATATAAGAGGAACATTAAACATAAGAGTAGAACACTAACAGGGAATAAATAAATGTATTTATATAAAATATTTTGCTTAATCAAACACATTTTTGTTGTGTATCTGGGACACAGTGTATCTGTTCCTGTCACAAAAAAGATACATTAGCTTTATGTATCTGCTGATACTGAGTGTTAAATTAATAAGCTGCATTCCTAAGTGTGGGGAAGAAACTGGAAATCTTGTACTTGACAGGCAACATCGGGCTTGCTTCATAACTTCTTCCTCCCTAGAGCCTCCTATTCTGTGTTCTGGTTGTATTTCTTATAAAAGTGCATTTGATGTCATTTTTAGTTGTTGCCAAGCAACATGGTACATTCACCGATGAGACCAATGACAACTACTACTTTGGCTGAAACATATGTAAGATTTGTTGGTGCATTACATTTTGTACAGCTGCAAATTTGAAACTTCACTGACATTGTTTCATTGCTGTTATATGGGAGCAATGGGACTAAAAAAATCTGTATGTTGATTGTGATTCTGATTTGAGTTTCTCTAAATGCTCCCTGAACTAATAAAATGAGGAAAAAACAGATATACTGCATTTTTCATTCATGGTTGTTTTGTTCATATGGTTTTACAGTTTTTACTTTGTTTTTATGTTGAAATATCAAATAATACAGTGAAAGAGGGAAGTTACAGTCACAAACATATTCCATAGGAATTTTGATTATGAGCCATAAGATTATAACCATGATTTTAAAAAGTTTAAAAAGCCATGTTGCCATCTTCCTACATTCCTAAATTGAAATAAACTGATTGGTGGAGATTTTGTTACCATGGAAATGTTTAATTCCGAGAGTCAGGTTGCTTAGTGAGGGCAAAACTTGAGAAAGTGTGATAGTAGTGATTGCTGTCAAATAATAATACTGTAGAGAATGATGAAAAGTTACACAGTTAACTTACTTTATTGGTATTGTTAAACTAAAGTAGTTATGTTATACTTTTACTTAAAATTTAAAAGGAAAAAACTACTCAGGATACTTTTGTACTTACATGTGACTTATGATGTCTCATTGAGCATATTGTTATGTCACTATAACTTGACTATTATGCTGCTGCTGCTAGCACCTAGGTAGTGTGTCGTCAACAAGGAGGACATTGAAAAATAAGGATGGAAAAAGCTCTTTACTTACATTTATAAATGCTGTTGCCTGCAAGCATTGAAAAAAAGTTCAAAAGTTGTTTACAGATATTGAACCTTTTGGTCAGAAATGTCATTGTCACCAATTCTGTTGGAATATTCTGATATAATTTTGAAGCTCTCCCAGTCCCATATGGTCCATTAACTTTATTAGTTTATTACTTCTAAAGCTTTTTATTAGCATATATACAGTGTCATCCCTGAGAAATATAGAAGTTAAATGTCCTAGCTTGGATCTGCTGAAGGATTCAAGCTCTACCAAATAAAAGCCACCACACACAGATTGCTTTTCAGCCCCTTTAAATATTTCAACAGTGTAATTTTATGTGAGAAAGAGATACGCTTTTGATTGTGCTCCTTAGGGGAGCCACCCACTCAAACATGCGGAGGGGGATAATGGCTTCCTGTTCACAATGCATTATTTGGGACCTGAATTGGAGATTTAACAGGAGATAGAACCTAAAAAAGAAAAAAAAGTCCTTATTATTGATTATCAATAGTAGCTAGAAATAGATTACAATTTTTTTTCAAAGTTAATAAATAAAAAAATTTGTTCTGAAATTTGAAAAACATCATCGTTAGCAAAAATGATCTCATTGTATTTTTTTACAGTGCTAATGGTAAGATTGAAGTCGAAAGGCAATTTCCAAAAAGCTGAAAAAAATACTGTGATTACTTTGCTTGAGATACACTGAAAACATTAACATTAATAATTGGTTTGTTGTTCTCCTAACATTATAGATTAGTGTTAAGGGAAAATGTATTTTCATTTTGTACAGGGAGCAGTTGACACTGCTCGATCCAAATTACAGGTCAAATAAACTTACACAATTTCAAAATGGAAAGGTAGAAGAGAAAAAAGGTTGAAAATAGGATAAAGAAACATAATAAGGTCAGAGTGAGAGCATAGCAGAGTGGATGTAACAACACATCATGAAATCAGGGAGTCAGCTAATGTAAAGTCATAGAGGGGAGGATCTCAGAGAAAGGTTTGTTCATACAGTACACGTGTAAGCCTCTTTATGTGTCATTTTGTAGGCATGGACATGTGAAGTGTGTTTTGTTTGGTCAGAGCAGGTGTGAACAGCTCTCAGAAGTGCCTAAACTGCAAATTCCTCTAGCGTAGAATGTGAGTCACCTCTGTGTTTATATATGCATGGGTGTGTTTTTTGCCTGTGTATGGAGTTTTTTTTTAAAATTGTGAGCAAACAGTAAAGGCCAAGGTCAATTCAGTTGTATTTATATAGCACCGAATCACCACAACATATCCCTGAAGGCACATTATCTTCTAATGTAAAAAGAAAGAAACCCAACATTTAGATTGCCCCTGTGAGCAAATACTTGGCAACAGTGGGAAGAGAAAAAATCCCCAGGAGTAATAGAAGATATATGAAATTCCCCTTTTAGAGACCAGATAGGGGTATAAGAAGGATGCATGCACTTTGGACCCATTCACTACTTTTAGACATTTGCCAACATTTTGTCTATGAACATAACAGGGGAAATTTACCCACGCAGACACTTTGGAATCAGGGTGATCCTGGCAACTAGCTGGTGAGGAAAAAAATGAGTAGTAAGCTAATCTAAAAATCAGAAGACCTTATGTTTTTTTCTTTTTCCCTATACTTTATCAATCCCCTGTGTGAAAATTACTCTCTGCGTTTAACCCATTCACTCAGTGAAGCAGTGGGCAGCCACTAATCCAGTGCCCAGGGAGCAACGTGTAGGGATGGTACCTTGCTTAGGGGTACCACAGGGTAGCCATTCGGTGGATTTGAACCCCCAACCTTCCGATAATAGGGCAAACACTCTATTTACTGAGCAATCTGAAGTGAGTACATCGGTTTACAGAGAAAAACTTCATTTTAAGGGTGAAAAGTTGTGAAATGGCATTTGGTAACCTGGGTATTTGAGAGTAGGATGCACTAGCACGCTGCAAATCATGTTTTCACATTGAGTAATTCCATAGCTGCTCTTTTGCACACCGTACATTATAGACGAGATGAAATGTGATGTAGTTTTTTTGAGTTTTTCTTTAGCTTGTTTACACTTTGTTTTGTAAAGATCATTATTAAATGCTGGGTCCTCAACCATACAAGGCTTTTTCTGAGCTTTCCATTACTTATCTCGGGCTGAGCCAAATGAAATGTCATACCACCATTCCTTCTGAGTTCTGAGTTCTTTGCGAAACAGCTCACAGCTCAAACCAGTCAGAATGCGCTACAATTAAATTCATCCCCAGAGCTACAAAGGCTTCCTCTAAGCTGAGGTTCCTGTTACATTCCACCCCGCAGGGTGTCACACATCTATTCAGTAGCAGTTCGACTGTGCTTGGCGACAATACCTGGAAAGAATAGAATAGGATGGTGGAGTATTGTGACATTTGATGGCAAATGTGTTCTGGGATTATCTCTGCAGCAGCCAATATACAGCGAGCCACCTTTGCAATTTTCTGAAGACAGCACCTGCTGGACACTAATTACAAAGAGTTTGTGCCTCCTCTATACATGATTACTGGCTTTCTCTGGCAATAACAGGTTCACAGCAATGTCTTTGTTATGTGCCGTGCTGTATGCTGTTTAGAGTTGGGTTTTTTTTTTTACTTCAGTCATTCAGCTGTATGAGAAACGACTTATCAAAGTCACTTGGAAGCGTGTTTGCCTATTTAATTTAATTGCGCTTGTTTGTATATGCTAGTTTCTTGTATATTGGGAATATTATGTCAAAAACTGCAAAGAGAATATCTGATGAGCTAATGCCGCAAGGCAACACTCATTTCTGTCTGCAAAAACAATCAATCAGCCTTTGCTGTACATTTATTCGGGCTCAGTACTAAGTATTATAAAGCACAAAACCAGTGGGTGCAGACATTATTACTTGTAAATAAACAGGTGTAACTAATAACAGCTGCAATTTTTTCAGTATGCCTCTGCCAGGCCTCTGGCATTATACATGTTGGCACATTGGCACTGCTTATTGGCACAGCAAAATGGAATAAAACCATCATTAATGTTATTAGTCACACCTGTTATTTCCCTGCCATGAGAAAGGGGTATTGTGCCTATTTCAAACTATAGTATATTGCTACAGACACAACTGGATAGCTTTTGGAAGGAAAACTTGACCACAAACACACAAACTGTTGGCCAAGAAGCCACATGTCAAATTATTGATGGGACTCATGTTCATTCTTTTGTGTTATTTGGGAGCTCCAATTTATTGCTAGAGGTGTTTACTAGTAGAAAAACATCTATATGAGTTCAGAAAGAAGGTGAGATGAGGCTTTCCTCTTCCCACTGACTTGCACATTTGGCTGGCGCATTCAAGAGAAATTGCGGCAGTCAGCCAGCGCGTGTAAAATGGTCTTTGCTGGGGTTCTGGTTGCTCAGGAGCCAAACTCCAGTGACTCATCTCCACTCAGGAGGGGAGATGCCAGACACAGAAGTGGTATTTGTCAGTGAGAGTGAAAATTACCATCTGCAGGGCATCTCACTAGCATCTTTTATTTACAGACACCACCCTGTCTAGCCGGCTGTCTGTCTGATGGCTAGCTGACTGGCTAATAGAATGAGTGGAAGTTTGCTTTGCACACTGTCTAGATCCTCCTTGAGGTAATGTCTCTGTAAGGTAGCTGACGCGCTTGACTCTAATTCTCTTTGTCTCATTCTATCTTTTGGATGAACACTTCTAAAAAACATATCACACATTTTTAAAATCTATGACAGAATCCAAGCTGCAGAAATGTACATGCAGACCCTGTAACTAAAATTAGAGGCATGAATTTAAATCCCCAGATCAAATGTTAAATGCCTGAGACTAGCAGGAAACTGTAAAGTAAGAGACTCCATTATTTAATCCCACATTCAGGCAGTTCATTATTTAGTCTCCTACTGAAGTCTGGGCTTCTGTATTGACAAAATCCTGTCCCCATGGTCTCTAAAACACTCTAAAACTTGCCAACCAATTTCCTGATTTCTAAGACACTTTCTCTTTCTTTCTCTCGCCATGTACTTTCAGCTCAGACAGGAAAAATGCGCAGATGTTTGATTGATGATTTAAAACCTTTACAGTTAATTAGAAATAAGGTGATTTCATTGTGTTTCATTTTCGATATTGATTTTCTACTGCTTGCTTGTATTGCTTGAAACTGAGCTGTTCGTCTCCTGAATTTTCTTTCACATTTGTGTGTCTGGTGGTTGGGCACAATATTGTGTATACCCTGGCCTGCCACACTGTGTACTTTACGCAGAAAGTGAATTTGTTCCTTTTCTTTTAGTGCCCAGTCAGAACGGACCAAAGAAAAGTTTCTCATGTCATGCGCAAAAAAATGAAAATTGATTTTGTGACACTGATTTTCATGGAAAATGGTGGTCACAGAAATGCTGACAGAAAGTGTTAGTAATGCATGACAGGAAGTCTTTAACTTGTCGTTTCTCTGCTCAGGTAAAATACAAGGCTAAATTATTAGGGCATGGAACAGAAAACATATTAGCATGTTAATAGTGCAAGGTGTCGTTGTTAAAATATTGCTTTCATATTATAGATGGCTTCATTTAGAAGTGATGTTGATGCATCTATTATTACTTCCTGGGCTTAAGATGAATGCTGGTTGAAAACAAACAAACAAAAAAACCCATGCACGACTCATGCTAACTTTGTCGAGCTAGTTGTCAAGGTGGTGTTTGATGAACGATGCGTGTCTTTTCCAATTGAATACATTCATTACTCAGTCTACAAGACCCTGTGTTTGTGAAGTAACATAGTGGAAGTGGCAAATCCAACTGTGTTTGTGCTTGTTTGAGATTTATTTGCTTTATGTTTTGTTTTTGTAAATTAAGTCTGCTTTTAGTATTTTTTCTCTCACACCACAAACATCCAGTCTGTCCTCCAGTATTGTGCTCACGATGACTGACTGGCTGGCACGTTCAAAGTAATGTTTTAACTGAATTAGATTCTCCAATCTTCTTATAAGAGAAGAAAACAACAGTATTTTATAGATAGTTGAAGTCTGTATATAACAAAAGATGATTGTGAATCCATTTCACTTGTTTAGATGAAAGTGGTAACAGTTGCATTGAAAAGACAACAAGACAACCCTCAAAATTGCATTGGTTTTGTAGGTGGTGGCCACAGACCGTTGTCTACTCCTTATCTCTCCTTACTGTTTCCTATGTTTTGCTCTTTTACTGTTTTTGTAATAACTGGTAGGAGGTGAGAGGTTACCTGAAGCCCATTGAGGTTGCACAAATAGTTCAGCTCCTCTGAGATGACCCATGTGTATGTGCCATCAGGAGATTGTTTGCTGAGTCTTCCAGAATAGTCTCAAGAGGGTGGAAGAGCAGGACTGGTATCTTCTCTTTTGTCTGAGGCGGAACAGAAGCACTACCAGAACCCTGCAAAGTTAACTTCCTGAAAGCTACTCATGTGCACTTTTCTGACCAAAATCCCAAGAAACACACTGCATGAAGGTGTTTTGAGGTCCCGATGTCTTTTAGTGGGATTGGTGCTCACTATGCACACCGTGCAGCTTGATTGGCTTTTACCAGTGAACACCAGAACCGGGAGGTCCAGCACTGGTGCACATTCTCTGTACAGACGAGAGAAGTTTCACACTGAGCAAATGTGATGGACGTAAAAGAATCTGGGGATACTATGACGAGCATGGCTGGTTTGACCGTGGATCAGTGATAATGTGGAGAGTGATATCCAATAGTGTCCTGACTGCTATTAGGTACCAGGATAAGATCCTCAGACTTATTGTCTTATATGGTTGCAGTGAGCTCTGGGTTCCGCCTGAAGGACAACACTTGGGCTCATTGCCAAAGTGTCTATGAAGAGCCACGAACACTACTGATCGACATTGGGATACAAGTTGAATCAGCCTGTGATTTCAGTTTTTTAATTTTTGAAGTGATTTTTCAATCCTGCCATCAAACAGTTGATAATAATGGTTTCTAATGATCATATATAGTTTTGTTTTTAACAAATTGAACAGTATGTATAAATAAAAATGTTTTACTTTAATATTTAGTTCGTCAGGATCTGATGTGTGATATTAGGATTCCCTAATCCCTGATCCTAATTTTTTGAGCAGTGTAGACAGAAACTCAGTAACCTATTTTCAGCAATGAACAGTGAAAAGGTATGGCACTGTGGTTATGTGGTTCACAAACTTTCATTCAGTAGCTGGGCCCACGTCCTCATTTTAGGTATGACAGCGTTTTAGTAGGTAAAGGTGAATGCTTAAACATGAATTAAGCTGCGGTTTGGGGAGGGCCTCGAAGGGGACTGGCGACGGCTCCCGGGCCTGGCAGAGCCCCATGCACTAAATAGAAGTGAAGAAGTAAAAGAATTGAGAACAAGGAGGGAGGGAGGGTGGGGCACGTAAACGAGAATCAACAGCTTGCAGACTGGGGGAACCTATATAGATGACAACCGGAAGGAGTGTGTTTGGAGGCGTGGTCCCGCTCCTGAAATTCCGATACATAATCTCCAATGTAATGCAAAATGTTTTAGAAGCAGTGGTACACAAAGTATAAACAGAAAACCAAGGATTCTGTCTGCAATCTGTATGTTTTTTTTGGTTATATTGCAAAATGCACAATCTGTATTCTTCCTCTGCTGTGTTACATCTATAAAGAATATCTAAGTAACATTTTATGTGAAGAAATAAGAAATAAAAAATCAATATATTGATTTTTTATTTAATGAATTGCCCTTGTAAAGTTGTAAAGTTGACTTTCTTGACACTTAAAATCAAGTCATTTAAAAAAAAAAAAAAGAAGAACATGTAAATGAGACATATTTTTCGTACTGTTTTGTCACATCATTTTCTATATATGTGTGTTAATATTAGCCATGCCAGTGCCGGAGCAGCCTGCAGAGCAGGAGAAGGGGGCCATGGTTCCCCCTGTGATGCCATCCTCCAATGGAGACAGGTCCGAGACAGAGACAACCTCCTCTATCCTTGCCTCTGTCAAAGAGCAGGTAGGAAGTCCTCCATGTACCGTAAATGTACGTGCTGAACTATGTTAAGCCTTTTTTATGTAAAACTTTGTTAAAAAGGCCAAATTGCAACTTTGTTGTCGATAAACAGCTCTAATATAAGGCAGCTCATAAAGTTGTTGCTGTTATATAGCAGCACCCCACTGTTATAAAGTGTTTAAAAGAAAGCAACAATTGATTGGTTCCAAGGGAATGCAAGAGTTTAATGGATGGAAGTAATGGAGATTATGGAGCAAGAGCTACAGCTAGTGTAGACACAGTGGAAAATATCATTAAAATCATGGCCGTTACTTGACGAAGGAGGGGTGGAGTGGTAACTGCATTGCTGCAGGAGGGCAGGCAATGATGCTGCATGGTTTTGTTTAAAAAAGAGCAGGAAAATCATATATAAGTAGGGGATGGTAGATGAAACAGCTCCAGGTTTGGTTTAGGTGATGATGAGGGGAAATAAGTGCAATGCAAATATATTTTAATCTTTGATATGTTAGATTGAGAAGAGGTGAGAGAAAGCAAGAATAGGAAGTACACAAGAGATTTGCTATGTACGTATGTTGTGTAACTTTGTACAGATTGATCTTTATACCTCTTGATTTATATATTTAGCACTTTATTTATGTTTTAGGCAACTTATAAGGCACAAAAATATGTGTTTCTCTTCACAATGGAAAGATATTCTTGAGTGAAGTGAAGTTCATACTAAGTGCACTGTACTTATTCCATTGTGTAATGGAATGCTGTTTCATTTGGATTTGGCTCATCAGCAAGTGCAATACACCATAGATTTATCATTTTGCCAATCTGCATTGACTCTGAAGTTCTCCTTAATTTAATACCACAAAATATTCCATTTACCCTTACCGAGTCAAGGACAAGTGCTGATAGCAATTTAAGCTTTTTTTTCCCTTTGCAAATGGCATTCATTTGTGTGTGTGTTTTTTTTCCCCAGACCAGAAAACCTCTCAGTGCTTTCACATTACTGAATCAGTGAACCGTGCAGTGTTTAGTCAGATTCCTGCAGCAGACTAGATTTGAACCCAGCTCTTCCTCCTCCCATTGGGAGAGCAAATGTAGTAGAAGTTACCCATAAGAAGGATAAATCACAGACTTGTAGCCGTTGTTGAAGTCTTATTTCTGCAGTGCAACATTTCTAAAATCTCCTCCCCTGAGAAAAACAAATGTTTTACAAATGAATTGTTCAGTCATTAAAAGGGAATAGGAAACAATAAGTTTTATCTGACAACAGCTCTAATCAGCGCTACATAGCAGCACATTAGATAGAAGTTGGATTGACTACATTTATCTCTGTGCTCTCATTGCTGACTCATTGGAGCACACCTGATTTTGTCAGATCCATTCATCTTTACTGATTCAGTTCAATTCAATTCAGTGTTATTTATACAGCGCCAATTCACAACAACAGTCGCCTCAAGGCGGAAAAAGACCCTACAATATTAGAAAGAAACCTCAGCAATCACTAATACGCACAAATGCTAATGCACCATTGATAAAGTGCAGTGGTTTAAAAAAATACCTACACTACAATCCAACTCTTTTAACTAGACCTTTTACATGCATAGGCCCAGATTTATAAGCAAAGACAAAGGCAGTTCATTTCAGTAATAAATAACAAGAGTGAGGGTAATCTGGTTACCAAAATAATACGTTATAATACAGGTTTTCTCCAGAAAAACAACATGGCAGTTCAGATCAAGGAAACGCAGCTGAAGGAGAATGGATATGTTTTGATATAAAGGCGAAGTCTTCTGTTAGGAATAGCTGAGGACTCTGTACGGATAAGTGTGTGTGATCTCTGGGTAAATCTGACAGCTCAGGTGTAGTGCAGGATTAATCCAGTAGAGTGCTGCTTTCAACAAACTATTTCACTGCATAAAACTGAAAACTGTCAGTATACAGCTGTCCTGTAAGATTTGTAAAGAAAACCCACAAAACTTTATTTATCCTCAGATCCTGAGCTGTACATGTGTTAATAAAGTTACTGCTCCTTTGCTACATGCATAAGTGTGCACACTGGTAATTTTATCTGCATGGCATGCAAGGCTGCAGGTATTTAATTAAAGTTAATTTTACATATTGTCAGATTTTACATAAATCCAACATACTTCTGATCTGGTCCACGAGTAGCAAGATAGAGAGCTGTAAAATAATCAGAAATAAGAGGAAGAAAAATCAAAATACACAAAGAAACCACTACATGACGGATCTCTGTGACTAAAAACCTGAAACACTACAAACCCATTCACTACTGTAAAAAGTAACATGGCTGTCTGTGTTATCCAAAACACCACACAGCTCTGTATGGATCTTGTATTGGGATTCTCCCTCTCCCTCTGATGCTTCACATGAAGTTAAGTTCTGCTATTTTACATAAACATATCAGCGTTACTGAGGACCAGAAACATGCGGGGCTGAGCTCTAAACAGTGGAGAGCTCACTGAAGAGCCTAGAGTTTTGGTGTGCTGACAGCTTGAGCAATCCGCTGATGCCAATCATACACTTGTTCTGATAACATCTCCCTCTGGCAATCCAGATGAGTTGACACTTCTAGCAGAAATTATCACACCGTCTTGTCATACGCAAAATAAGACATTTTTCAGAGTTAAATTTGATGCAGTTGCCAATAAATCCCTTGGTGCAAACCTTAGTAAATAATTTGTCTGTGATTCATTCAAATACTCTCCTCCCAACATTTTGTGCCTCTGAAAGGGACACTTCTGCAAGTACATGTGCAGTAAAGTTAAAAATAAATGTTTAGAAAAATCCCAACAGTAGTCTTTTAATGCTAAAAGAAGGTTTTGTGCTTGTATTAGATTGTCAGTAAATATAGTCCTTAAAAAAATAATCAAAACACTTGACCATCAGTTTTTAATGCAGCTGGATTTACTGTAGATTTTCTGCTTAGAGGAACACAGTCTCCTGCTGCAGAGCTGCTCACACCGATGTCTAGCAGAGCTGTGGGGATGAACTGTATCTCCATAGTGCTGAATGTTCTCACAGTAACTACTCAATTGCATTTACATAAAAAGCTCTGTACTAGTTATGTACTGTACTGGAAACTTTAGCACTAATTCAGAATGACTCTTTAGAGATCACACTCTGTCTGCTTTATGTTAACATGCCTGTGTTTGTCTAAGTTTATGTTTTTTGCCTGTAATTTGCTCCAGTAACTGACCAGTTCTGCTCCCATTATGGCACACCCACCCTCATGCCTTACACACACGTTTCTCACTCTGGTGTGCTGGCTTAGGTTTCATTTAGGAGACACCAGCAAGGAGTTGGGAGGTTGAATAACACGCTATTAAGTAAGGGTAAAGACTTTTAAATGCTTAGTTAGGTCTTCTTGCTGCTATCTGTTCCAATTAGTTCACCACAAATTGGAAATTTGTGAAACACAATGATCTGAGTTGTAGCCGATGGTGCTTCTGAACATTTTATGGTTCTCTTTATGCTCTGAAAGCTGCCAGAGGAAACTAACTGGGTGAACATATGATTTTTCTCAAGTATATATTCACAGAACAACAGCTGTTGCTGGTATAATTATAATGCTACCTATTTACACACGGAAGAAACAAAACAGCGCATTAAACGCACAACACAATACCACTAAATAGCATGATACCTGTAGCTTAATGAAATATTTGATGCTTAAGTGGCAGCAAAAATTAGATCATTTACCACTCACTGTGAAACAGCAAATATACAAACAACACATGAGAGAATTAATTACAATTATGGATTCATTAATCACATTGTATATACCTGTGTCCTGCCCTGTGTCTATAAAGACCCAAATTTTATATTCCCATAGAAATTATATAGGACCTAAAATGTATCAGTCAAAAATGACTCCCACTGTCCATTTTACATCTGTCAGTGTCATTATTACAATTGCAATACTTGTCCGCATTAACTCAAACCAACAGGTTTAACAAAATACATCAATGGCTTTAATAAAATTTAAAGGTCAAAGTCAAAGTCAAAGTCAGTTTTATTTGTCAATTTCTTCAGATGTACTTGCCATACAAAGGAATTGAAATTACGTTTCACACTGTCCCATGCGTAGACATAGACAACAATGAAGTGCAGATGCACAACATTTAGGTAACATACAGGATATAACAAGACAGGACCTACACATAACATATAATAAAGTGTTCCACAGTGCGCCCTGGAAAGTAGTGTACTACTCTACTTGACGTAGTCCCAGGTTGTGGTTGGTAAGTGTTTTTGTTTTAATGCAGCATAAGACTGTAGCAGCAGTAATAGTAATATAAATAATATAAATAGTGCTAAAGAAAATACTAAAAATACTAAAAATATATAGCAGCAGGTGTGTGCAATTGTAATGCAGAGGTAGTCGTTTCCAGTCAGGAATGTGGAGAGTGTTTCCTTGTTGTGGAGTGTGTGTGTGTGTGTGTGTGTGTGTGTGTGTGTGTGTGTGTGTGTGTGTGTGTGTGTGTGTGTGGTGGGGGGGGGGTCCAGTCTGTCTTCCTATACTCCTGCCAGTCTGGTGGTTCTGCTGGCTGGGAGCTGGGAGGGGAGAGAGTTCAGCAGTCTCACAGCCTGGTGGATGAAGCTGTTGGTGAGCCTGGTAGTGCGGGAGCGGAGGCTTCTGTATCTGTATCTGTGGATCTAAACATTTTCTTAATAGTATTGGTTTGAGGTTTATTCCACATGCTCACAGACTTGAAAAAGCACTTCCTGTCACAATTTGAGTGTAAATTAAGTTAAAGATTCAGCATGACCTAACTTGAGTTCAACTAAGAGGACATACAGTATACTTTTTGCTCTACATCTAATTATAAGTTTTTTTGTTTGTTTGTTTTTTAAAAACATCGGGGGTCTGCTAGAAGCTCATGTGTGTTGATCACAGAAAAAAGTAGGTGTAACTTTCCCCACAGAGATACATTAAAAAAGCCAAACTCACTGCGGGTGCAGATTCACTGCAATATTTATTAAAGACACTGAGGTTTCGTCAAGACACATAGTATTAAAGCTTGTATTCCTGTAGTCCTGATACTGTTTTAGCATAAGTGAACTTTTCCTCCTGTGACCTGCATATAATGAAAGATCTTGAACATGATTGCAGTGCTACTACACTTATTGTCACTGCCGGACCCTTCTCTCTTATCCCAGGTTACTTCTCTGTCCAAAAACGGTGAAGTACCCAGGAATATTTCTGTTCATGGGGTCCTTTACCATGAACATTCATATAAGTTTACAGTAGTCCTCCAGACTAGTTTTAATATATTTTCAGCATGAAGCTGACTCTAAAAAATGTGTGTCCAGTGTTGAAATATTCTTCTCAATTTTTCGCAAGGTTTTATTACTGTCACACATTTTTCAAATTAAGTCCACACTCAGTATTTGAATAGCAGAGGTCTACATTTTGGGGATCATCCTTTTAAAGTTATCCTGTTTAAGTTGATAAAAAGCTGAATGTACATCATTGAGGAAGCTCAACAGGAAATGTTCTTCATGCAGATTTCTTTTGCATTCTCAGAAGGATGTCAGCTGGCTATCTTATGTTAAAATTTTTAGATTCGATGGCTCCCTGGCTGCCTCAGTTGAAGCCATTTGAGTTTCTCTCAATGTTTTGCACCGGGTTGCATCATATCTTAACTTGCCTCAGGAGGGCTCCACAGAGACCAAATTACCTATTCCTGAGTTGCTCTGCAATCAGTTTCCCACATATTTTCATTTAGCTGGATTTAATGTCCTGTTCTGTTTCTGGAATAAGCCCTGGAAATGCAACTTTTCCTGTTAATTTATAATCTGGTTTATCATGTTTTGCCTTATCCTTGATTGATGTCCCGATTTAGTGATTCCACCAATAATGAGTTTGATTATATTTGCTGTTCTAAACAACCAGTATCCAATTAATCTTTTCTGCTTTGTATTATTCCGTCTGTTTAGAATCTAGCCAATTTAATCTTTTCAAATTACATTCTATCAGTGATAGATTACGGTCTTTTGTGTAATGAGCTGGCAAGGAGTTTATATTCTTTATAGCCAGAAAAACACAATACAAACTGAGTGAGAACAAAAGCCACAGGCTAAAATGATGTTAAGTGATTCTGCAGTCACAGAAAAACATCTCATGGGAGCTGGGAGGATGTTTAAAATATTCCAGTGTGCTATATTCCCCGAGATCCTGCTGGTTGACTTAAGTCAAGACAAGACTTAAATGAACAGAACTTTTGATTTGTAGCTGCTTGCTGGATGCTGTTTAAATAAAGTGAAATTAGATCAATCTTTCACCTTGATTTTGCAATTATCCTGGTGCTTTTATTACCCTTTAGTTATTATTGCTATGGAGAGCTCTGATTGCTTTTAGTACTTATTACATTTTTTGGATATTCTCCTACTTTTCTTTCTTTTCTTAACTTAAAATAATAGACTGTAATAATGCATGCAAGGAACATTTAATATGGTTGTAATCTATATGAAAATGTGGGTCTATTTTTTGCTTTGACATTTTTGTGGAGACAAATGGTTAAACTTCCATAGCATATAGTAAATGAATGGAAAACATGAGATAGTAGACTAACTATATATAGCATATTCCCAGTCTTTGTTGTAGTTATAGCCCTCATCATTATCATTTTGTCTTTTGTTCCTCCTTCTCATCTAGAAAACACAACACCACCTCTTCCCTCATGCTGTTGAACTACCGCGTGTGCATCTTGCTTTGAGTTTGTTGAATGTGAGCTGACAGTATCCATAAACTACTTGGGTTATCAAAGGTTCACAACTGATGGAAGCAGTTTGTGTATTTGAAAGAAACAAGGTCTTTTACAGAGCCGAGAGGGTAATATATTCTATCCTCTAGACTGATGGTTATTCTCCAGACTCCCTTTCTGTGCAGTTTGAGTGCACTTCATTGGCCTTTAGAGTGAGCTGAAAACTTTCCTTTTGCTTGTGTGTGCTCACTAAGCTTGACTACGGCTCTGGATATTGACTGTGCATATTCTTTACACTTTGACACTCTCCAACACTTATAGAAGTTCCTTGAAAAGTGATTTTGTGTAGGTGTCTGTGTGCCTTTTACAACTTTCTCTGAAAGCAAATTTCTGTAGGTGTGTGCCATTTGTGGATCCTAATAGACTTCTCTGCTTTTCTTCCTTGTCCTCCATCTCTGTCCCCCATGTTCTCTCCCCTTATCGATGCCCTGTCTGCTGCTGAAGTTGGCAGCTGTATTTTGCAGATGGTATAAATTAACTCTCATTCAGAAGCAGAATGATGGGGAAGAAATGAATGACTCCTCTTCCACACCCAAAACTATCAAATGTAGCATCTGATTAAAAACCTTCTGTCTCCTGAAATTGTAAGGAGTAAAAAGTCAGAGGTAAAAAACAACAACAAGTTATCATAACCTTATAGAACCTTTTAACTAATTCAGAAACATGTAAACTGTAAAGTTGTATACTGCTGTAACAAAACTAAATAGAGTTAGCCTTAAAGTGATCTTCAGACCTCTCTTGTTTTCACTCTCAAAACTAGATTTGATGCATGTTTCACTTTAATGTGTACCTTTAATGTCCTGTCCTTTGACCATTATCTCTGTCACAGCGCCATGTGAAAACAGTACATTAGCTTGCCTGCATACATTTGTTGGGTGAATACTGTGTCTATGACTGGACTAAGTGCACGTAATGTATTGCATGGATTGCATATGCTCATTGGTGCATTCAGTGTGGCTGCGTATGCGCTTCTGCCTGCTTCTGCATGCATGTAAATGATGTAAATCATGTTGATAAGTATATTACAGTCTCCAAAATGATTGTTAGAGGTAGAAAGGAAAGTGTCTCAATTCTGCTAATAAACATATTTAGCAAAAAAAAGGACGGCAAGGACATATACTCAGATACTGTGTGTGTGTGTTTTCAATACACACTCACAAATGCCAGCTGCAGTTTTAATGTGAAAGGCCTATTCCTGACAATGACTTGTGGCTTTTAGATGAAGCTAAAAGCTGCCAAGATGACTTGAAGAGATTTTGATGCAAGCTTGAGTAGGAGGTATGTCACAGTAGCGGTATCCCCTTGCCATTTACTCATGGAAAGAGCCTTTGTGGGAGACTAGGGCAGAAAAAAGGGTAATGTTCGGCTGCCTGACACTAACTCATAAGTACTGTAGCCATAGGAAAAGTTGGCCAAGAAGGCTCTTGTGCTCTTGTACGTGTGTGTGCATGAGTTCAGGTTGCGTCTGCTAGTTGTGCTGGAATGTTCCATTTATTCAACGTCACTCAGCCAGCAACCCCACTACTGTCACCATCATCATAATTGGCAGCTGGCAGGCTGCATGCTACTGCAGCTGCCTTCCTTTGGGTCAAAGGGAGAGCGACAGAGAGAGAGAGAGAGAGAGAGAGAGAACAAAAGGAATGAGCAAGAAATATCAGATGAAACATGGAAACCATGCAGAGTGTGTGTTTGTGAGTGCAAACAGAAGGGGTGTGAGAAGAGGTAAGATGTGGGCTGCAAGAAAGAGACAAGAAAAGACAAAGAGCAACAGGAGAAAATGCAAAGGCTTGGAGAATATTATTGCTGGTAGATAAAGGAGAAAGTCTGAAAAAAATAGAAGAGAGGATATGAAAGATTGAATATAGACAGACTTACCTTTCAGTCGCAGCCAGTGAATATACAAGGAACGATCTCTTTTGGTGGAAATAAAATAAATAAATACTGCAAGACACTGTAAAGACTACTATCGCCACAAAAACAAACACTAAGTGTAATAATATAATAATAATGTTATAATATTTTATAAAAAATAAACATATTTATTGGTGTTGATCATAAAATAGGCAAGAAATGCTTTTGATTGAGTACTGTCTTGCTTCGTCTGTTAACAGTAAGGCTGTAGGCATGGCTCTTTCACACCTGGTGGAAACTCCAACAACGCAAGTTTGAAAGTACTTAGTGTTGATTTTCGACAGACATGTATGATCCCAGTCAGAACTGCTAAGCTGTAGCCTTAACAAAAATGATAGCAATGTACCATGAAGCCCAACTTTTAAAAAAATCTCGTCTCACAATCAATCAGGTAATCTCATTTACATTTAAATTGTCATGCTCAGAACTGACAGAGCACGAAGGCAGTGTGTGTCTGACAAGACGACACTTTGCATCTCCCGTGTAGCTGTAGCTTTTTTGTGTATCTAGATGAGGTTTAATGAGCTAGAAGACTCAATTCAATTCAATTCAATTCAATTCAATTTTATTTATATAGCGCCAAATCACAACAAAAGTCGCCTCAAGGCGCTTTATATTGTACAGTAGATAGCACAATAATAAATACAGAGAAAACCCAACAATCATATGACCCCTATGAGCAAGCACTTTGGCGACAGTGGGAAGGAAAACTCCTTTAACAGGAAGAAACCTCCGGCAGAACCAGGCTCAGGGAGGGGCGCCATCTGCTGCGACCGGTTGGGGTGAAAGAAGGAAAACAGGATGAAAGACATGCTGTGGAAGAGAGACAGAGATTAATAACAGATATGATTCGATGCAGAGGGTCTATTAGCACATAGTGAGTGAGAAAGGTGACTGGAAAGGAAAAACTCAATGCATCATGGGAATCCCCGGCAGCCTCACGTCTATTGCAGCATAACTAAGGGAGGATTCAGGGTCACCTGGTCCAGCCCTAACTATATGCTTTAGCAAAAGGAAAGTTTTAAGCCTAATCTTGAAAGTAGAGATAGTGTCCGTCTCCCGAATCCAAACTGGAAGTTGGTTCCACAGAAGAGGGGCCTGAAAACTGAAGGCTCTGCCTCCCATTCTACTTTTAAATACTCTAGGAACAACAAGTAGGCCTGCAGTGCAAGAGCGAAGTGCTCTAATAGGGTGATATGGTACTACAAGGTCATTAAGATAAGATGGGGCCTGATTATTTAAGACCTTGTATGTGAGGAGCAGGATTTTGAAATCAATTCTGGATTTAACAGGAAGCCAATGAAGGGAAGCCAAAACAGGAGAAATATGCTCTCTCTTTCTAGTCCCTGTCAGTACTCTTGCTGCAGCATTTTGGATTAGCTGAAGGCTTCTCAGCGAGTTATCTCAAGATATTTGTTAAAAAAACAAATGGAAAAAATCTGTATTATTCTGATACACAGTGGATTCTTGGCCCATTTTCCCGGGTCATGATGACTTCGGTCATTAAACTAGAGACAAAGTGAAAGAACTTGTGCTGATAGATTATTTTGAAACAATATCTGGCTGCACTGTGATAGGAGAAACAGTTTGTTAACAACTTTAACTGAAAACTGGGTCAGAAGTCTATAACCTGTGAAGAGTTGCTCCATGATGCTCCCAATGAGCCCTAACTCAGTATTAATGTATTCATTTGTTATGTGCCCACTCTCCCCACCCAGATTTATATGTGGCCATCTTTGAACGATGCAGAATCCTGTAGAACCAGGAAGAACAATGGCATTGTTAGACAGGAAGTCTAATGAGGCATGAAATCAATATGTACGATCCTGCCTCACCCGGGGCATGCTGGGTAATGGAGTGTCAGGAGTGCTTTGGAGCTATTTTAATCACAGAGACCTTGGAAAATCCACAAATAAACAGACTGGTTCCTGCCAAAATCCCACAACCCTGTGAGATGTGTGCTGTGGTTATGTATCTGTGATTACTTTTTACATAATTGAATTTACTGAGCGTCCATATGCCCGCACCTGCATGAAACAAAAATTAAGCTGTTTGGATTTTTTTGCGTGTGTGTGTCTTTGCATGAATTTATTGTGAGCAGAATTGTGAGACCCCGATTATAAGCATGTGATCAAGCCTCAGCTGTAAGGTTCACAATAACAGAGCCCCCATGCCAGTGCTACCTTCTCACTTCCAGTCATTTCCTCTCCCTCACAGGGCGCTGTTTCATTAGCCTTTAACGCTACAGCAGAGCCCAGTGCTGATCCTATGTGTGACGTAAGAGGTCTTCCTGTTAGTCACATACCTGAACCTTGAATCCCAACAATAACGTTAACCCTGCCACCCCACTATTTGCATGCAAAATGCTACCTAAACATCAAATTGCTCATGCTTGCTTTTGCGTGCATGCTATTGAACACTCTTGAATTATAATGATATCTTGAATATAATGAAATAGCCAAAAGCCTAATGTGGATTTTGAATTCTAGTAATTAACACAGGGTGCGCCCAACTGTAATGTTGATTCTATAATTTAGCTTAAATGAGCAAAAACAGATAGCTTTTGCTAATGATCATTCTTGAAACTAAGTACACCCCATGATTCAATAGCTTGCAGAAGTATCATTTACAGCAATAACTCAATCGTACAGAATCTGAACAAAGTCTTACAGAGAACATCATTTTCTGTATGACTTCATCAGGCTTTCACATGGTTATGGACGGTCTTTACAACGTTGCATCAGTGCAGTGATGTTTGGGGGCATTTGTTTTTGCACAGCCGTCTTAAGGTCCTGTCACAGCATTTCAGTGGGGCTGAGGACTGTACTTTGCTGCTGTGTTTTGGATCATTGTCCTGTTGCATGACCTAGTTTCAACCAAGCTTCATGCTTTGGACAGATGGCTTCTTGTTTGACTGTAGAATACTTTGGTACACAAAGGAGTTCATGGATGACTCAATCCCTGCAAGGTGCAGGTTCCGTGGCTGCAAAACTATTTTTAGCCCTCCACCACTATGCTTGGGGTTTGTGTGCTGATGTGCTTTTTTTGGCTTTTGGTAGTCTCGTGCTAGGGTCAAACATCTCCACATTGGTCTTGTCTGTTCAAAGTATACTGGGCATCATTTACTAATATTTGCATGGAAAGGTTTTGACCCTGTGCAACAAATGCACACAGAATTACCATTGGATTTATGAAACATGCATACCAGCCTATATTGTTCTCACCACTGTGCATATGTTAGTGTAAATTTGAATCATTCTGAACCAGCAGCCTTGTGCAATCTCAATACCATTTCCATACTATCTGCATACTGTACTGCCCCGATTTATCTATATAAGGAAAAATGTTTACACCCAGGTGAAGCAGAGAAAGTAGTGACAGTGTTGTAAGAAAGAAGCCTGCATCTCTAAGGCAAGAAACAAGGAAGAAGTCTGGCACACAGGCTGTCATTTGTTTATACACATCATCAGAAGAACTCCTAAATTTGCTGCTAAAGTACGACCAAATCTTGGGTTCTTTAACTGTTCTCTGAGTGTTGCATGGTCTGGCATTGGGGTGAATTTGCTGGGATGTTCACTCCTGGCAAGATTGGCAGCTGTGTTTTCCACTTGTGAATGATCAAGTGGTCCAATGATTAGGGATGGGTATCGTTTAGGTTTTATCCGATACCGGTGCCAAACTGGTACTTTTGAAACGGTGCCGGTGCTTAAACGGTGCTCGAACCGGTGCTTAAAGAATGGAGAACACAAACTTTGTCCAAAAACCTCTTATGTTTTTATTTTT
The DNA here is from genome assembly GCF_013358895.1 of Oreochromis aureus. Taxonomy (NCBI): domain Eukaryota; kingdom Metazoa; phylum Chordata; class Actinopteri; order Cichliformes; family Cichlidae; genus Oreochromis; species Oreochromis aureus. The sequence continues at coordinate 13,804,599 of NC_052950.1, forward strand.
AGCAGTCTCTTTTTTTCTGCAAAATGATAACCAAGTTAGCCTTTTCTGTTGATACAACATACCTCCAAAGGTTAAAGGTTATGAAAACACAAATTTTGTCCAAAAACCTCTCATGTTTAGCTGTTTTTTTTGTAAAAAGATAACAATGTTAGCCTTTTCTGCAGCTATAGGGCATATATGGTATCACTCTATCAAACAAGAAGACAGCCGCATGTAACTACGACGGTGTTTGCTAGTTCACTTTACGTGCATTAATTTAATAACGTGGTTAGCCTACTCAACGTAAATTACACACGAACAACATGAAGCTACTCACCCAGAGAAGAACGGCTGCTGCTGCCATCATCATCCGTCATCATTTCTGCTACACTGGCAGGGCTAGGGGCCAGGACTCTACTCTTCGGGTTCTTGGGGGATGTTGCTAACTCCGGGTCTGATAACAGGCACCACACCCGCAGTAGATGTGCTCGGTGTGAGGTCTTGCAGCAAGCTATCAAATACGGTGCATTTCTCGGCTTTTAAAAAAACGCTATGCGTCGCCAGGTGTTTCATCAGATTCGAGGTGTTACCTCCTTTGCACAGTATCACCTTAAAGCACTTGTTGCAGGCTGCTGAGTTTGCATCTGACCGCTTCGCCTTGGGCATTTTTAATCTGTAGCTCTGCTCTAAAAGAACGTACGTACCTGGGCCCGCCTACTATCCTTGGAAAGGTAAAATGATTGGCTAGAATCCAAAGTGTATGACATCTCAGGAAAAAAAAAGCACCGAAATAAAGCACCAAAATGTGCGCTACCATAATGGCACCGGATACCGGTACCCATCCCTACCAATGATCCAGTGATGGACTTAAACCCTTCCCCAGATTTAGAAGCATAAACAATAACTTTTCTCATTATGCTCATTATCTTTTGTCCTTGATATACCTGAATCCTCCAGATCAACAAACTTCCAAAACGTCTGCTTTTTTGTGGCAGCTACACTTGTTGATGGTCAAGTAATCATATGTGTTTGATTAGCACCACCTGGCTGCTATATACCTAATTGCTATGGAAGCATTAAGGATGTACTTAAAAGAAAAGAAAATAGTTTTTTCCATTGTGGTATCACATGGTGATAACATGTCTGTATGTTACCACTCTTCCTGCATATGGTGTTGGGAGCTTTAAAGGATTCAGCTGGTCTAAAGCAGCACAGTTGCATATTTTAGTAAAGCAATCTTCCAAGTCTGGAAATGAGCCAGACTTGGGAGACCACACACTGATGTACTAGAAAAACACTAACAGACAGAATGCGTGTGAGAGGATCCTCTGTTTACAGGCAAAGCTAAGTGTTGGGGTCAGGCAACAGGGAAGATCCTGTTGGACAGAAGTGGAGTAACATTGTTGCTAAGACCTTCAATTGCTCCATTGTCCTCTCCTCCCATTACACAAAACCTCCACATACACAGCAGATGCAGTTGCGTGGGTGCTTGAAGGGTACCTTTCTGATACAGACACTGCACTGCTTTCACTTGTTCGCTCTATTGTTTTCATGAAGCTGTTCTCTCTGTCGACTGTCTCTCCCACTCTGCACTGTTCTAATGATACACTGTTATTTATATCCCTTAAGCAACTATAGCACTGCTTTTTATAGCACACTGGAATCTTTTTAATGTTTGTCTGTATTCTACTGTTCAAAGATTTACTTGTGCTTTACACTTGGTGCCACTAGTTCTGTAGCCTAGCTGACATGATTAGAAAACATGAGACGGCCCCGTGTGTTAAGCTTTATCCCCATTTGAGAGGAAATAGGCCTTTCATTCTCCTTGAGTCTCCATCGATCTGAAAATGAGAAAATGGAAAGATTACTCTGTGATGGAAAGAGCCATTAAAGAGCGTGGGAGGCAAAGAGCTCAGAAAATACCAAAGTATTTATCAATTCTCTGTTTTTTAAACCTTAATAATCCAGGAATTCTTGCTCTTTGTGCATGCTTTTTTGAGCTGTGCCAGATATACAGTCCAATTGAGAGGCTCGATCGTTCAACGCTTGCAGTTTTATATCCCAAATATGCTGACAAGGTTTGAGTGGCGTGGTCATCTCTTAGTTTTTCACAAACTATGTAGCCACTCCTACTAAATTGATCTGTCCTGTGTCTCAATCCATGGTGCACCACTTCAATTTTCAATTTGAAGTGTATACAAATATGTTGGGGGGTTTTTTACCAGACATTTACAGTCAAGAAAATTATTAGTAACTGGTAAATCTCACTTGATTGACATAAAATAAAAGACAATTGCTGGGAATAAACAATGCCATCCAGGCCTTAATATGCCTTTACTTGCTAACTTCCTGTCCTTACCACTGAATGCTATTTGTCACTCATTCTCCATTTAATAGGAGCATGCTAATATGTTTCCATTAAACATATCTCCTTTTGTAATCTGAGTTAGCATTCTGCTCGACATCCCTTCTGGCAGTGGGATCTAACCTCTGAATTGGGACACAGCGCCATACCTGGAAGCACTACATTACAAAAAGTCCTGTATTGCTAGACGCTAAAAGGCTCGGGTGGGTAGATGGGTGTCAAGTGCTTTTCATAGTTCAGCCAGCACTGATGTCAAACCTGTTTTTGCTAACCTTTTATTGACTGCAGTGCTGGCTGGGAACAGACTTAATTTACTCTTGACTAATATTTGAGGGCCTGCCTGATAGTGTGGTGGATCTGCAGTCATATTTTATTGACTAGCCATTTTAATTGAGTTCTGTAACCCTGCTGTGTAATTCACCTCGCAGCCTGTTAAAGCTGCTGTCAATGTGTTGCCCAGTCAATTACTGTTATATGCTATGCTACACCATGCCAACTTTATAATTTTTAGGAGTTCAGGAAGCGAATCTGCAGGAACCCCATTTTAATGTTTGTCTTGTTCTTCTTTTTATTTTAATATGTTAAGAATTTGTGCAGCATAAGCCATAAGACCTGGAGGCAGAACCTATTTTGTGTGATCAGCAGTCGTGACTCAGTTGATGCTTTAAATTTCATGATAGCTTAAGGTATTTATTTATATTCAAAACTTATGAAATCAGACAAAGCTTTTTCAGCACATTGATTAAAAATCTATGGTCAAGGCAAAAGTTTATCACTCGCACTTTTTTTCCAGTTATTGCAAAGCCAGCTTCTACATGTTCATTCAAATGCAACCAAAAATCAATTTTTTAGATACAAAAAGGATGTTTGAAATGGTATTCACAGGGATTCATTGCGCATTTAGTGTTTCGCCAAATACTTGAGCAAATTTGACCAAACTATTTGGTGGTAGTTCTAAAACCAGATGACTTTTTCACATTGTTATTGCATGCATTTTGAACTGAAGTAAGCATTTCAACTTTAGACTCTGTAGTGTAGACAGTAAGTCACTTTCCCTGAGACTGCAGGTACAGAGGTTAACGCACTGGGTGGCCAAGTCCTTGCAAGAAATATAACAATTCATGAATATCTTCAAGGCCTGACTAAGGTTGAAGAATGCTAATAGCTTCAATGGCTGTGGTCTGTTTTGTTCAATGCTACTTATATTTGTAATGTATCCTACTGTGATAGACTGCATTGCGTCAAATTTGCAGATAGAGGGAAATCTGTGATGTATTATTCTTCAATCATGTATTTACAACAGCCATAGAATTTATATTTTGCTAATTATCAGTAGCTAATAAATGAATACAGATTAAAAAACACACAATTTAAAGACAACCACTCCGATACTTCAAATCTTTCTTGGCATCATCTGTACTAATACACTACTCAATTTCTGGGTGCTATTTAAACGAAGGTAGAATTTCTTAATGGTATTCACTCCAGGAGTACTTCCCTTACCTTGTTTTTGCAAGGTATTCATATGCCCACACGCTTGGCATGTCATATAACATTCCATCCCAGCACGTGACTTATGGCTTTGTGCTTACTGTATGCAACATTACATCTCCATATGCTGTTTTGTGAAGTTGTGAGTTCAGTTATCTCCACCATCACATTCAGTATAATATGTCAGTGCTGTACACAACCCAGCAGGAAGGCTCAGCTAACAGCTTTGCAAGGCACCGTAGTCTTCTCCCTTCGGCATTTTAAATAGATAAATTATGATCACACTCTTCTGCAGTTGTCTGGCCGCCAGGCTTGACATATACACTGTAAAGACACTGGTTAATGAAGAATTGGTCTGTCACTGGAGTTGTGTTGGAAATAAGGCAGATCACTCCATCTCTCTCTCTCTCTCTCTCCCCCTCTCTCACTCTATCAGTCTTTCCTGTTGTTGTCTCAGTCTTCCTTCCTGTATACCCTTACTGCTCCATTGCACCTCCACCCATCATTCATCCCTGTGTTGCATTTTCTGATTGCATTATGTGTGTAAGGAATAAATGAAATTTTGATGTTGCAAATGCATCATACCGCTTCTTTCTAGCTTGCTGTCTCTCTCTCACAAACACAAACACACACACACAAATGCGCACGCTTACAGACACACACAGATACCCATAATGCATTGCGGTAGCTCGAGATGTGCATCTAACCATCTCTAATGAGCTTGCTTGTGTTCCTAGCTGTCGTTGTTTTTTTTTTTTTAAAGTAATTTGTGGTTGCCATAGAAATTTTCTCAGCTAAATGTGCTCATCATTATTTGGTGCTTAAATCTATCATTGCCAGTAGCTCAAAGGCTGGAAGGCAAATAAAGTTTGATTAATAAGTTCGATAAAACTTTTTTTTATTTAGATAGAAAAGTGAGTTTAGAGTGTCTCTGTTGTTTCTGTTTGCATAAAGTGTCTATTTTTTATAACTTTAATTATGTTTTATGGACCCCTAATGGTTATGTTTTCAAAATGGGAGGGCAAATTTTAAAGATACAACCATCCATGTTTGTCATATAAACAGATAAGTCACTGGTCATAAAGAGACCGGTAAAACCAGTGAGTGTGCACTTGAGTAAGTTGGCATGAGGTGGGCTGGTAAAGTCATCTATTGTTCCCTTGTAAATGTATTCCAATGCAATAACACAACTTGCTCCATTGCTCCTGCTCCTGAAAGAGTTTCCAAGATTTGCATTCTCCAAAGACGGGGTTTATTTCTCCGCTTTTCTCTTTTGGGAGGGATCAGCTAGTCTTGACAAGCCATGCCATCATATGGGAATTCCCTTTGAACTCATGACTGGATCGTGAATATTTTAGTAGTGGTAAGAGTTGAAACCTCATTTACTATTTTTTACTCTTTTTACTCCAGTTTTGGGGTGGAAGTGTCATATTGTCAGTGGGATATGCCCATGATAGCCGCTCTACCTAGTCTGGCCTAAATGTAACTGTCACTAGAGATGTACTAAAAACGCACTTTTCTGTCTCTCCCCCCTCTCAGATATTTGAGTTTTTGAATCTTTAAATCCGTACTCATTTCCCCCTTTTTTTCCTGGCCAGTCCTCATAACCATCCAGCTTCCATCAATCTTGAGTGTTTTTCTTTGTCACTTATTGTTCCTTCTTTCTCTCTCCTCTCTTTCCTGACTTTCTCTTTATAAGCCCTTTTTTCTGTCTTCACCTGCCCAGCCTGTTATTTAACTTTTTAAACCTCCCTACCTTTATCTTTGTGTCCCATGACTACCTCCCACACTCTTGTCCCTCCCTGTGCTGCTCTCCATCTGTCTTATGTCTCTGTGGTACACTTCTGCTTGAGTGGGCTGCCAGTAACTTGTCAGTCATCTGTCAGTTTTGTTCCTTCTTCCTTTTAACTTAACCTTATTTCTATTTATTCAGCTTTATTTGCATGATTTTGCCCCATGCTGTGGAAGGAGTTTTGCAAACTTTTCTGTTGCTTCCATGACCTTATCAGACCCTGCATTCCTAACCATCCTCCACGGCTTTCTTTTTCATTTCTGTGCTCATATTTGGCACACACATCCTTTCCATTCTCCTTTCATCAGTCCTAGTGTGTTATGTTTTTATAGCTCCCTTTGTTATAATTTTCAGTGCCATACTCATTCTTTTTTTCCTCCCACCTTCTACCTACCACAGTACTTTTCTCTCATTTTTTTCTTCTCCTGTCTCCTTTGCACTTCCTCTCTCAGGTGGCATGACTTAGAACAACTTTACCCCTTCACCTCAATTGAGATACTGGGTGTAAAGGCTAAGACAACCTCCCTGTCACGGGAGATTTATTCCCTCACCTTTTGGAGCTCTTGATCAGGGTCTGTGTGCATCTGTAATCTGCCTCTGAAAGGTGAGGCATTCAACCCGCACCAGGCTGCTCAGGCTGCTATGGCCTTCCTTGATGGCTGGCTGGAGACCAAGTCTGTCAACTCAGCATTAAACATTTAAAACTTGGTCTGTAGATCACCTGATGCATAGTAATGGAGCGAACAGTCTTGGGTATGGAAACCACAAAGGGAAGCAGACGCGGCAAAGGGAGAACAAGAAAGAGTGAGGCAGGCACTGATAGAGAGAGAGAGAGAGACAGAGTGTTAGGGAGAGAGAAGAAATTCTCTTCATGCCATTTTCTTTGAAACAATGAAGGTGAAGACTAAGTAGTTACAGGAGGTGGAGGTGTATAAAGTATAGCCCATGCCCTCTGCTGCTGCTCTGAGCCAAGCCAATACTTTTCTGCTTGGCATGGATGAATATTTTGCCTGTTTATATCTCACTTGCCAAGAGTAGAACAGCTTAGTTTCAGTCTAGAACAGTTTTTTCAAGTGATACCTGTTTGCAGTTTCCCGTGTGTTTACCTAAAAAAGGACAAAAATCTTACCTTGAAAAACAGCAGGATGTTTAATAATCTTCATTTAATCCATATTACAATAAGTTGTTCCATTTTAAAGTAAGTAAGTCAAGCAAATAATATTACAATTAAAGACCACAGAAAGGAAAAATTACATTGAAAAAAGGCAATATGGTTGTTGGTATTGCTGAGAATTTGTTTGTACTTAAATGCACATCTCAACATTTTAAATTAAATCGAAAGAAAACATTGTCTTACATCCTGTAGGTGGGTTAAAGTATGTCTTCCCACAATTCTGCATCCTGGTTAGGACAAGCAGCTCTGATTATGTTAATTAGTCATCAGTGCTGCCCACCACTGGGAATTTAAATAAATGATCAACACTACTGCTGTAGTACCACACAGCTGACTCTCAGGTCCATGTTCTGGTTAACAGGTACGACTGCAACCTAAGCATTTTCTCCCATTTAGTTGGCATTTTGCATATCATGCAAAATAACGGCGCCTTTTAGCCAGCTGGCATACTTCACTGATGAACCAGCTGTAATTAGAGGTCTGTCACTGATCAGTTAATGATAATTAACTCTAACCTAGAATTTTCACTGGCATTTGCTCATTGAAACAGCCAATTATGGCACATTGAGGAAGTACAGCCATCAATACTATACCCATGCACATGTGCATGCACGTGCACACACTCAGAGAGTCTCATGCATGCAGTGTGCAGGACGTTTTTTAGCTGTGTTAGCAGCTTTCCATTGATATTGTTTATCCTAAAATAAGATAAAGTCTTTTTCCAGTGGATATGTCTCTCATCCCATGGCATTTCTACACTTCTCTGTTTCTCTTGCATCAATAAGAAAGTCATATTGTTACATACGGACAGGGTAAAAAAACAGATTTTATAAAATCAGATCATTGCATTGACACAAGTGCCGTAGGAATAATTTGAGGGACAGAGCAACAGAAACAAAAGGGAAAATCTTTATGAGACTAGGAGAGAAAGATAAAAAAGCGACAGAGGAGTTAGAACTGAATGGAGTAAAATAATCAGGGGATGACGCCTTGAGAAGGCTTAGAGAAGGATGCTGTAAAGCATGTTGTGAAGTCTGATGTAATGAGAGATGGCAGTGCACAGAAGATGGGGGGAAAAGAAGAGAGTAAGGAAATCAGGAGAAGGAAACAAGAGAAGAACGACAGAGTGTGACTCAGAAACAGAGACAGAAAGATGGGATGGACTTACAGGCTGAGTGTTTGCCCTGTGGGCCACGCTGGCCAAAGGTAAGCCAGGAGACAGCACACTGTGTCACTCTACATTTTGTCAGCTGCATGGCAAGTTATTTCTGGAAGATGGGGGCTTCAACCCTAGTGGCTTGGGCTTATTTTTTTCTGTGTGTGTTTGTAAAACGTGCATCACAGCACTCAGCTACCCACAATGCCCTGTTGAAATACATCACTATCTCCCAGAAGGCACTGCTGACATTTCTTTATGTCTTTCAATCCTCATTATTGGATTTGTTGGGAAAAAATGTTGCATGCATACATTTGTGTCCAGCAGGGATGAGGCTGGTATCTGTATGTGGAAGAAAAAGAATATGTTGCATGTCATCTTCTTCTCTTCTCCTCTCTGTTACACTCTGATGAAGCCTCTAACATTTATGGCTCACATACTTTCCCAAGAGCCCTGGCTAACATGCAGATACACACATGGTGATTCCCTCTTTCTTTCTTCCACACAGTAATGCAGGCAGACACACTTAGACACACACTTTCTTGCACCGTCTACAAGGCTTAGCCTCATTGTTTACATATGGATACTCTTCAACTCAAACTGTGGGGGTAAACCTTTCCAGGGACTCCAGCTCATCTGCCGCAGGAAAGCAACATCTGGACCAAGAATATTTTATCGTGCTATAATTGGCCGCACAAAAACAGTGGTAGCTTTTTGTTTAGAGAACTAATAGCAGTCCAAAGGGATTTTTCACTGTTAGTGAGTAAAGACAAGGAAATTAATTGGGTAATACAAGTAGAAGGATTCGATGAATGAATGATGGTTGGTCACAAGGGAAAAGTGGAAGTATCAGAGCAAGGAGCTCAGAACCTGAGGACACAAAACTGCATTTGTTGAGAAACACTAATGTTTGAGAACAAAAAATAGAGAAGCAGATGAATTGTGAAAGAGCCAGGTATGAATTAAAGAAAAAAGATAAGTTTCATAATATCATGCTTGTCATATTTGAAATGATCAATGAATGGATAAATAATTACAGTCAAAAGAGGAAACTAAAGCAATTCGGTCTCTCAAAGCATGATGATACAAAACACAAGATTCATACAAAAGAAGTGGGAAAGAATTTTACCTTGGCATAGTTGTATCATGTGTGCTAACATTCAGATACATCTCCAGTTGGGATTATTTTCTCTCAACTCTGCTACCAAATGCTAAAAGCTAAAGTGCTTTCCATCCATCCTCAATTAGATAACTGGGGCCATAAAAGGGTCCTCTTGGCACCTAACACCACCTAAGATGGAATTAGGAGCATAACAGGAAAAGAGAAAGCGTGTGATTGTGAGTAATCACATCAGTGAATCCCTTAATCAGTTTTGGCCTTCAGTAGGTGTGCTATATCTGGGTTCCCACCATTATTGTAATTTTAAATTTAACATGAAAACATATTGAAGGGCCAACTGTAGTTATACAAGTTGAATTACAATTTAGATGTTAAATATAACTTTAATGTCATTTTATCCAAAGCAAACATATGTATGATGCATAAAAGTATGATGATTTTGATATTAATGTTGATATTAACAATGCTGATATTATATGTTGTTTTGCTTTTAGATATACCTACTCATACTGAGTGGATCAGGGCAGAAGTGGCATTGTGCCATTTCCTATAAGGTGCACTCCTCCCTTGGTGTATTTTAAGAATGACTTGAATTATGTGCAAATTCTGTTTAACCGAGGTCTGACGTTTACACCAAATTGGTATATAGTACATACAAGCACACACACAATAAAGCTGAGTCATCTTACAGCCCTCTTCAGGATAGAGCCTGTACTTCCACACAACTCACAGTGACATTTCAATAAACCTATCACCAGCTTCACTCCAACTATCTTCACCCATTCCCTATATCAGCTGCATAGGTTGGCAAAGCAATAATCCAGCACGGTGCACCAGAGTCAACCATCCGTTCAAAATAAAACTGATTTATTGCATTGCCTTTTGTTGTGTTATTATTATTGTTTTGCATTTCAGCTGTAGTGATCCTGAATGTCATTTATTGGCTCGTGGATGTTATACTGTATTTACAGAAATGACATTTATAAAGAATAATAAGGAAAGGAGTGAAATAAGGGAAAAAAATTATCATGGGGGATCCTAACACATTTAGCTTTCAGTGCACCTGTGCACTGGTCGTCATCTTTATCTGCCATCCACAAGCTCTGCGCCTTTTCATGTAAGGGCTGTGCCTGACAAGGTGCCCTTTATCAGGAATTAATGGACAACAATGAGATCAGAATTACCTGACACGCAGCAAAGGCATTTAGCTCTGGCCTGCAAACATGTGCAGCATGTTCACCACGTGAACTTGTGCTACACACAGTATCAGAGGCCACGTTGTGTGTTGCATGGAAAGAAAGAAAATGTACCCAGTGGGCATTTAGTGCATCTGTGAAACCAGACACAGTGGAGCTAGTGGGCATGGCAAACATGAAACCTCTTGTTTGGGTTATTGACTCTATCGCTTTAACGATTGTGTGTGCAATTGGAATCTACTCATTCGCTCCCAGTTGCCGCGTCTGGCATGCTGGGTGGAACAGAAGCGTTTTCTGACAAGGTGAGACAGGGCAAAGGAGATGTAAGGATAGTGGAGGATGCTGACTTTGCAGGGACTCGTTCACCGTCGCTGTAGTTTCTTAAGCTCCTTTTGTTTTTGTGCAAAAGAGGCTCTGAGTGTTTGGGTTTGGGTGTGATCTCATCTTTTTTTTAAATCTTGTATTTAATTTCATTGTTTTGGTGTTAACTCTGCGTGGTTTTACCTTTTTGTTCAATTTCTCGTTCTTCACCTGACATCAGAATTGTCAGGTTTTTCTTAAATCGGTGCAAAGCTAAACTCATTTTTATAAGTACAACTATACAGTATTGTTCTCTTTTCAAGTCATTTTGTCTGTGGGTTTAGCTCTGCAAGAATATCCATACACAGTCATGGTTATTTCATGTCCCTTTCCACTATAGTAATTATTGGGCGTGTGTATTTAATTGTAAGCGTGTTTTGTGTTTTTGTGTCTAATTGTATGCACAGAAGCTTTTACAGTGGGCTGTGTCTTAATTTTTAAATATTATTTATATTTCCCACAAACCACCCTTGTCCCTATTCACAGCAGGATTAACTCGCTTTTGTCAATACCCACTCCTTCATGTTTTAATTTAGAAAGGATTTATGAAATTATATTTCTTCTCCTCACAGGCTGAACTGTTTGAACAAATTAGATTGCAAAGAGACCGCTGAAGAACCAAAACGTATGTAGTGGTTTTGTGGCTTACCTTCCCACAAGAGGATGGCTGTTGAAGATGTTTTGAATTTGTCATTTTCCTGTCAGCTTTTGACAGCAGAGGTCAATAATCTTATAAGCACTACCGCCCAGTCACAAAACATATGCAGTTTGACACTGTAATACTCCTCTGTGCTTTGAATCTCATTTTGAAAAGGGATGTAGAAGATAAAAGTGTACAGTGTAGAATAAATATTTTAGTTTAAAAGATATTTATACACATTTAATTAGGCTTATTTGTAAGTGTTGACTTTTATGCCTTTGTTTATGAAATGTATTGTAGGAATAACACAATGCACCTCTGTCATCTCTCCAAGTTTTATGGATTTCTCTGAGTGAAATATTTAACTTTAACTGAGGAGCAGAGAAATGGTTATGATTTGCATGATATTTTGTCTTGAACGTGGAGAATCAGCTCTGGTTTAGCGATCAACCATGTCTTGTTTTGGCCTGCTTGACTTATCCTCTGACCAAGAATAGCAAGTTTGTATGATTTTTCATCTCTATATCCAAAAAACATTCAGTCAACAGACCTAAACTGGTTCTTATTAGTGCTTTTCTGCTTTGACTGAGCACTCAAAGTGCTTTATACAACTTGCCTCATACACATATTCACACAAGCCCTTTTTTCTATGCAAGACTTTCTATCTAACATTCACACTCCAATGGATGCATCGGAGAGCAACTTGGGTTAGTATCTTGCCCAAGGATATTTGGCATGCAGACTGGAGCAGACAGGGATCGAACCACCTACCTTCCAATTAGTAGGTGACCTGCTCTACCACCTGACCTGACAGAATGTTTGGTTTTTTGGCTTCATTTCATTGTGTTTAATAAATAGGTTACTCCTTGAAAACTGTCAGAAGAGAAAAGTCTGGTTTCATAGGTCGACACGCAGGCAGCTCTCTGTCTTTTTTTTTAAACAGCTTACTGTAACATGAAAAGTTTGTTCAGCCCTGCAAAGATGCTACCTGTGCATTTGTAAATGTGTGTGTCTGTCTGTGTGTGTTCTCCCCACCTCTCTGGTTGAAGCACTCAGCAGTCCCTCTCCACTAAAAGTGCTGAGTAAGAGGGATGGTGTCAGATGACAAATCTAAGGGACAAACTGCATCTAAAGCAGCATTCTTTATAGTCCGCCCTACACCCCGCTCCACCCCCCCACGACTGTCTCCCACCAGCTTTCTCTCCATCTTCTTTCCTCTTTGTCACTCAAATCCCCTGATGTCACCGTAATATGTTGTGCTCGGTGGAAAGCGTTTTTGTAGCAGGCTACTCTTCTGCTCTGTTTCTCTTCTCTTCTGTCCTTGCTTATCTCTCCTTTTGCTTCTTCTGAGAGTAATAGAGAGAGACAGAAGCATCAAAGAAATGGCAGTGAGTCATCAGCCCCCCATGATTACTGGGAGTGCATTGCATTCTTTTACTCCACCATCAAAAACTCAAACTCTTATCAGCGGGTGACCACATTAAAATGGAAACTAAAAAAGTTAATACACGCATGTGCCCACAAGAACACTCGAATACTACACATAATCATACACATAATTTCCACTGCCTGCTCAGTTATTGACCTCATCATTATCTCTATGCAGATTTTCCAGCTCAAGCCATTTCAGCTTAAATACTTATTTTATTGAATCATATTCAGGTGCTGTGTGTTTGACACCTGGAGTGTAATGCAGTACAAGAAGTGAAGTGCTCAGACGTCGCCAAAGTAAAGGAGGCTGAAACCTTAGCTGCTGTGAACAAATCCAAGTGTCAGAATTGGGCCAAGAGCTGCCCCCGAAAACGTATTTTTTTTTCATACTTTTTATGGATATATGAAAAGAGAGGGACTCTTTATGGTCCAGATGGATGTGTTCATAGCCGACTTACTAATGGACACTGGGCGCCACTTCAAGCCAGCAAGGTGAAGGAGGGGTACTGAGTGGTGACGTTGAGAATGAGCAAGTCGAACCTATTCAGGTTAAAAATGTACTAAAAATCAGATCCCAAATCTACTGCTGGTTTCTGAAAGGTGCCTCTTTCAAACATTAGTACAGGAAGTCGGGGTTGTAATTCCATACAAAACAACATTTGATGGTTGCTGCTTCAGCTGTACACTTTGTTACACTTGTTCTAAACATGAAGTATAAACAAGTAAGTCTGGGGAAATGCTCTTTTTAATTAATGTGCCAGTATTTCTGCACATGCTCCCATGAGAAAGACAAAACACACTTTAGCTTTGTAAAACATTCTGGTTAGAGGTTAATATTAGTTTTTTGTCTCTGACTAAGACCGTTAGTTTCTTGATAAAATTAATTTTGAGGAAGACAATTAACCTGATAATTGTGACTGCTGTGTGTATATTGCATGCACACACGGAGATTTGGAGGTTGGTCTTGTGACTGATGTGACATCGAGAACAAAGTGTTGATGAAATAATCTGGACAGATATTTTATAAAGAATAGATCATAGTCAGACATAGATCAAGGCTTATTAGGGAGACACTGTGAGTTAGAATGTGCTGAGACACAAACACACAGAGAGTCGTCTTTTTTATCTGTTTACTTTGTGCCGCAGTTTGGCAAACTGGTTTTGTTTTCATAAAGCAGAACTTGGAAAACTGACAAGTTACATTATTAAACAATAAGAGGTTTAAATCTAAAATGAATTACATTCCTTTGCCTTCTCGCTGTCTCATTCTGGCTTTTAGTCTGTATCACTCTCCTTTGTGCTGCGATTTTTTTTCATCTCATCTGTGTACATAACCCCCCCTGCAGTCATCCACTGCAGTTTTCTTTCCCTCTTTTCTACTTTTTTGAGTCATTCTCCCCCTGTCGTTTTCCTTTCCTCCTCCCATCAGTCCTTCCAAGGCTTTATTTTGCTCAGAGGGGGGCCGGGAGCCATGTTTCTACCTAATGATGCATTGCCAAGAGGAGAAAAAATTTGACAGTTAACAACCTTCTCATCTCCCTCTCTCTCTCTCTCTCTCTCTCTCTCTCTCTCTCTCTCACACACACACACACACACACACACACACACACACACACACACACACACACACACACACACACACTCACAAACATAATCTGTTAGATATAGGCACTGGATCTGGCACTGATCACTCAGATTTGTAATGCAAAGTTAATTAATATATGTCATTTAATATATGTCATTTCTTAAACCTGCCAACTTCTGTTATCTTAACTGACCTCCTGAGACTAAAGTGCACATAAAAATATTTACAGATTTGTACATTAGTACACTTTCAAATTTGCATCCAAGAAAGAAACATGTTACATAAGGACCTAGTTAGAAGTTGGAAAGACCAGAGAAAATTGGGAGAAAGGGTTAAGAATAAATTTTGCGTGACCTATTTTGTGGCTTACAGGATTCTGTAGAATATGTATGCAGCCAGAATGAGCAACTATCATCAGCTTAAAGAAAAAGAAAATCAATGATTAATTCAATTTTACCAACTGCTGGAACTACAGATTGGCAGTCTGAAATTAAGAAATTAAACTTGTGCACCACTCTGACTCATTTTGGGGTCCTGAAATCAAGCGGTTTGCATACAGTACATGTCCCTGCAGTATCCCTAATGAGAAGGTTGTCTTCTTGACTTGCAGTCCAGATGTACTCACCATGTTTTTACTATGTATGTAAATCCTGATTTTTTATTATTCTTTAAAACTTTGTGGGACCAGTTTGTCACCTGTGTTGACCAATTTGGAAACATTGGGGCATTGATACTTTAAATGCATCCCAAAGGAGTGATTTCTGATGTTGGAAGGGCGGGGGTATTACTTAGAAGCTTAACTGCAGGTCTTACATTGTGCTATTAGGTTGCTTTCTTTTTTCATCTTCATTATACTCTCTGTTTTCTCTTCCCCTCTGTCATGCCTGGCTCAACACCATGCACTTTCGAAGCGGCTAATTTCACCTTTCAAGTTTAAACAATGCATATATTCTGAACTAGTTAGCCTGAATCTTGTCTTTGGACTGTTGCTTCACTTCAGTAACCTTAGCAATACCTCTGCAATGAGATTGGTATTGTTAAGATGAACTTCACTGGGACAGTAGTTTATGATATCCCTTTGGCATTTCGTGTAGCAGCGTCTTTCGCATTGATATAGTTTTACATTTTTAGCTTGCGGTGATTGTGATTTTCCTGTTTCAGGTACATTTGTGGGGTTAGGTTAAAACAAAATATCAACAGCAATCCTACACTAAAATTTAGGTCCTAATCAGTCCCTTTTCCCAAGTTTAAATTTTTATATTCACTGCTTTGAAAAAGCAGCAATCACATTTACGAGTGCTTTGTTTTAGTGTTTCTGTTTGGTTAACTTTTTATGGTTTTTAGGTGGCAACATTTGTATATTCAAGGCATCAAAAACAAAGTAGGGAAATATAAAATGTTAATATGTTGCTGAGCTGATTTGGAATAAAAGCAAAACAAATGACAAAAGCACATATTCGAGTACTGGTTTCCAGATAGCTACATGCAATACACTCATTTGGCAAACCAATAATATATTTATATACATTGTCTCAATGCCTATGGGTGAATGCATTTTGTCACTGGTTATTGTTTGTGTGTCTTTAATTTGCATGCAGCTTTTCCCAGCTATCATTTAGCTGAAATCAACCTTCCACCCCACCCTTTCCCCCCACATTCACTGGCTAGCTTGTTGTTTTACTCTCTCTCCCATTTTTCTCTCCCCATCTCTCTTTCTAATGAGACGACACGGCTGCAGTGTTCGTCTTCCACTCGGTGACAGCCTCTCTGTTGCCAATTAGTGGTAGAGTCGCCAGCTCACTGTTTGTCTTTAGAGATTACATCTCTGTTTGTGTGCACAACCCACAAATGAGACAGTTCGCTTAAAGGCCAAAGATCTAGTCAACAAATGTAATATACAGGGAAGTGTGATTTGTGTGTGTTTGTTTATTTAGTGTACATATTTATACATATACTCTAGCCATCTAATCTATTAGGTACATTCACTTGTACAAAGCTACAACATTTTCAGTTTTTACTTGTATTGTCATGAATTTGAATATTTAAATTTTTATTAAGATTATAGTGATTTATGGTTGTGGAGTGCGTTACATTTAAAGGTGTTCCACATTTTTTTATGACAGCGCTCTTGTGTTGGGTAATGAAGTGGCTGACTCTGAAAGGGTCATGATAAAGACGCCGTTCGAATGACCCATACTTAGTTTGTCTTTGTGTAAACGTCTGCATATAGAAAACATTTTCTTTACAGGTCTTTTCCAGTTCATGTTAATTAAATCTTGTTCCAGTGTAAATCTCAGATGTCATTTTTGTGTGAAGTGTCTCCACTTGGATCAAAGTGTTTGCGTTAACAGATGAGAAGATGGAGGAAAAAAATTTACATAAATAGTCCAAAGAAAATAGCTTGGGGAAAACGATGCAGCATTCAGAGTGAAGAGCAGTGTACAGTCATACAGGTTAATTTGGTTTACCCCACCTCTGCCTCTGAAAAGGGCCCTATCCACGTCACTGTGTAAAGATGAGAGAACACTTATTTTCTGAACTAGATGTGTAAAAGACATGTTTAAACATTAACTTGTATCCCTGCTTACAGCCACGTTTAAAGAGAAATCCTCTGATCTCTCACTGTTATTATCACGATCAGCGTTTGGGTGTTCTGTAAGTACTTTAACCCCTGCAGGGCCTTTCAGCCTGCCAATAATAAATTATGGAAAAAAAGGACTTCAGATCGTATTTGAATAAATAATACGTGTATGAAAAATACTTAGCTCCCTAATAATGTTTCTCACGTCCTCTTTTTTTTTTTTTTTTTTTAAATTACCTGGGGTTTATTTTTTCTCTTCATTACACAGAATGTGTGTATATGCTTTTAAGTCTAATTGACCAGTTAGGTGGTAAATCCATTTCAGCAGAAGTTATGTGAGAGGGCTGAGAGAGGGACTGCAAAACTGTGGCAATATTGAGATTATGATTATATGTTACGATTATTGATTGATTTCAGTGACAAAAATGTTTCATAGCACTTCCACGTAAACATAACACTGCTTTCACATTCATTATGTGCTGCATTCCTCCTAATGCACAAATCTTTGTAGTAAAATAAAAGCAGTATTTAAAAAAACTCACCTAAATTCAGTGAATTGTTTAAAAGATAAATCCAAAAAACAAATTAAAAAAATTACCCAAATTCAGCAGAAAATAAAATCAACAAGGTACTGTTTTAGATAGAATAGAATAGAATAGAATAGAATAGAATAGAATGCCTTTATTGTCACTATACAGTTGTACAATGAGATACAGAGCATCTCCAACTCAGTGCAAACATGTAGGAGGGGTGCACAGTTCTGCAGCACTATATACATATGAACAGTATAAACAGAAAAAATATATAAAATGTACAAGGTGCTACATTAAAATTGATTATAACATCTACACAAACAAATAAGGTGTTTATTAACTTGGCCTAGGTAAATCTCTCACCTTCTCACATTGGCTGTATCTGCATGATGGATGTGAATAAAACTCAGAGCAAAGTACTCGGCAGCTCTGAGATCTCGCTCTATTTCCCCTCTGATGTTTTGCATACAGCAGAGGTTTTGCTGCTTTGGAAAAATAATTGCGCGAGATGATAACATACCTTTTGTCCACCGTGCTGACCATTTTTCTGAAGCCTTCATTACTCACCGTGTTTATTGGACACTTATCTTTGACTCAGACTGAATGCAATTTTATTGGTGATTTCAGTGCATCTTTGTGAGCCTGTACAGGATGTGCTGTACAGGCTCACCTGTGTGAAGGTCTGAGTTGACGTTGGACGATACACTTCAGCAACAATTGTTTTTTTGGCCTTTATGCATTCATTATGCTGTATTTTGTGGTTTGTTTCCAGGCAGTTAAGTTAGATGTGTTGCTTTGCAGCACAGACAGAACAATATTTTGCAACAATATATTTAGTGAAGTCTACTTAAATATCTTCAGAGAGTATCTCCTCACTTCAAATAACAACTGTCACTTCCTGCTGCTGCGCTTGTCTGAGTTTATTTCAAAACCAAAATAAATATCGGGATATTTAATTTGTTAGATTTAGAAATGTGCGAGGGCTACGGCAGTCAGCTACAGATTTTTTGAGAGCCTCCTCACGTGGTAGCAAATGGCAGTCTGTTCCAGTGTTGTGTCCCCGCAGAAAAATAACGCCTCTCATAGCAGTGAATCATCGCAGCTTTCGATTCACTGAAAACAAGCAGTTAATCTGATTCCCCCATTCAGTTTTTATAAAAGCCCCAAATTTCATGGTATTACTGATATTGATGCTGAGCCAGGGAAACACTGTGAGGTTGAAAAAAAAGGTATTTTTCTGGCTAATTAATATAGTGTATTAAATTCAGAGACATATTCACTATTAGAACAGAAATGACAATAGATGGAGACATGAGGGTTAATAGTGTACACAGTGGTCTAATTCATGAGAAATTTCTAATACATAATAATCTTTCATCACATTTAGCATTTATTTTAGAGCAGTGTTGCAAATCAACAAACTAAACCAAGATCAGGTGAGATGTCTTCCTGACTTCATCATGGTGAAGGCAACGAGGGTCAAAGCCAACCTCAGGATGAATAAAGTTGCTTGATTCAGGACAATGAAATGACCATATTTTACATTGTTCCTACCATCAAAAAAATGAACATTGATGTAAATCATAGAGTCAGCACTGACTGTAGTCAGCACTACAGCCAACCTAATTCAGACATTGCTCAGTTTTACGTGCCCGTATCTGTTACCGCGACTGCATGCATCCAGACTTGTATCACACTGATAATGCTTTTTAAATGTTACAAGACCCAATATACAGTAATACCACTGCTGTCTGGACTTTGATGGAAAAGTAAGCAGCTCCATAAATGAACGAGTACTTTCAGATGCTGTCAGATTAATGGAAAGGAGTGTATGTCTGAAGAGATATATAGACAAGCTGGGCAAGAGAAACAGTAAATAAAAAAATAAGCAAGCAAGCAAAATCAGTTTAATGTGTGTCTACACACACACACAAGTTGGTGTACCCATTTTCCATCATCAAGTTGGATTTCTCTTTACATGTTACATTATGTGATTCACTGTCAGTGAAGTAACTGGCAGAGAAGCTTTTTTAGCCCATTTATCCATTATGGAAAAAAGTGCCAAAGGGCCTGTCAAGCTTGTCTCACCAGTTTAGGCTTCACAACTTTCATATCTGTCATGCACGTACAGTGTAACAAACACTCACATATACCTGCTCATACATTTACTGATCAAACGCTTGTGTCGTTTTTGATAAATGAATACTGTCTTTAGCAGACTGCCAGAGTGGGGAACACCTAGTACATAAATATACACATACTATTGAAGTCCCCTGTCCGCTATTCAGTATCAAGTGACATGTTTTCCTTTAAGATGCCCTCCTTCAGAAAATGGCCTAGGTTGTTTCTGCATGGTCTTACTACATTTCATGGTATCATTGCATCATTGTATATAAACTGTCCCGTGAAGATGGAGTAGAACAAGCCTCCCAGAAAGCCTAGAGAATGGTGACTTCTGTTTAAAATGGTAAAGGGTGTAGCACTGATCTTTTTTTTACAACCATTACCATGGTCAAAGGAGTTTGCAAAGAAAACCGTCTGGACTTCTTTAAGTTGCTTGAAGACGTTTCACCACTCATCCGAGAAGCTTCTTCAGTTCTAAGGTCAAATGGCCGAGAGTCCCAGATTTAAACCCAGTGGGAGTATCCCCCCCAATGAG
Organism: Oreochromis aureus; assembly: GCF_013358895.1. Taxonomy (NCBI): domain Eukaryota; kingdom Metazoa; phylum Chordata; class Actinopteri; order Cichliformes; family Cichlidae; genus Oreochromis; species Oreochromis aureus. The sequence continues at coordinate 13,824,661 of NC_052950.1, forward strand.
GGACAAAGGACCCCCTGGTGATCCTCTAATCACATGCGCCAAGGTGTGAAAGCGTGTGTGGGACCTAATCAGCCAGGGTTTCTGGTGAGCCCATTGTGAAACCTGGCCCCACCTTGTCATGTGAATTCCTGAGGTCAGATGGCCCAGGATGTGAGTGGGCGTTAAGGCGTCTGGGGAGGGAACTCAAAACTGGATTATAGATGGCAGACAGTTGGTGTCGTAAACCACCGCCTCTGTTCAAAGATGGTCGCTCACAGTGGACATATATGGCCTCTTTCACTCCTCTTTCAAACCATCTGTCCTCTCTGTCCAATATGTGAACATTGGCATCCTCAAAAGAGTGACCTTTATCCTTAAGATGCAGATGGACTGCTGAGTCTTGTCCTGTGGAGGTAGCTCTTCTATGTTGTGCCATGCGCTTGTGAAGTGGCTGTTTGGTCTCTCCAATGTAGAGGTCTGGGCATTCCTCGCTGCACTGTACAGCATACACCACGTTGTTCAGTCTGTGTTTTGGAGTTTTGTCTTTCGGGTGAACCAGTTTGTGTCTGAGTGTGTTGCTGGGTCTGAAGTACACTGGGATGTCGTGCTTGGAGAAAACTCTCCTGAGTTTCTCTGATACACCGCTACATAGGGATGACAACGTTGTTGCGTCTGTCTTTCTTATCCTCCCTCGCTGGTGTCTGATCTTCTTTTCTGTGCCTCTTTGCTGACTTTATGAACGCCCAGTTAGGATAACCGCGTGTTTTCAGTGCTTCCTTTACATGTGTGTGTTCCTTCTTTTTCCCTTCAGGCTTGGAGGGAACATGTTCTGCCCGGTGGTGTAGGGTCCTAATTACTCCAAGTTTGTGTTCCAGAGGGTGATGGGAGTCAAAGAGGAGGTACTGGTCCGTGTGTGTGGGCTTCCGGTAAACTTCAATGTTGAGGTTGCCATTCTCTTCAATGTGCACAGTGCAGTCCAGGAAAGGCAAACAGTTATCCTTTGTGTCTTCCCTGGTGAACTTGATGTTTTTATCCACAGCATTAATGTTGCCAATGTTCACATATTGGACAGAGAGGACAGATGGTTTGAAAGAGGAGTGAAAGAGGCCATCTATGTCCACTGTGAGCGACCATCTTTGAACAGAGGCGGTGGTTTACGACACCAACTGTCTGCCATCTATAATCCAGTTTTGAGTTCCTCCCAGACGCCTTAACGCCCACTCACATCCTGGGCCATCTGACCTCAGGAATTCACATGACAAGGTGGGGCCAGGTTTCACAATGGGCTCACCCGAAACCCTGGCTGATTAGGTCCCACACCCGCTTTCACACCTTGGCGCATGTGATTAGAGGATCACCAGGGGGTCCTTTGTCCCTCATTGGGGGGGATACTCCCACTGGGTTTAAATCTGGGACTCTCGGCCATTTGACCTTAGAACTGAAGAAGCTTCTCGGATGAGAGGTGAAACGTCTTCAAGCAACTTAAAGAAGTCCAGACGGTTTTCTTTGCAAACTCCTTTGACTACGATGACCTGGATGACTGAGAACCTTCACAGACAACCATTACCATGTAGTTTTTGCACTTAACATAACCAAAGTGAATGTGAACACAAAAAAAATAGCAGTTATCAGTGAAACATACAAGTGTTCATACATTACATTTGTTGTGTGTGTGTGCTTCCTAAACATGTATACAGAAATGGTTGTATACAAAAGAAACATAAGAGTGCTAAATTATCAGCTAATGCAGGAGAGGTGGTTAACTAGTTACAACCACAAACCAAATCCTAAGAAGAAGAATAAAATAAATTGTTTCACTAACCAAATCTGGACCACAGATTTCTTGGATGGGCTTTTAGTACAGCTAACCACACAGTAAGCCACACTCTTTGTCATATTAATGCATGAGAAATGCTCCAAAAGGAACCAGCCCCACAAGCATGAGGATGAGGGTTCTACTGCCGTCACTTTGAACTAGCTGAAGTGAAGCGTTGCAGACACACCTACCACTGAAAGAGACCCTGCCCCTATTAATACGATCTTCAAACCATAATAAACACATACTATAGGAACTGCACTTTTGTCACTTTCATGCTGGCTTAACTTCTCAGCTGAAAAGTTTGCTTGCTGCTTGCTCCTTGGACAAACCAATTTAATAGTTCTGTGTAAAAATAATGTATATGCAGTGTTATCTTTTTATGCTAATAGGTTTGTCATTGGCTAAAGTTCACCTTTCTCTTTTTCATCTCTCTATATCCATTACTTGTCAGCTGCTGGGGGGTTTCCTGCAAGAGAGAAGCCTTTAGTTTATTGGCTGCAGATGCACTTTTGTCTGCAACATTGCCTGTCAGCAAACATTTCTATAATTCTTGCTTACTTGGACCTGGAATGTGTTTTTTTTATCATTTCAGCTGAATTTTGACTCCTTTAGACCTCGTTTTGAAAAGCTTCCCTGAGTGAATGCATGTATTGTTGGTTCAACAACTCTGTGTGTGTGTGTGTGTGTGTGCGTGCATATGTCTACCTAGGTCTGAGTGAGCATGCAAAGGTTTGCACTAGCTAATCTATCAAAACAAGTGTTTGTGATTGCCAGTGGATGAATGACCTTTGGGGCCTTCCTCGAGTCCCCTGTCACATCATGTGGTGGAGATAGAGGACACAGGGGGAAAGAGCTGACAGAGAAGGCAGGGAAGACTTGTGCTGGGTGAATAACTGTGTTTTTTTAATCCATTGTTCATGGACGACTTTTGCTGAGCACGCTTGCTCTTTCTCAGAATCACCCTGCTTCATATTCATGCATCTGCACACAGTCTCACCTGGCAGCTTCTCAGTACAGCCATAGTCTACTGTTATACTTTATTTCAATGAGCTGCTCCATTGGAGCCAAAAGAGGGAGAGCGCACTGCTCAAGGGCACAATGCCAGTAAGTGTTGAGAGATGGAGAGTGTTTACACATTTATTTTACATGCCCAGAATTCCCCAGCTGGTCTGTAAAATTCAGATTTGCTGCCTTCTGGTCAAAAGCCATTTTTCTAATCTTTAGGCTGCCACCAACCATAGCTGAGTGAATACATTTTGTCTTTGGAATCTAATAGTATACAACCATTTTACATATTTGCCCACATTAAGCTTGCACATTAACTCAAAGTCCCAAAGAACATATGCTATAATTTATATCAGTAATCGGATATCAAAATGGTGAGGGACAACAAAGCATTGCTGTGCTCTTATTTAGGTTCTCTGTGAAAGTGTGCAGTATATGAGCATAAGAATATGATGAATCCAGATTTTGTTTTATGTTTTTTCTGACAATATGCTAGCGGTGAATCGTCAGTGCATTTAGGAAACAATATTATGCTCCCAAATGAGGAACCCCTGGGTTTGTAGACACCTGTTTACTGGGTGTGCCGTAAGTATGTGTGAGTTTGCACCCACCCACACACCCTCTCTCTCTCACGCTCTTTATGAACACATGCACTCACTCACACACACTCCAATGGCATTTAGGCAGTGACATTTTCCAAGTGACATTTTGTCTGTGGCCAAACCCATACTCACTGAGCATGAATCCAGTCATGCTGTCTTCTAACTTTGAGCCAACAGACCAAAACTTACACATACGTGACGTTACCATCCCCACATGTGTACACGCAGCTAACTGAGTTGGGTTTTAGGAACTAGCAATATAAAGTGATGTGAAAGAAAAGCAAAATAAAAAGTACAATAAAATAAAAATAAAAGTTAAAATTCAGTTTTAACTTTTACTTTGTTAAAGTGAAAATGGAGACGAACACTGCTTTGTTGAATTTTTGTGTGCGTCTGTCTGTACAGGATGTGCTATCCAAGTTCTTTAGGGTTGATGCACACATATCACAACCATATGCACTTGTTCGCATATACAATGAAAAGAGACAGACGTACTGGAACAGATAAGAGAGAGTGCAACAGAGTAGCAGTAAGCAAGAGAGCAAAACTGGAGACTTAGGGAGAGATGATTTCATTTTACCCACTGAGCCCTTAAATAATTTAACGAGAGAAAGATCTGTCAGGGTATGGCTGTGTTTGTGTGCTGAATATTTATAATCCATATAAAACTGTTATGGGCCAGCTGTTGGCAGTCATACGTCTCAGGTGTGTGCAGTTTTTTTAACATTTGAATTCTAAATCCAAACACCTATAGATCTCTCTTCTGGTCATCACCAGTGGTTTACTATATCAGTACTTTGAGGAAGATTTGGATTATATTTTCACTGTTTTTCACCAGGTACTCACCTCATGGACGGCATATTTTCCGTTCCCTAGTAATGCAGCTTTTTTTGTTTGAGTGTCTTTCAAGTAGTTTTCCTGATTTTCTCTCTGCCTAGGCTGGAGATATTTCATTATTGTCCTTATTTTTACCACACAACTGAGATTTGCAGGGCTTCCAATGAAAGTTTGAGAACTAAAAATATCAGAAAGTAAGAATGTGCTGTGAGGTGGTAATGAAGTTTTCTGTGACACTTTGCAAAGGTCACGTTGTTCTTTGTGAATGAATACCACACTGATAACTCGAACTATAATTAATCCACATATTGATGTCATGTTGCGTCAACTAACACATTTAAGTAAACAGATGTAGAAAAACAGAGAAAATAGAGAAAGCATTTGGCAGTGTGATAAGCTACTTATAGATAGTTAGAGGCTGAAATGATTTTTTGCCAAAAGTTGCTGTCTGCTGCCTCCTTAGGAAAACACTGCTATGATGATGAGTCATAAAATTCAGATGGTAATAATTGGCTCCAAATCTGTCCACACCAGGGACAGTTCAGTATTTCCAGACACTGCTGACTGTAAACCCAAACTAGAAAACAGGAAATTCAAAGAATATCAGCAGACAAACCCCAAACTCACTGCACTAACAACAGAAGTACTTGTACTGTGTTTGCGAAGTGCAAAGAATTTGAGAATGTTTTAGATATAATACTTCATGTCTTTAAATCACTCATTACTGTTGTTATATTAGATGTTGGTGTTACTCATTTTTACTTGCTTACATGGGTAATCTTGCTTTAGCCAAAAAGTAAGATCTGCCCTGTCTCCAGTGAAGCAACTTCGGCACTTATTGTCATTGAGGCTTTCGTCAGCATACCCTGTCCTTTTGGGACATTATGCCTCTTTTCGAGTGAGCTCAGCTATGAACATTGGAGAAACAAGATGGCAATTTAGTCTTGGAGAGTAATGCTTGTATTTACACAAGTTGTGATGTCCTGTTGGAATAGGGTGTGACTTGAAATCAAATGCATAGGACAAAACTAGAAAGATTATTCAGATGCAAAGATTACCTCACACTAATTACCTTATCAGTGTGGGTAATATATGTTACATATTCATTCGTGGCATGCATTTTGTTGATTCTAACAATTCTTTTTTTTTTTTTTTTTTTTACAAATTTCTCAAAATTATATGTTTGCAGGATTTGCATGTATTTATCAGGTATCAGCTGTATTTTATAATCTTTAGTTTTGTCATTTCAGTATGAAGACATTTTGGGGTCTTTCATTCATGCTGTTTTCAGATTATTGGATCTTATCTTGATAATCAGATTTTTGGAAATGTCAAAAAGTATAAAGATGGGTTTCTTTTTTTGTAATAGCATTCAGCTATTTGATTAAGCTCCTATAGCTTGTTACTACCACTAATACTAGTATTATTATGATTTTTATCATCATTATCATTATTGTTGTTGTTGCTGCTGCTGCAGTAGGAATACCTCCTTTAATTGTGCCTATTTGTCTTTTAGAGAACTGCTTAGTGTTATCAGTACTTGTGTGCTGTCTAATGCATTACTGTTATACCCATAATCACATAATCACAGAGCACCCCTGAGGTATTGCTGCTAATGTGAATTAAATTTTGTTTGAAGCAGGCTGATACCGAAAAGGCCAGTCATCAATGTGTTAGGAAGAATGTAGCGTCCCCAGTGTACAACAAAGATGAATCATGTGTTACGGAAAAAGAATAGGTGTTAATGAGCAAAGTCGATGCAGAATGAAGCCAGGCTGAGCTGTGTGATTTTTTTTTTCTGCCTATGTTTTCACCTGTGTTTACCCCTAGGGCCATGTACTCACCAACACTGAGATATGCACACACACTAACACAGACCCCACGATGTCTGTGTTTTTCCATATATTCCTAACACTGCTGTTAACTTTATATGATAAATATTTTTTATTATATACATTCCATTGAAAAATAAGATAATAATAGTAGTAAATTGTGAAATTATTTTTACAAAAATATAACCTCTAAGATTTTGTTATTTAGTATAACTGCAGTAATGTTAGCTGGTTACTTACTTAGAAAGGCATAACCACAATGTACTGATATTGGAAATGGAGTTTGTTTTTTGTTTTTTACAGCTAATCCTTTTTATTTACACAGACAGTAGTTCTCACTCAAACACAGACAGACACACACACATTCAGAGACACACACACACAGTACGCCCCCATGCCAGGTAAGAGTAAATACTTTTGTAAAGACATACAAAACCCAATACCCAATTTTTTGAGAAAGGGTCATTAACATTAGCAGGCCCTTTCCAGTAATCTGTTTTCCTGCCTTCACTTTTTTTTTCTCCTTGCGGACACATGTACATTAGTAGGAGTGGATCAGGTATCTCTCCCGTGGCTCTCATCCCGTAGAGCTGATCAGCAGAGATCTGTTTTTATTCCTTTCTCTCTCTTCGCTCTCCTCCAGTCCTTGCTTTCTCTTTGCATCCCTTCTCCTGACTTGCACATGCACACTCATTAAAGTGATAGACAAGACAAGCAGAGGAAGGAGTGAGGCAGAACTGAATCTCAGCTAGAACTGAACCAAATGTAGGCTGCGTGAGCCTCAAGTTTATGTAGCCTAGGTTTGGTTTAGAGAGGAGTAACAAGCCTGATTGTGACTGTGTGGAGAATTTTAATGTGTATGGGAGTGACAGAAAAGAGGAGAGTGACCTTTTACAAACTCCTCTTCACTCCTCTTTCCTTCATTCCACTCAGCTCATCTGAGATTTTCCACACCTCTTTGCTGATTGAGGAAGAGGAGTAAAAGAACAAGAGAGAGATGGAAAGTTACTGCTCAAGTAGAAGGTCATAGTTCTATTTAATTGCCTTTTGTCTCCTATCCAAAAACAGCACAGTTAATATCTGGCCATAGGCCACTTATAATGATTGGGTCTTATCTCTAGGCAAATTGTTCTGTCCTTGTCACTTATGCAGAAGATCTTCTGAATTCACCCAGCAAAGCTGTTAAGTGCTAAAAAAAAAGTGTTTTTAAAAGATTTGAAGTTGGGTCTTCTTATTAGCTGTTTTTCTTCTCCTCTCTGTAGTTTTTTAGTATTTTTAGTTTTTGAAAAAGCTTGCACGGAGAGCTGCTATTTGATAATGTGACAGTGTCTACACCCCTGTGGGGATGTTCTTTTCTCTCACCCTTCCCCGCAGAGAGGTCAGGCACACATCTGCACGCTGTCTCTCGATGTATAAGAGTTTCATGTCTTGGACTTTTTATCCACATATGCATTTATGTACACACAGGTGCATATCTGTGTGTACATGAATTTGTATGTCCAGTAAGTCCACAAAAACAATAAGAAATGTGAGAAATTAATCCTGGATTAGTGAGATTGGACGCCAACGTGTTTATGCTGGTCTGTTTCTGTCTCTCCATTGGTTTGTTAGTATGCAGGAATCAATTTGAAGTAATTATGTTGTAAATAAATGCAAAGTAAATGAAGTAAGAAGTAAAGCCAAGTAAATGTTGCTCAAAAAGAAACTTGAAAACTGGGTGTTTACCTCCAGGTGGTGCTAAATTGTTTCCTCTATCTGATCTTGACTTTGGCACCCAGGGGGCACTGCAAAACACTGTCAGACCTGTCCACTGGAAACCCCCCCCCCCTCTAAAACAGTTCCAGAAAAGATATTTTTCTGTGACCCTGCAGTTCCTTGAGAGGAACTTATTTGACGCACACATTTTGTGTAGTTGCTGAAACTGTTCATCCAGTTAAGTTTGATAAAACACTTGCAAACCAAGTATATTCAGGTCATACACAGTATTATTATAAAAAAGGAAGCTTCTGCTGTTTACTGGATGTTGGTGATGAACATCTGCATCTGCACTAAAAACTATATTTATACACGGTATATATGCGTTAGTCTTCTGTAAATACACTTATGACTATCGCCCACTCCTTCCACCGTCTGCTTTCTGTGGGCGAATAAATGAAGGCGCAGACATTTCTCTGAGAGTAGTTCAGGTATGCGAAAGGGCAGGAGCTGTATGTAGGAGGAGCCAGGGCCTAATTTATAATGTCGAAGGTGCGGAGGGGTCTGTACAGTTACCATAGAGACCTTTGTGGCTGACTGCAGCTGCTGATTTCTGTCGCCTCTTTGTTCTTGAGGGGGATGCGATGGCTCACATGCACAAAGCTTACACAGTATAGTGTCATTTTACATCTTTTGATGGTACCAAAACATACCATCTGATCATTTTTGGATCTGGTGAGCTGGGGTCCAGGAGTATATCAAGGTAATGTCCATCATGGAAAATAAAATGTTTAGTATGTTTCTTTGGACTTACACAAGAGAAGTCAGAGTTGCAGACATGAGTTTTGAATGTTCATCATATAAATTACATTTTTGAAAATTTTGTTATTCAGTGATTCTCAAATATTATTTCGAGAAACATTTTAAAGCTTGTTAAAGGTGGATACATTTTCTCCAGCAGAGATAAAACTTAAGGAAAGTTGTAAGAATGTATAGAAAAACAACCAGTCTTTGTCTTCGGATTAAGTTGGATCACTTTAAGGAGAATGACAATGTACAAAATCTTTTAAAACCCTTCCAGTTTTTGTGTTTTAAAACACAACTTACTGTAATTCATTCTACTTTTGGACTCTTTTCATCTTTGTGTGCTACCTTCTTCTATTTTTCTTTCTACTTTTCTTTTTTTTTCTAGTTACATTTACATGTTGTGAGCAGAGCAGGGTTCCTTTTGTTGCAGAAAAATGCCCAGTTTACTCAGCTGTTATATTATGGATTTGGATCATTAAATGTTTTATTTTGGGAGGAGGAGTGAGTCTATACAACACATATTCTTAAAAAACATTACAGGGACTGTCTCGTTTTAAGTTGCTAAACAGTTTTAAGACCTAAGCGTTGTTATAACAGTGGTAACATCGCCAACCTGTATGATGATCTTCTCATGTCACAATCTCAGCTTGTTGTCTTATGTAATTTTTTCTGCAATACTAAAGTTAGGGAGACTGTGAGGGCCATGGCTGGATTCAAGCTGTGTTTAGGGTCATTATCCTACTGTAGAAAACATACTATTTCTGTTCAGTTTCAGTCTGGATTGCAGACCTTCTGCCTACACACAGTAATTCTGGTTCCAATCCAGCTAGCACTCAAGCAGCGGTATGAATGATGATGAGGCTACAATTAGGCATGTGACACAACACAATGTGGTGATCAAGAATCAGGCTTTAGAGTTAAGTTTTGTTGCAATTGCTGCAAATACCTATAAATACAAATGCTTTACCAGTGGATGAAAACAGTTATCCTTTCCCTGCATCCATAGTTATTAGCAAATGTAGTCATAGAGCCAGTTGGCCAGTTTTTATGTTTCCAGTAAATACAGATGGTAAAGAGAAGCTTGTAAATAATATATATTCCCTACTATAAACTTTTATATAAATAACAACTGCATTTTTCCCTTTTTTTCTGTAATTTTTTTCATTTAGTCTCCCAGTTCACTTGAATTGAGATGTAAGGCACTTTATTCCCCTTTTTTAATGATTCATAATTAGAATTTTATTTAAATATTTGATGATGCCAATAAAAGAACAAAACATATAAAGAACAGACAGGTAGTGTTAGAAGACAACGTTGTAACTACCTGAATGAAATTGAAAGGAATATGTTTTAACAAGTTATAGAAACGTGTCCTAATCGATACATCTTACAGCGTTACACATCACCACAAAATGCTGGTGGAAGTGAAAGAAAGACACATGTATCCCAAAGTTTGTTATATTTTTGCTCCAAGTATTAATTAACAAATCCTTCACCACCACTCTACTTGGAGGTGTAAGGTGTCAAGGTGTAAGGACTGGATTGGAATAAGGATACACTCTTTAGCTTTTTACAGCCGCTGTGATGTTTGCTGTCAGAATTTGTTAATATTTAATTACAAGTTAAATATTCCCTGTGTCACTGAGTGCAACGCAACCCTCGAACACCCCTGTGCTTAATGGTTCGAAAGGTGTTATTTCCAACATACGTTTTTTTTCTGAAAACACACCTTTGCTCATTATGGCCAAAAAGTTCTATTTTAACTTTATCGAGACTTCATCAAAGTGTAGAGCTCCAAAGCTCATCTTCACCATCATTTCTGTTAGCTTACATCTTTTAATTATACAAACACGATTTGCTACTTTTTAAAAATTCCTGCTTTTTTCTTATTTTAATTTGTAGAAGGTTAAGGAGTTCTTTTGAAGAGGCTTTCCCAACTATCAATTCAGTTGATCTTATACCTGCATACCAATTGAAAGTTTTGATTAGGGTTCCCCAAACTTTTGCATGAGTGTAGCCAGCTCTCCTTTTAATTGACAATTTTTGATTGCCAAGGGCTTTGTCATCGCTGCGTTTACTGACCGTATAAAAGAAAGGCATTCTGTTCATAATTGTTGTTGAGCACAAACTCCTAAATGTTTTTGTAATAAGCTGTAAGTATGCTTTTTGCTGCCTTGTAGCTGTAGCTAATAAGAATATATAATGGCATGTACTTAGAAAAGTCAGCCGAGCTCTTTCATCTGGTAAACATAAACTGTCCTTTGGCCAATTCACTAATGTGGAACTTTCTGATGGCATACCATCCTGGCTTTATTTGTAAAGTGCTTTAAAACAACCACAATGGACCAAAGTGTTTTACAGAAGTACAGAAGTAAAAGACATAATAAAGAACACCATAGCAGTTTATACAAGGCAAAAAATACACATGAAATACAAATGAAATAAATAAAACACAGAAAACATGAGAAGAACAGCATTGATTGAATGAAAAAAATAAAAGACAGATGAAATAAATAAAGATAAAAAAGTTGTTTGAACAGTTTTATCCTCAAAGTGTTATTAATCATGACATATCACTAACATACCAGTGCCTAAGGCGGAGGGATATGAATGAATATAAGCTGTGACCAAGGGCTATGCATAATTTAACTGTAACTTGCCTAACAGGTTTCTCTTTGGGTTTAGCATTCAGACATTACCATGTTACCTCAGAAGGTGTTTAAGATACTCTACCATTGAGGCATAATATATCATCAATTAGCATAATGCTACTTTCGGTGCAGGGATTTGCATTTTTGCACCTTGAGGATTTAAACGAGTTGCATCTATGGCAAACAAGGTGACAGAGCAGTCTCTTTGGGGAGCAGAACAGAGCAGAGCTTTGAAGAGAGGCACCTTGCTGTAAAACAAAGCCGTAAATTGGAATTACGGGCCCAGAGGGTTTAATAGACTCTGCTCAAATTTCCAGCATTACCTTACTTTGTAAATCATAGAGGTGGCTGAAACTCCTACTTTATTCTTTATTGGTGAATTCTGCAAGATTTGACTTGTTGCTCATAGAACAAGAAACACATTTGCATGGTTGTTGCTGATTTAAACATAAGCAAAGAGTGAGGTGAGTGAGAGCACAGAGAGGAATTTGAGTGGGAAGAAGGTAGCTGTGAGTGAGTTATTAACAAAATGGAATGGGTCTAAAATAGGCTTCAGAATACTTACACCCCTGAAACATATATATAAATATATATATGTGTGTGTGTATATATATGCATTGTACTGTAACTGTCAGTTAACAATACAAACGTTAGGCTACAGTTCCACAAATCGACACAAGCCCCTATCCCAGTGAAGGCAAACAGATCTTTCTTTTAGTGTTTAAGTATTAACACAAAGCTGTCAGAAAAGCTGAAAAAACTTCAGAGTGATTCTACCACAGAAACAGGTGTGTGTGGAAATGGAGGATACAGAGTGCAATGCTACAAGCCTGACTCACTGTTTTGTCATTTGTTAAAGATCAGGTTTTGTCTTTGTCTTTGCTAGGGTCGGCTCACACTCAGCTTTAACATCACACTTAACATCAGTTTGTGTTAGCGTGCTGCCAATGCGGCTGCTTTGAAAGAATGGTGTTGGCAGCAGTGGATAGTTGTTTCATGCTTGGTTGCAAGGCACATTTGATGATGTTTTTCCTGTCTGCTTATCATGCGTATACCTGAAGAAACTTTGTCAAACAAGCAACAACATAACTACAATACAATAATGCATTACTTCACAGATAAATGTAATGTAATTACTTTGTAATCTGTTATACCAAAACTGGGAGACACATGCCACTTAAGCTAATACCAAAAATTAGATTGGTTTGTTTTTAGACACCAAAGCAGGGAAAGAGAGAGTGTGTAAGCTGTTATTGGGTGCATTCATTAAAAAGGGGTAAAGGAGAGAAAGACAAATTAAATTGTGTTGTTGGGTGTTGGAGTGCAGGTGGGATTAAGGTTGGACGCTTGAGATAGTGACTGGAGATCATCTCATTCAGAGTTTCTAGTAGCTTTGAGACAATGAACCACCCCAGCACACACTCTTTAGCTCTCTCTGAAATGCACACGGACTTGTTCTTGCAAACACATGGATATCATATGTTGGCATTTACTACATTTAATTTGAATGTGACACACTCACACAAACACAGACATACATAAACATACTTGTAGATCTATATTGGTTTAAAATGCTGTTTATCCTGCTAGGCCAGATAACTGACAGAGCTGGAACTTAAATAGTTAATGCATCAACACATGCACACACAGGTAGGTTTTGGTTAAGAGTGATATATAATCAGCACAAGCAGTTCTCCCCATTGATTTCTGTCTTAAAATCCTGACAGTAACCTGCAACCCACCAAACTGTAGTCACTGAAAAGCCTTCTCTAACTGTAGCAACAGAACCATTAAATCCACAGAGTACACATAAAGCTCTTTTTTAATGTGGCTGTGATAATATGAGAGTAAATTTAATTATATTGAAAAGTTGTCAGGACTAAGGTTGTTTTACTGTCAGGGTTTGTGACAGGATTTCATCTGCAGTAATGCATTTTTTCATTAAATACAAAGGTTTCAAAATACGAATACCTAAAATTGATTAAAAAAGACAGAATCCCACCAGTAGATATTTTTTTTCAGTAAATGACATTGTTAACTGTCTAACCTGCCAAATAGGAACACACTTTATTTGGGAGCGATACATTTAATTAATTCCACAGATATCTTCACATTCATGACCCTCGAGCTCCACACAGTCGCTTGGATTGAAGCGATTCTTTGCTCACATATTTAGAACACTTTCAACACAACACTCTGCCTACACATTGCCTAACACATTTTTCTCACCTGTCAGTCAAGTTTGATAGCACAATTATTTTAACTTTTTTAGAGCCGTCTTCCAGTCATAAGCTGTTTCGATGACCTATAATCCCTGACTTCCTCTGCAGACCCCGAGTGCTCTCCGTCTCTCTGTCTCTTTCTTTCTTCCTTGTTCTCTCTCTCATTCTCTCTCATGTTCTGCCTAACACGCAATTTCTTTTTATGTCTTCCATCAGGAGCTTCAGTTTGAGCGTCTGACCAGGGAACTTGAGGCTGAGCGTCAGATTGTTGCCACCCAGCTGGAGAGATGCAAGCTGGGATCCGAGGCAGGCAGCATGAGCAGCATTAGGTACCAGGAAAACCTCTGTGTGTGTGTGTGTGTGTGTGTGTTTGTAGTATGTCATCTTTGTACATCTTCAACTTCAAATATGATATGAATGCACTACAGTACACACATTTTCTTCTTTGCCTTATAAAATAATGTTGCTAGTAAAGGACAGCATTCCTCCTGCTGTCGGGTGCATTTATAAGATGGATAGATTGGGATGACACTCACTTTAAAAGCTAAATCAATTACAAAAAAGTACACACCTGTCTCATTTTATTTTTAAATACATACTTGAGCATGGAGTAATTAACACTTGGCTAATGGGGGTTTGCACACATACATAGACGGGTGTATGAAATAATAACACTGTACCACACAGCTGTGTAGACTTTAACATGCTGTATATAACACACAGTTTAGCCGCATTCACTTCATACACATACACTGTACACATCGTACAGCAGGCACATCAAGGAGGATTTCTGCATGGGTGCATGGAGGGAAGCTTCTGGGAGACGACAGTGTTTATCAGTGTTTATGCATCACAAATGCTTTGTCTTTACATGAAGGTATGACACTACACACCTTCCCCCATATATTTACATGGCCACAAAACCACTCTATGATTTAATTTGTTTATGCTCCATTGAAAGCTTTTTGTATTATTATAATATTTATCAACATATTAGTCCCAAAACCCATTAAAATACGACCTCAGTCATGCACGTAGGTCTGACCTTTGTGTTGAGTAATTATTTTTAGATAAAAAGAGAAAAGAGAGCGCTTAACATAAAGAGATAAGGAATATAAAGAGTATCTGAACCTTTCTTCGAACAGAATGAGCTTCTTTTTGCATTCACATCACTTTTCACTTTTGAAAAAAAAAAAAAGAAGTAAAAGTTAAGTTCAGTGGAAAGTTGGTGAAAATTGTTTTTTTTTGTGTTCTGGGTTTTTGTGTGCCTGTTTAGTTGTGTTTTGTTGAGTTTGTATGAAATTTGCTATCATGTCAGAGAGTCAAGTTCATATGCATTCAACATCCATCTGACTCCCTCAGGCAGCTGTTTGCATAAGTACGCAAACCTGAGGGGTGAAGACAAACTGTGCACCAAAAAAGAGACTTTTGAACTTTATTTACTTGAGCTGAGACTAAGATGGAACTTTTTTATGGATAAATTCAGAGGCTTCCTATCTAGGGTTGTGTTTGAATTTGGTTACTCGTAAATATAACTTGACAGTCTTTCAAAAATAATCCCAGTGCCATCATCAAACACTGAAACTGAGATTTGTAACTTTTACATTGGAGTGTCACAGTCTCACCTCACAGCACCAACGTGACAACACGCTTCAAACCTTCAGCTCTGGACCTCAATGTGCTTTTGTGAGAATTTCTTAAGTTAAATTAATTAAATAATTGATTTGCTAATTAACTGAATTTGAGCATGTATATCTGTTGCTGAATGTTAGACCTGTGATTGGCTGAGAGCCTTTCCTGGGTGTACCCTGCCTCTCATCTGAGCTAGGATAGGCTCCCGCCCTACTGCAACCCTCACTTAAATAACCAAATAAGCACAGTATATCAAGATGGTACAATTACATATTGTATTAATATCTGATGACTTGAAGTACCTTACAGTGCTCTGCTGTTGTTACTATTGATTCTATAATTTGTTTGGATTGGTAATTCATGCCAAGCCATTAAAGAAAAATATACCGTATTATTCATCATTATATGTGGTTTCAAATACTTTTTAGGAACTATGGAGCCACGTGGATGGGATGTCTACATATATGCAAATATTTTTCAGAATTTTTTCTTTTGGAGCATCTTTATCTCCTGACTAAACCCAGCATAGGCCCTATCACTCTCACACATATACTTGCAACTGTTGTGGCATTTTACAAATGAACAACCTAATTGAACTGAATTAAATTTTCTTTGCTTGAGTCTTCAAATTAAAATTCTGCAAAAATCCTACTTTCTGCAACATTTACTCTTGTTTTATCTGAACAAGTGTTTGGTGCGTTTATGCCTGCAAATGCATGTGTCTGGGCCACCAATACTCTGTCTGCTGTCATCTCACAGTTATGTCATGATTATCACATCAGATATAGAGCATTGGCTTAGCTAGTGCTTGTGTGCTGACAGCTCACTATATGACAGTGAGTCCACATCCATCCTTATGTGTCAGCGTGTGTCAAATCAGACTTGTGATGTGCGTTTGTCCCCCTTTATGTCCTTATGTATAAACACAAACACATGAGACAGCACACCTCTGAGTTTGACCATTTTAATTTATTTTGTCTGTCACTTTGACTGGCATTATCTTTCATGCAGATTCTAAAAGAGCCAGTTTCTTTGCGTGCAAGCCCAAGTATAGATATTAGTCTTTGCAGTATAACTGTGAATGATCAGAGAGAATATGATGCTATCTAAAGAGACAGCTATAACCTTTCCCATGGTCTTCAACACCACCAGTTATTTTCTCTTCCTTCATCTGTGTCTCAGTGACAAGCAGCAGCTAAATATGGAAAGTGTTGGTAGGTGTTATTGTAATAAAGCAAAGTATTAAATAAAAAAAAAACTGTCATGAGAGTGGTTTTAACAGGAGATTGTATTAAAACGTGTTTTCTCGTTATCCTTTCAAATTTTAGATTATTCCAGTTCTGATAGTCCATATTGTTTGGAACAGGGTTTCCTGTGGGGTTCAAGCTACAGCTGCCATATTCAGTCAGCAGTTAAGCCATTACTCTGTAAGAAATATGCTGGGGTGAAAGTTAACTTAAGAGTGCTTATTCTATAGAGTTGTGTGTGTTTGTTTATATTATTATACCAAATGTGTGGATTTTTTGTATCCCAGCTGTTTGTGGGTTTGTTTTGCACATGCTTGGAGCAAATGCTGTGTTTGTGTTCGCATGTCTGTGTGTGTTCTTGGCAGCTGCTGTGAGCCTGCGTGTCCTTAGTTGTGTTCCGCTCGATAAAGCAATTCAGGCATCTCCACGGACTCCTCCTCAGAGCCGAGGACCCTAAAAAATGCCTGACTGTGGTGCAGAAACCCAGGGCAATACTGACTAACATCTGTTCACACTGTGAACTGCTGGCATGCGACACAACACTTTACAGGAAGGAAGCATTCACTGGCAGACATACACACCCACGTGAACACATAGACTCCAGACAGCATGCCGGAACTAATTTATCATTTTTCTAACATTAGTGGTAAGTGGCAGCCAGTGGGAAGCATTTGCTCCTGCAGTTTTTTTTCTGTCTGACTGGCTGTGCAGCTTAAACCTTCAGTGCCCTTTTAAAAGCATACCTCTGAATGTTTGGTTAATATATTTCAATTAGCATCAATGTGTTTTTGCCGATATAAATAAATGTGATAAATATGATGAATGGTGATGAATCACCAAATGATATAAAGTTAAGAATAGGAACTCATGGGACCTGTCATAACCTATGCTTTGGCTATGACAGAAACGTTAGGGTCACACACTTGGACAAGGCGAGCAGATGGGGCACATGTATAGATATAAGTATATAAGGTGATATCACTTGGTTGATAAGAAATATTTACTATATCTCCTACCACCATGTTCTAACCTAAACATGTTAATAAGTGGGTATTACACTAGGGAATTTTGTGGTTATGGATTGGCTCATTTGTAATCATATTATCAGATTTACAACCAAATGACTCGGATACTTGGGTAAAGACCTGAGCTGATAAGTGATCCCCACCTGGTGGTGAGTTGCAGAAGCTGGCAGGATGTATGCCAGGCAGGCCAAGTGCACTCAAATGTTTAGTAAGGAGACCCTAGGGCACCTGAACATTGTTCTCCCATCTCTAGTAGGGCACATAAGGTGTTGGAATACAGGCTGGGGACATTGTTTGGCTCATAGGCCTCAGACATGTTTCGCACTTATATTACTGTGTGGAGATGAAGCCATAAACTAGTTGGTGCTCCTGGTGGCTGAAAAGCTTCTATTTTATTACAACTTAACATTATAAAACTTGTTTAAACCTGTATGCTGACTTCTTGGAGCTCATACCAGACCTGCCTTTTCCTTCTGTTATGATTCATAAAGTTATTTTCTATTGAAAATGCACACATTGTTTCTGTTGCGCCTTGCCTGTATTCTCAAAACTCCCTCAGCATACGGTAATAAAATGTACAGCTCGCTAACATAAAGGTTCTCCATCCTATGCCTGGTTTGCAGTGACCTTGCTGGGCATTCTGGAAGATATTATTAGTTCATTAAAACGCTGCACCGTAAACTGTTGCGGAAATAATGTGAAGCTGGCTACTAAGCTAATCGTGACTTGGGGCAGTGGATTATCAAGGCCATAAATGAGATGTCACGTAGGTTTATGGATTCACTGGCTAAATTGAATTATTTGGTTGTCATGTTTAAACTGGCCACAAGCAAAAATAACACCACCCTGATGCCTTGTAGCTAGTATTATGGCGCATACTATGATATCATAAATGAAACACTGTGGATTTTGCAGGCACGCTTAAGAACAACTAATACACAGTGCAAAAATAAAAGAAATAGGGACATTTTTGTAAAGCCATGTCATTAAAGGGAGATGAATTAGAATGAAAAAGTCCATAGCAATTTACCAATTAGTTCAAAGCAGAAAGGTCATGTCAGATAACAGGAATCAAAGCTGAAAGAGACAGCCACTCGGCTGGTATGCAGATGACAAGGGAAGTTGAGCGAAACAAATGTGACCTCTAAATGAGTCCTCCGTTGTGCTTAATGGAACTGTTAGCATTTAGTGAAGAGATATGAAACTATCCCTACTGGAGGCAAGGGAATGTAATCCCAACTCAGTGAGAGAGAGCGAAAAAAGACAGAAGAGAGCAGGAAAGAGAGGGAAGGAAATTGCTAACAAGTTCCATTACTCCATGGCAGCCAAAGAAAAGGTTTATCGACATATTATCTTTGTTTTTGATACATTTAGGTTATTTTAAAGAACATCTTTAAATAAATGATTTGGAAGAATATATATTGACAATTCTGTGCATGAGAGGGATCACACCTGTGATCACTGGAACAAAATGTAATATATCTGATCTGATACTATGAGAGAAATGACCTGGCCTTCTCAGTTCTTGACCTATGGGCCATGTCTACCTGTATATCTAAAGCACTGCATGGTAAAGAATTTCCATATGAACTGAATCTGATTGTGAGACTTAGCAAAGATTGAAACAGGCAAGGTAATATTTCAGACCAGCTACAAATGAGTCAAATCAGAGTTGCAGCAGTAATCAGGAGGTACATGAGCCACAATGGCCATGCTCCTAAAACGGCTCCTGAATAATAGGCTGTAATAGCACATCTAAAAATAATATTGTTGCTGCTTGTATTCAGATGTGTAAAAGTTTGTTGCTTCTTGCTGAAGTATAATATAACGAGCATAGTTAACATTTGAGACTAACACAGAGAGTGAGTGGCAAAATATGTGGGTGTGCATGTGTGTGTGTGTGTGTGTGTGTGAATGTGAGGGATTGTGAGGCGTAAAGTTCATGTCCTGAGGCAGTAACAGCTTTCTGATTGTGTTGTTCAGACTTACACATCTGCCCAAAGACCCACTGGGTAGGTCGGAGAAAGGTAAAGTCAGAGTGTTCATGCATGTGTGTTTATGCACGCGTGTGAGAGATATAGACAGAAAGAGGAAGTGAGGAAGAGAAATGGAACAAAAGCACTGAGTCACTACACATACTTGCCCTGCTGTGCATTGGTGCCCAGTCCCAGAGCATATATAGGACTATTTATTCTAATCAAGCTGTGACATTTAGTTCCACACCAACAGGGACCAGCTTCACTCTTTCTGCTGCACATACGAACATACCCACATATACACATTTTCACACACTGTGCCCAAGTCTTTACTCAGGGGTAAACACACTTACTAGACTATAAAGTTGTCCTACCCTCAGGAGCAGACATTCACACAGTTTGGGCTTAGTTTTCACACACTTTAGACTTGATCACAGCAAGTAATAGACCCCAGACACACGGGGAGTGCTAGAAACATTTTGAAATAAAATTGCCTGCTTTTTAGCTACAGAATTATGTTTGTCTCTCTTCTCTTCTTCTCTTCTCTTCTCTTCTCTTCTCTTCTCTTCTCTTCTCTTCTCTTCTCTTCTCTTCTCTTCTCTTCTCTTCTCTTCTCTTCTCTTCTCTGTATTAAACCACACAAAAGAAAATAGTAATAGTAATAGTAAAATAAAATCCTTACCTCTCCCAGGCATAGCATATGTTAAAACAAAGAAAAAAATAGAAGTTACATATCCACACACATAAAGGTAAAACCAGCTTAACCCAGGGCTACTGTCTGTGTATAAGATTGGGGAGTAGCATTAAAACAGAAGGGAAATAAAACAAAAGGTTTATTGCTGTAGCTGTATGGTATTTTGTCAGGAATGTTTGAAAGGAGGTCTACCAGAGACTTGAGAGTGTGTGCCACCTTTATCCAGGTTTAATAATGCAACATAAAAAACAAACACGAAAACAAACAGGAGACTCATTTGAGTCAGGTAGGCCAATCAAATGATGGCTGCTGGTTAGATTTGTCACGATCCTGGGTCTTTTGACCCAGCGTTTTGAGTTTTAGTTTATTTTGATGTTTATGGTTCATATTGAAATTCATTGGGTTTTCTAAGTTCATTTGTTTATTAGTTTCCCCTCGTGTTTTCAACCCCTGTGTTAAGTCTCCCTTGTCCTTTATGTGTTTCATGTCTGCATGTCTTTTGTTGTCATGTTCATGTTGTCATGTCTGTGTTTCATTATGTTTCCTGTTTTATTTTGAAAGAGATCCTGTGACATCGTTATGTTCATTTGTTTCTCCTGATCACCTCATGTGTGTATTTAACTCCCCAGTCTTCCTGTGTTCAGTGTCGCGCCCTCCCTCATAGCTGTGTGTGATTTTCCCTGTGTTTTCATGTATGATTTATTATTAGTTTTCCCAGTTTAGTTTTGTATCGTTTGGCTTTGTTTCCAGCAATAAAGCTGTGCTTTTGAGTTCTCGGTGAGTTTTGCATTTGGATCCTCTCCTGCCTACACACAGCCTTTTTGTGACAAGATTTCTTTCCCACTCTATCCTGACTTGTGTTGGAATCATGGAAATGTGAAAAATTATAACCTGGCCACATTTACATAAGAGGTTGGATGGCAAATGCTAGAAAGCTTGGTTAGCCAGTTGCATTTGTAAAAACAAACTCAGCAAAACAGCAGCAGATTTCCTCATCCGGTTAAAAGTACGATTAACCAATCAGCACGAACTATTACGAAGTGTTCTAAAAGTCCCAAGCACTGCAAACATGGTGGTGCCCGGGACGGGAAGTTATTAGTTACAGAAAGCAAAAATATTTTTACTTAAAAAAAATGGTCAGAAATTCATTTACATCTGCTGTAGAAATGGGGATGGGAACATGGGAGTGAACTGGCACTGACTCATTTTTGGAGCCAGTTGGAAATGGCCGTTTCCTGAACTGTAGTTTTTGGCATCACTGAGCTTTCTTCGTTTTTCAGCCTCAGAGGTTGCGGCTTGCTCTCCACTGATTGTACAGCCTCAAGGCATGTTGGGAAATGGTTGGCTTCCTCTTTGTCTCTGCCGTCTGCTCTTGTCTACTTTCCAGGCGATGCACAGTTAATCTCAAATGAGGCTAATATTTACAAACAGGATGGAACAAGCGCTGGAGGCTCTCGTAGCAGCTCATCTAGGGTGGGTCATCCTCCCAATGAGTTTGTGGATGCTCCGTATTTCATCCTGGATGATGGTTGTGGTGCTAACCAGTCCCTGACCACCCCTTTTAATTGGCTCTAAGTGCTGGACTTTGAGTGGGGGGTGGTTGGAGTTCTCATGTGTGGATTTCAAATTAAACAACAAGATGGGATTGAAGTGCAGATGTTTGGTTTTAATTAAAGGAGTGTGACAGAAGTCTTGCATTAACATTTTGGAAATTACAGGCATAGTCTCCCATTTCAAAAGCTTAAACGTAATAGGATCATTGACTAACTAAGCAGTTTCATAGCCAGGCGAAGTCTGTTACCTCATTACTCTATGACAAATTAACCAGATAAAACATCTGGAGTGTCAAAAAAGTATTTTGTACCTTTTCAATGTAACTCTTAGTATAAGGTGCAAAATTATGTCAATCCAAATAAAGGACGCCATCGTTAAGCTGAAAAATCTATTAAAGAGAGACAAAAAGATTCAGAAGTGATCAAATCAACAGTCTGGTACATTGTTAACAAGACAGGAATGGCAAAACCAAAATACCATGGAAGACGATAAAAGCTGACGATCCCAGAATTCTCTCCTAGTTTAAGACATGACCTTTACAATAGAGGAGTCAAGAACACTGAAGGAGATCGGCCTGTCCTTGTCAGTGAGACGCTTTCATGAATGTAAATATGGAGGGTTTACAAAAGGTGCAAACCACTGCTTTTACTGAAGAAAAGGCGGTACAGATTAGACTTTGCCAGAAAACATCTAAAAGAGCCTTTATAGTTGTAAAATAAATCCCTTGGTCAGATAAAACGAAGACTAACCTGTGTGAGAATGATGTGAAGAGAAAAGGAGGAAAAGTAACACCTCATGATCCAAAGCATACCACATCATCTGTCAAATGTGGTGGAAGCAGTGTTGTGGCATGGAGACGTGTAGGTGCCAGTGGAAAAAAGTCACAAACCTCTTTTTAAAAAAAAGATGATTATGGCACATAGCTTATTAAAATCAGAAATCCATTTTCTCAGATTATTTCATTACTTCATAATGGATGTACAATACAGAACAGTTTCTGAAAAGTATGTTCATTTATACGCTCAGCATTTGTTTGGGGGCTCCTTTACTAAAAATGACCAAGAATGAATGTGGTGTGGTATGAAGGCGATCAGCTGTGGCACTGCTGAGGTCTTATTGAAGCCTAGGTTACTTTGATATAGGCTAGCCTGTATTTTTGGGTTGAGTGTTTCTCGTCTTGCTCATGATCCCAGTGATTATCAAACCATTTGGTAGTAGTTTTGGCACTTCAGGCTGGTGTCTTGCTGATAAAGGAAGTGAGCATGGTGATGGAAACATAACATGCTGACAGAGAACTCTGACTTTGGACATGAAAAAGACTCGTGGATCCAACCACCAGCAGACAGCATGACACATATGAAATTTATACTGTTTGAAATAACATATTTTAATAATATTCGAATTCACTCAAAAAAGTAAACATTTCACTTTAACTGTAATGAACTTAAACTTTTAGAATTAAATTACAGAAAATAATGGAAAAATATACATTTTCACTTATGTGTGTGTGTTAAAGTATGAAGTTATGAAGTTATACTGTCTTTGGTCAGTGTATTTCAGTCCGTTTTTGACATAATGACCGCATCATTTGAAATCTCCAAACACACAGTAGGTCCACTCAGGGGTTATTTCATTTTAATGTGGGATTTAATTTACTGAATGGATCCATCATGTTGGGACAGCTTTTGTATTTCATACTGTGGTTATCATTTTCATGGTCTCTTTTTGTCCCTGACCACCCTCGTGTTTTTGCCACAACTAAAATACTATCCAATTACATTCGTTTATCTCACTACACCCCACTCTCTAGTCCTTCGTTGGGTGATAATAGAGGGATCCATCACACCATTAGCTGCAGGCGGTTTTATAAGCTCAGCAAAATGCTGCATAGAGGGAACTCAAATTATAGGCTGCTGCATTATACCTTAAAATACGCTTTGTGTTTGAGCTTGTGTGTGTATGTGTGTGTCTGCATGAGTGATGATGATACTGCAAGTCATGCTCCCTGCTAATGACTGATGATGCATTTCCAAGAGCAGAAGAGAAAAATGGTGGCAGGTGGCGACATCTCTCACAGTGCTGTCACCCCCGCTGTCTATCTTTCTGTCGGCCTCTCTCTGTGTTATTTCAGCTCTCCCTCATCTATCTGTGTTTGCTCCTAAATAACATCTTGGCTTTTGCACGGAAGGGAGAAACCATGCCTTTGGCTTTGTGGCTCCTTATAACATCTTGCATTCTAAGCATCCAGATAAGCTGCTTTTTAAATGAGAATTGTTTAGATGAACCATCTGAGACTAGAAAAACATTGGAGAGTTATTGTGCTGTTGTTTCTGATTGAAAAATGCACTTTCATTTAAAAAAAAAACTCAAAAATGACTGAAGAACTGTTCTCTGGGGTTACAAATTAACTAGTTATTGTTGCTCAGGGACACTTATATATACAGTAAATGTGTATGTACAAAGTATACTTGAAGCTTCAGTCTGTTTTGCCCAGAAGCCACGGACTGCCCCTGACACTAATAAAGCCAGCAGCTTTAAAAACTGAGAAGCTAAAACATGAAACCATAATACTTGTATTGGGGTATTTGTTTATTAGTTTGGGATGATGATAATTTTGTCAGTTTTTACTATTATCACATATCTTGCAAGAAAGTTGCATAAAAAGTCATGTTTTAGGTCCACATGCATAAAAGAAGTGAACAGCATAACTGTGACAAAAAAAAAGTTTTTGCAAAGTAAATAACTGCCTTTCCTATTATCTATATACAACATATTACCAATGCAATATGGTAATATGCATTGGTAATATTGCAATATTGCAAAATCAACAATTTATAAAACACAAGTTTTGCATTCACCTATCTATCCGTCTGCTTTTGCTTATCCAATTTATTCAACTTAGATCCTATCCCAGCTGCCACTGGGGGAAAGGTACATCCTGAACAGATCACCAGTCTGGAAAAATTACATATTTTGTCATTTTTTAAAGTGAAAAATAAATGCAAACCCTTCAGTAAACACGATAAAAATGACCACTTTTCTTTCCAAAATTTTTTGTTTATCTTATTAACTAATATTCAATTAAAAGTGTAAACAAATATTGAGACCTGAAGTAACTCATTAGACTTCAGTTGACCTTTCAGGACCTGTTAGGCAGGTAAACAGCTGTTAGTAATTATTAGCTGAATATTTCAAAGCTTGATAAATTCTCTGTAAAATCAAATCTTGTGGTAACACTCAGTATACTCGGGCTAGTGCAAACAACTCACTGAGGCTAAGGCTAATTGGTGCCTACTAAACAGCAAATGCTATAAAAAGATAGAGTAGTTTCTATTCCCCTTGGAATATTCACTGTGTGAAATGTCACTTTGAAAGGGAACTGTGGAAGTCATGAGAGGATCTAATAGACCAAGAAATCTGTCAGATACTGTACTTCTGCGAGGCAGAAAAGCAATGCAAACTGCCACAAATGACTATAAAGGAGCTGCATAAAACCATACTGTCCTCCACACAGCCCACATGCTTAAATGACCACGTTTCCTACAGCCATCAAAAGAAAATGTTGCCAGCAATCACATTGCAGTAGGCAGCGCCTGAAAGATGTTAAGTACCTGGATACACGAGAGTCATTTTGGAAACAAAATACGAGCAAACTGTTAAATACATAAAGCAGCTTCGAGCGAACTAAAACTTTTGATATTGACTTCATTTGAAATGTGTGGGCAGATCTTGAACATACTGTGCTCGCAAGACAGTTAAAATGTCTCAGTGATCTTCAAGGGAAGAGGGGGTGAAAAATCTTAAAACAATAATAGAAAAACTCTTAGCTGGATACTGAAAATCTCTGCAAGCTTTGTTTGTTCCCACTTGTGCTGTTATAAAGTATTAACTTTTAGGTTTTTATTCTTTAAATGATATCAAAAAGTTACATTATGTTACCATTTGACTAGATCAATAATGGATTTTAACTGGATCAAAATGTAATTAATTAAACACAAATTAAATGAAAAGAAATGAGGAGTGGCTTTGTCAGTCATGTGATGAATGTGTGAAAGCCTTGGAGATCCTTGGGGACAATTAAGTGCCAACAAGTGTGGTTCCTCTTAAGACCCGCTCCTCACATCCTGCCTAGCCAGAAAGAGCAGACCAGACCATGCAGAATGGGCAGGGTCATCACAGAAGTTTTGTTTGTCTCCTGTGGGCTGTATTTACTTTTTATGAGTTTTTTTTAAACTGTCAGTATTGTCAAAATATGCAAAACAGTTGTCTGTGTTTTATTATCTTATTTATCAAATCTTATGACACGTTTGCCTTAGTGAAGCTTTTCTGGTTGTCTATATTTTCCTGCAACATCCTTGTCATCCTTGTCAGTTCAAGTTTAAAAATCAAATGAAATCCAATCGTGTCAGTATTTTCATGTCATTTCTCTTTTTTGTTAAAATGAATGGGGTTAGGACAAATAATGGCCTTCTGCTGTTTGCTGTTCTATATGTTATGTATACTTATTCCTGAAGGAGTCAGCAGCTGTTGACTCCATGTCAGCTGCAAGGAGACAGAGGCCTGTAGGGCCAACAGCATTGGTTCGTGTGTGTTAGTGTGTGTGTGTGTGTGTGTGTGTGTGTGTGTGTGTGTGTGTGTGTGTGTGTGTGTGTGTGTGTGTGCCTACCCCTGTGCATGTGTGTGTCCTCATGGTGAGGGGAATCGGGGGTGTTTGGTTCATTAAACATGCAAATGCATGCTTATCTTCCCTCAACACCAGATAGTGGAGAGAATAGATAAGAACCAACCAAACCATGCCAAAGAGGCAGACAGAGAGGAAAACAGTGCGTTATGAAAAGAGTGAAACACTGAGGCAAAAGACAGAGAGAAATGAAGGAGGAAGTGCACAGGAGGACAATAGAGAGGACACAAAAACAGAAAGTGACAGATGAAAAAATTACTTATTAACAAATGGAGGTTATGTGTTAGAATAACTGATGGCTGTTTGATCTCATGTTTTGACTGTGGTTTCCCTGTTTTTGTTTTTGTCTTGATCCTTAGCCGCAGTAGCCCCTCAACATGGTATTTTCTTGTGTTAATCCTCATCCCTCAGGGATTAATTATTTATTAGATAGCTTTGACCATATTGCAAGAAAATTGCTAAATGCAATGCTTCTTTTTATTGCTTTGGCCAATTTAGAAATCGCAATGCTTAACTAAAGAGAGCACTGTAATTACAAGCGAAAATAAGGTGATAGATATGACACTGACTGACCATGGCAGATACAAGTATCCTTCCTGTTTTGCTGATGTTTTTCTGTGTTAGACAAAGACACAGTATTTTCTTGCTAGTTCACATCTTCAGTGTTGGTGCATTTATTCATGATTGGTGCTTAAGGGGCCTCACTCTGTGCTGAAGATACCCAGAACTCATTACATAAAACTTTCACTGTGCGTGTGCATCATTTGGTGTTGTCTGGATGATACCCCTTTTGACTTCGGTACTTGTTCTTCTGAGGGAAAGTCTGTATCTTTGAAAGCAGTTATTCATAAGCATTTGTGTGGGATTATTGTCTCAACGTTTGACTGAAAAAATAAGCAAATAACCAAAGAGATAATCTCTCTATGTCTTGTTGACAACACTTGAAAACTCCATGTGTGTGTGTGTGTCCACATGTACAAAATGCCTTACCTGTCTGCTCTCTTGTAAGGTGTGCGGTTTTCTGTGTGTGGTGTGTGTGATCAGTCCTGGGGAGCAAAATGTTCCATTTAACAGGATTAAGAAACAATACAACTGTAATTAACAACAGTTAGTTAAAAATAAAATAATCATAGTGGTGATGGTTTACAGAAAAATAGCTCATTACTTATAATACATTGATGTATGGTGTATGGATGTGTAGTTTATAGTCAGCTGGGACCAACAATCATTCAAAAGTTTTAACTATTCAAATCAGATTACATTTCTTCCTGCAGTATTAAAAATACATTTATGAAGTTTTTTAGATAAAAAAAAAAGATACCCTGGGATTTCCAGAAACCTGAGTATAATCTCATTTACATTCATTGGATATAATTAGATTTGATGTGCATGAAGGTAATGTTAAGGAAAATATTCACAAAGTTGGAGTAACCACAATTAAATAAAATGTAGCATGTGAGACAAAAAAGTGTAATGTAGAGAGAGACAGACAGAAATGGGGAAAGGGATGTGAAAAAGAGCAAAAGCGAGTGTAAAATCTGAAAAAAAGAAGTGAAAAGTGGTTGATGTAAGCACGTGCCTCAGAGAAAATTTGAAAAGATTGTTTTTTGTTTGTTGTTTTAGAAAAAGGGATAATATGAATGATGAAAGCGCAGGTTTTGATGAAGATTTTGGCTGCTCTGATTGCACGCATGACTATTAAAATGCAGGATGTAGAAGCTGTACTGCTTTCCAATTTTTATCCGCTAGTGATATCCTTGTAATAGTCAGTGCTAGTTGAGAAAGCTCAGGCTTGTGCATGTGTGTCTTTGTGTATGTGAGAGTGAAAGACATAGAAACTGAGATGGCAAGAGAAAAAGATGAGTATGAGTGAGTTTGTCCTCTTGAGGCACCATACCCTAAGGCCAAAGGAATCAGTGCCTGGAGCAGTTTAAGGAGAAGATTTTATTCTTGCGCTGTGGAGTCTATGTGGGCACTGAAAGATGTGTGTGTTTGTGTGAGTATGCGTTCCAGGGACACATTGTTTTGGTGTCTGCCTGTGTGCACACATCTGTGTCTAGTTTCTTCTTTTCACAGATTTTACAGAAATGTCTCCTCTCCTGTTTAACTTTGTGAACCGTACCAGCAATATCACTGATATGAACTGACAATATGAAGGACAGAAATTAAAAAAATAAAAAAAGCCTGTCTGTTTAGGCTTTAAGCCTTTATTCGACATCGTCGATTTTGGTGTCTAGATGAATACCAAAACCTTCAGCAATCTGAAAGCATACACAAAAAAGAACAAGTGATTGATTGAGCTGATTCATTCAAACATAAAGTAGCACATATGCTATACTGTGGTGTGACTCACAAAGCATCATATTCCCACAAAGACTGCAGAGGAACGACTTATTAGATGAACACAATAAAGCAAGCAAGTTTATTTCCTTTGGGTCAGGGTCTCCAGTTTAAGGACAAAGTCCCCCCAAGAGCCATAACTGAATGCCGTAATTACACTTTTCATTGTGACTTCTATCACCTCTTCTGGATGGTCCCAAATTGATTTTTGTTTGCATTGTAACCCAATGAGTCAGACGGTGCCCTGGGTGCGGTGAATCATTCGATAAAACTGACATAATCCTGATGAATCCATGTGGACGCTTACTGTCTTAAGATTTACATTTTTCTGTGCATTTAGGGTTAGGCAATGTTACACCTAACTGTACTGTTACACCCACTTAGTCCTTACTAATATATCCATCCATCCATCCATCCATCCGTCCGTCCGTCCATCCATCCATCCATCCATCCATCCATCCATCCATCCATCCATCCATCCATCCATCCATCCATCCATCCATCCATCCATCCATCCATCCATCCATCCACTCTTCTCTCTATCCATTAGGGGTTGGAGCACAGATAGGAGTTGCAAAACAAGATGCATATGAGGATGTTTTCAGTCTGCCGATGGGTTTGCAGTGTTTCAGGTTTTTAGTCATATTCCTACCCATAGATAACTCAAAGAGGAACTCTGCAGTTTTTTCTCAGCTAAAATACATGCATCTTATGTTCTTTTTGATTTTTAGTATGGCCGCTATTACATACCATTGTGAAATGTCTCTCAAAATGCAGCAAGTAGGAGCTGGGCTCAGACAGAGTCAGACTCTGAGGTGTGTTAGATTAGTGTCTGACTCCTATAGTATGTGATACTGGCTTTAATAAATGCTTACAGCCTCACATTGGGAGACAGAAAAAACCAAAATGACACATGCATTTACATATTCTGCACAGTAAGTTTATTAATATGCATATGGATCAGGATCTATGGTTGAATAGGCTATTTTTCATTCTCTTACTCTTCATTTCTTAGAGGTGGAATATTGTACACAAAATTCAGGTTTATTCTATTATTTGCTAGAATATTCCTTACTGTTCTTAAATTTTGGCAGTCATTGTACGGGTAGTACAATAGCATTCATTCTTGGTTGTGTAATGAATATAAAATCAAGTATAGGTCATTCTTTATGATAAGGCTGAATTAGGATTAAAGGATATACTAATTGAACAAATTTTTAATGTCTTTTTATTCAAGATGTTACCAAATGTTGACTTAAACCCACTTGGTGCCTGTTGAAAACAGCCTTCAAAATGAAGAGATTAATGACTTAGCAGGAAAAAGGAGAGAGACTAAAACAACTTGCAAGTTAGCTGCACTCTGCTATAGCCAGATGGCCTTGGTGTTTGTGTGTGCATATGTGTGCACTCTCAAGTCTTAGATAGACGCTGCTGAGTCATGTGCAGACCACCACATGGTGATAGAATGTGATAAATAAACCAGCTTCTCAATTAAAACCTCATCCCCAAGGCCTCAGTGCACGTCACATCACATCATTTTCATCAGTCACATATATGGATGCATGCATACCTTCTGAATTACTGCACAGTAGGCGTTGTAAACAACCTCGTCCTCTCATACAGATACACACACCTACACCATGTTGTTCTTTATGTAATGAAACATGGACATTATTCATTTTAACTTCAAACGACCACATTATTGTCTTATAAAACCTTGGCTGTCTATAGCCCTGAAATAGATGTGTCATAGTCCAACCGAGGCATTAGCATACACTATATGATCATGTTATTGATTTCAGGCAAACCGTAACTTTTTGTCTGAGAATGAGATGAAATCTAAATTGTTTGAAAATTAAAGAAAGATCAAATACACATAGGTGTCCGATTACACACTCTTAACCCTCATCCTTCTAACATATAACATACCTGGACTGGGATTCCTGGAGACCCCAAGAACAATTTACTGTAAGAAGCAATCAACCATATAAAACAGATGTGGAGGAGTACTGGCTCCAAATGACTCTGTCCAGACATGCTTCAGCGCAAGCTCATTTCTGCTGCCTGTATCCATTTTTTTTGTTCACTACACAGAACTCATGACCACAGGTGAGAGGAGGAACACAGATCGACCTATAAATCAGCAGCTTCGGGGTCAGCTCTCCCTTCACCGCAACAGACCAGTACTGTGTCCACATCACTGCAGGCACTATCAGTCTCGGTGTGTCCCAGTGTGTCTGTTAAGCTCCCGCTCCACTCTCCCCTCACTCATGAACAACACCTCGAGATACTTAAACTTGTTCACTTGGGGCAGCAAGTCATCGCTGACTAGTAGCCACAAGACCATTTTTCAGATGAGAGCCATGGCCACAGATTAGGAAATGTTACTTGTCATCCCAACATCTACAGACTCACCTGCAAATCAATCCCCAGTGCAAGCTGGAGCTCCTTGTTAAATTAAGCCAACAGAGCCACATCATCTGCAAAAAGGAGAAACAAGATCCCGAGACCACTGAACCCTCCACACCTCGGCTAACCGTAGAAATTTATGGCAAAGGAAATTTGCTCGCTCAGTCGGACTTAATCCTGGCAAACCAAGCTCTCATTATGATTGTACAGTAACAAACAACTAAATAAATCAGACACAACAGGCAATTGCACTCAATTTGCCTCATGCTATGCTTAGGACATCCTTTCATATGACAGAAGGAGCAAACAGTGGCTCCCTTCCTGTGTGTAATTCAGGAGCAAAGGTAACAGGCTCTTCCAGCTGAGTATTGGACAGTCACATCAACAGGTGGAGTTCCACAGGTGGAGCACTCCCATGATGCTCACTGCTACTCAGTGGGGCTTGTAATGTTGTAGTATCTGCTCTCTTTTTCATGTATGGCATGACCCAGGCACGCCCCAGCTCTCACACTTAGAACCAGCTGTGTCTCGAATATTCTAATAGGTTTCCGTCAGTGTTCTCCATTCATGATGAAAACAGCGATGGCATTTGAGTCGTTCTCTCTCTCTCTCTCTTTTTTTTAAATGGTTAAGAGCATGCCTGTATCTCCTCTGGATACTATCTGTTCCTATAATTTAGGATACATGGCAAACATTAATTTATTTATTAAAATGGCCTAAGGGGAATTGAGTGCTTTTGACTGGGGTTTGTTAAATGTGACATCATTAAGAATAAATTGATTGACAAAGTCATAAAAAATTTGAATGATAGAAAAACACACTGCACACTGAGTCTGCACAGACCCCAGTCTACAGGTGTTTTAAATGATCAGAATAACTGCTAAGATCAAGCTCAGTGCTAAACAACAATGCAGCACTACCTGTGCTGTATTATGATTAGTGTGTGTTACAGTGGAAGCTGTGAGCTTTTACGTTTAATACGCTGATCTACTATTTTTATATGTGGAAATGGTGTTATTAAATAGCATCTTGGTTCACAATTATTTTAGTTCGCTCTAATTAAACATGTCGAATGTGCGTAATACCAAATGACTACATTGTTTTTTTAATCTTTTTTTGTAATAACTACTGAACTTTAAGTGGTCTCCCTTGAATCATGAATATTGACAAGAAGATACTCGTGAGCCATTCTGCAATCATAGTTCCTGCATGGTGTAACGTTACGTGTGTGTGTGTGTGTGTGTGAATATGGAACCATAGAGTTGTGGTAATTGGTCTCGTGGGGCTTTCAAAGAGCCAGACAGTTTAAGGTGAATAACCTCTCCCCCTCACATGGTCACACACATTCTGCACACACACACACATCTGTCCCCACACCTCCACATACACCAACATTAAACACCCTCCTACCCACACACTCTAATATATCCTTTGGGGGAGGTGAGTGATGTAGACCAGCAAGTGCTTCATCCCCCAAAGCTCTGAGATGTCCTATCCAGCCATGACATCACATTACTGCCCTTGAGTGTCTCTGTGTGTGCCTCTGTTAAATCAGTATGTGTGTAAAGGTTTCACAGTGCCTGATGGGCTGCAGGAGATGACAATTTATTTATTAGACAAGATAGAGACAGTAGGGTGATTTCACTCATCGCCTAAAAGAAATATTGCTTGGTCTATCTGATGTCTGCATGCAGAAATGAATACACTTCCAGAACAGGCTGTGCCTTCTTCCATTCGTCTGAAGGAACACATTTGTGTAGATGTGAATGGGAGAAATAAAGTGTGGAATGGCCAAGGCATGAAAGCTGTTTCATTGGAAAGCTGGAAAAAATGACAAAACTGATGTTTCATCACTCAGTGATAATGACATGTCAAACAGAAGTGGCAGATAAATGACACTTTTCACTCAACCCAACCCTGTCCTTTAAGAACATGAAATGTTGGTCGTAGCACCTCAGGAAACCTGAAGGGAGGAATTCAGAAATCATTTTAGAGAGCATATTACCCAATTTAAACTAATGTACTTAACTGTACATCGACTTGCATTAGTGCCAATGAGCGTTTTACAAGTACAATCAATACTCGGTAATGCCAGCTGGATCAGGTATGTTTCTGACTGTGAGCCAGCAACACACACTGACAAATTGTGACTGCTGTTCTGGCCAATTTCCTCACTATTTACTTTGAAATCTTTATAATCCCTTTAAATTGCCTAATAATCATGTTTCATATTGGGGTTGGCATCACTTAGAGGTTTAGCATTTGTTTTTCAACATTTGAAAATGCATTTTGTGTAGAAAAATGCATCTGTTTTAAAAGCTCACTCAAACCTTGTGTTTGTGGTACAGTCACTATGCTATACAGTACTGCTGACTTGCTGCCTGGGAGCTGACTGTTTTCTGCCTTCAGTTTGTGGGTCAGACACCTTTGTCAGTTTGCTTTAATTTGCTAGAATGTTTAGCACATTTTATTGAGATTATTCTCATAGAAATGTGTATTGTTATGCTAATATTATAGCTACTTTGCCACATGTGATTATATTTTATTCAATGAAGCCACAATGGAGCTAACAGTGCATATCTTCCAATTAATATTCCTAATGGTTTAGTTAAATTGTCCTTTTTGTTTTATATCACACTGTAACTGTTGCATACAGTTCATACTGTGACCTTCTGAGATAGAAAATTCAACCTCTGTTTAACAATGTAAAGTAGAGAACGTCTACACCATAATGCAGTTAAAATATATGAGAAAGAATCGGCTGGTTGTATGGTCTACTGTGTTGAGCAGTAATGTTTTCACTCGGCCCTCTATTAAATAATGTAAGATAAGATTAAAAAATTAAGAAAAAAATTATTAGATTCTTGTTACTAATTCACGTAATGCTAAGTTACATAATTGTCTGATTGCTAGGTGTTTGTTGACCTGAGCTGATGTGGCAGCACAAAACCATTTGAGCCACCAGTGTGGTCAGGGAGGCTCCTTCTGCCAGTGCATCACTTGCAGTAGACACGCTGCAGCTAAATGCCAACAATTGGATTTCTGGACAGGTCACCCTGTTGTTAAGAGGCATTAAGTGGAGGAGATCTCAAGAAGCTTGTCACTGCTTGTATTCCATCAGGTTCAAGCATCTGTGGTGTTTGCAGTTACACAGTTTGAGTAATTGTTGCTAACCTCCTGTAAAGTTAATTAGTGCAACAGTTCTAATAGGAGCTGGCCAAGCAGGTTGTATGTCATGTTTTCTGTAGGGGACGGCTGGAAGGAAAAATAATGTAATAATTTAAAATGTTAGCATAAGGGTGATGTTATTTGTGATAAAACAATGATTCCTTAATTCACAGTAAACCTTCGGACAGTGCAAGAAATACAACTTCAGTATTTTTACAACAAAACACAGAAAACATACTGTTGGTTTAAACTCAGATATTTTACTGTTTCATGAAAAATATTAGTTCATTTTGAATTTGATGGCAGCAGCATGTCTCAAAAAAGTTGTGATGGGGACACCAAAAGGTGGGAAAAGTAAGTGGTTGCTACTCATTAGGTTAACTGGCAACAGGTCAGTAATATGAGGGTATGAAAAGAGAGAGGCAGAGTTTCTCAGACTCAAGTTCACCAGTTTGCAAAAAAACGTATTAACAAATTGTGGAACGATTATAGAATGATATTCCTCATACTCATTATATTTTGGGGCTGTGCTAAGCAGTGTTGGGGAAAACCAAAGTCTGTTTAGAAGTCTCATCACCTATAGATATTTTTGTAACACGTCTACTTTAATTACAGTTGCCACTAAGAATTGCATATACAGAAAAAATATAATTCAAAATTATGGCATTATTAAGCTGAAAAAATAGTACAGCTGTACTAAAATAACATGTAACTATGACTACCAGCTGCCTAGCTATGCACATGCATTGGTGCAACAACATGATTTGCACATGCATGGGTGCAGCAACATTATTGGCTTGCATCCTTCCTGAGTTGACTACTGATTGATGACACAGGCATTTCATTTTTGCTGTCATGTTCTGTTGAGGTTTCTCAACTTTGAGTGTTATGTCTCTCTCTTAAACGTCTCGGGGTTAACTGATTTTTTTTTTTTTCAAACGTTTCGACTGGTTAGTGCATTCAGAAAATCACTAGTTTATATTTCGGCTATGGTCGATGTTTCTCCAGCTCATAAACTGATGCTGTACTTTGTGCAGTTTATGTTTTATACTGTCTGCTGTATGCATGCATATGTATAGTTTTCTCTTATATGTCTCTTGGGGCTCCATATGGCCTACAGAGTAGACTGCAAACACGGCATAAAAAGTAGTTTGTGCGAATACCACAAACCTACTCTGAGATAAAGTATTTTCTTTTACTGAAATTTTAAAGTAAGTGTTCTTTAAAAATAAACATGCATCAGATCTTAATTTTTTTGACTGTGCTAACATGACATGCATTAATACCACAACTTTTTTTCTTTTTAAATTTACTGCCAACCAAAACTTACTCCATATTGTCTGAAGTTGAGCTCTTAACCTCTTCTTCAATAACAAGTCATAACAGTCTTGCTGCAGTGAGCCTTGTTAGATGAATATAAATATTAGACAGCTCCTGTCTGTGTGGAGCGCAATAATACAGGGCACACCCAATGTCAGGCCACCCATCCCTGGTGAATTATGCATAGAGGTATTCTGTCATTATCTGTACCGGTGCAAAATGGTGATAGCCCACCTATCATAATAACTATAATAGCTTGGTGATTTAGACTCACACAGCAGATGTTCCTGAATTGAAATAGTATAACCAGCAGGTGTTGCTCATAGTGGAAAGTCACATTTTGTCTATGTTCAGATGCATATGCACACACAAGTGTGGCTATATATGCATACAGATGCTCAGATACACATGTGAGACACATATATTTGAGGTGGGTGTTATGAATTATGACTGCACAATGTGGAGGAATCGGCTTTTTTAAACACAACGACTGAACCTCGACAACACGTGAAATACTGATGCAGTACACTGAGATACATAGACTTGCATGCTTGTAGGCTAGATATCCACATGTGAATGTGTAGGACTGGAAAGTGGGTGAGTGGGAGAGGAGAAAGCTGCAGAGAGTTGAAAAACCTTTATTGGAGTTGTCAATTCCATCGTGCATTGTTTTCTTTGTTTTTTGGTAGGAATAGGGGTTTTGTTGCAGCTGTCAGTAGTCAGGCATTAAAAGTTATTTCAGAACACTTTGACTAGACAATTCTCTTCCAGCCCCTCTGTTGAACTGTCATTCAGCTGTCATAGCCACAAAAGTTTGTCTTCAGCTTTGTTGTGAGCACAATAGACTGCTTTCTGAATAGAGTATCAGAGAACTTTCACGTGTACTTTCATGCGCGCACAGAAACACGCATACAGTATAGATACCTGCATATAGTGAAAATAGATGAGCCATATATGTGTCCATATAAACAAAAACCTATTCTGCTTTTCAGCTTGAGTGTTTTGACATGTTTTTGTATAAGAGTTTTGCATATGGTGCAATTTTATGTTGATTTTATTTGCTGCACAATGTTATTTCACCCACTCCAGCACAAAGGCTTTTTTAAATATGTTCACCTTTCTGACACACACACACACACACACACACACACACACACACACACACACACACACACACACACACACACACACACACACACCCTCTATCCAAACAGACTCCTCATCCCCACATCCAGTGCTGAGCATGAAAGCCCACTCGTCTGCCTTGACTGACAGATTACCCTTATGGTGTCACATAGTCATGCTGATGATGCTGTACAACAACGTTGTTATGACAACCACCTCTGGATAGCAATGATATCTATGTAAGAAATAGATCTAGAGACACAATAAAATGGTTTCCAAGCAAGTTCCACATTTAAAGTGAGCAAAATCAGCGATCCTGTGAAACTATCTCACCATATGTAGGGTTCTGGTTTTGCACTAACCAGTAAGTCAGGGATTAGTCTTGAGATTTAAGTCTAGATTTGAAGTTGTTCAAACTGTAAACAGTGTGGTCTGTGGGCGGAAGCCTATGCGTTCCCTACATGTAATCGAACTGCCCTGAGGTGTGACTGTTTGACACAGTTTTTTGTTGGTTGCTTGTGAACAGTTGGCTAAAACCTACGGGAAATATTTCACAAATAAGGGTTCTGCTAAGCAAGTGCAAATTAGATGAGAAGCTGATTTCAGAAAGTGCCTCTGAACTCTTTCAGTTTCATGTACATGAATAAATTGAAAGGACGTTTATACATTAATATTTAAAAGAGTAAAAGTTGACATTACCCCACATTTTAATAGTCTGTATATAACTACTCAAATGCTATGCTCAAAAAAGAGCAGGAAGAAGTGCTTGATCCTACATTAGTATCATAACAGTGATACTAATGTTATTTTCAACATTAAAACATTGAAATCCAAACTTTTTTTCTTTGCTTCCATACCTAAACTGTTAGATCTGTTGTTGTCACTCAGCATGTGGAAGAGTCTCACAATAATTTCTATTGTGGGCTCCAGTAGATTTTCATTGTGTACAGGCTGCTGCTCTCAGGTTTATTATTTCTCTGTGGATTTACACAACTGAATTCAACAAAAAGTAAGCAGATGTTTCATGAACTGTCTTGGCTGATTTCCATCCCCTACACTGACGGTAAGGTGTTTTTATACTAGACTGTATAAAGCTGGTATAAAGGTGGAATTCAGTGAATGAATCTAAGCATCATCAGCTTAAATTTAAATTAATCTCTGCTATACCTAATGTAACCTACCTCTGACCATAAACATCACAGCCTCCGTGCAACAGTGCAGGTATGGCCAGCTCACCACTTTATCATTCAACATTCATGTCATTCAATATTTTCATTCAACCTTTGAATGTACTATACCTCAGTTTGTTTTGCAGGACAAATCAGACTATGAAAAAACATAACTTTGCATTATATGCAGAGCTGGTATCTGATTTAAAAATAAGGGCATTGCATGGAAACTTTAAATTTCCAGTTTATGAAATGCCACTAAACTGTCTTTACCTTTAAATAAAACGTCGCTTCTTTCTCGCCTTCCTCCCCTTCACCTCAAATTTTCTTTGCCTGGGAAATAAGGCAGTACCTTCAGCTAGCAGACACACTGACAAACTGTGTGTTTGCCAATATTTGTTGAGCTGTTAGAAATGTTGCATTTGAAATTACCTACCACTAAAAAAACATTATTCCTTTCATGCTTGCTTCTCTTCTGCAGCATTAACAAGAAGCTGAAGTACTGAAACCATAACTTACGGACATCTGCAACAAAAACGCAGTTTCAGATCGTTCCGGCCCACTTTATCTCCTGAATATAGCGTATAACTGATGCATAAATTATATATATTTACCCCTATCATCCCTTTGTATGTGATAAACCCAGGTGATGGATAGACCAATAGGATTGCCGTATCTGTTTAGTAGTGTGTTATGTGCTATTGTTCCCTCCATTTAGGCTCAGATTGGTTTGATGTTTGAAGGCGTTTAGTGCTGGAAAATAAAAGTTTCCCTCAAATGTGTTAATCCTAAAGTAATGGGCCTGTTTTGAAAGTGTAAAGAGCACAAAGTGTAGACATTTGTGTTAAAATGTAGGGAGTAAAAGTAAAACATCAAAATAATAAATACTCAAGTAGTACAGTGAAAACATATTTGTATTTTGTTTCTTCCCACCTCCTTCCTTTAGTAGCCATTGATTCTGCATACTTAGTGCTATAGTACAGTAGATATATACTATGTATAGTAAATGAAAGTTGATATAAAATGCATGTACAGTCTCTTGCACTCCCCACAGTGAACTGCAAACAGAAAAACCCATTAACCACTAGATTCCTAGTTTGAATGTGTGGTTAATGAGATGTGCAGTGTGCAGTGATTGTTTATCAGCATTAGTGTTACATTTCTTTCAGGCTTGATTTAGCAATCACAGATTTTTAACAAAAATCTCCGAAAATAAAAATGCTGAAAGTTGACAAATTATTTAAATGACATGCAGTTCCCAAATAGCCCCGCATCCAAACGATTAGAATGTCCTTGAGCTGTCTCTCAAAATAAAAATTTTGCTCTCGTTGATTGAGTATGTGGAATTTAGAGTGCCTTTAACACATACATGTATATGCACAGGATACCAGTAAACTGCAATAATAATTTCGTCCTTTAAATCAAAACGTTACCCAGTAATCAGCATCCATCTCGAAATAAAGGCAGATAGTGTTGAGGTTTAAATTTACAATCTTAAATGCTTATATGCTGATTATATTACATTATATAAGAAAGGCTTAACTCTGAGTACACTCTGTGCTAAAAAGTGCTGAGAGGAAACTGCAGGCTTTTGCAGAGCATAGGACCAGAAAGTGAAACCAACTAGGCTGTTTGATCGAAACTTAAAGTGTATGTGACGTAGAGCAAGTATATAAATACCTAGGCTTCTGTTTGTGCTCCAGACCTGAGCTTGTGTGTTCGTGTGTTCAGGTCTCCATATCCGGATATGTAAAATAAAGATCATTTTTAAAGTTAAAAGACCACTTTGAGCCCTGTGTCTTTCTTGGCCCTAAGAATCCAAAGAACCGGAATTTAATAATAGACATTCAAGCTTAGCTCATGTCAGTTTTTGTTTTTGTTCATATACATGCCTGTTTATATACTGTACATATTTTATGGGAAAATGCAATAACTGAACCTCATTTCAAGCTTGTTATCAGAATTTGAGCATAATGGGAAAAAAAGGAAATTAACGAGACTTGGCTGTTTTCCATTGACCATCGTCTCCCTTGTTTTGCTTGAATGAGTCTGCATTCAGATTTATTTCAGCTCTGATAAACACCACTCAGTGAGAAACATTTAAAAAAAAATATTCAAAAACAAAGTGATTAAAAATAAAAAACTAAATTTATTCACCATTCTTCCTCAACTAACTTTGTGCATGATGATTCCCTCAGAGTTTCCAGCCATGCTATGGCTGACCTTGACTCCTGACCTCATTGCACATCTTCATGGAGGTCAGGTCATAAAGACTCATTGTCATTCATCAGTCTGTCCTTCTCTGACTTCTTAATTGTTCTCAGTCCTTGACAGTCTGTCCAACGTTAAGGTATAGGATGTTCTTCTCTCAAACCGAATCAGCTTTTTAAAATTTTATTATTTATGATAACGTTTTAAAAGTAAAATTATTTTTCAGGCAACTGTGCATGCTGTAGGCCAAGTACCACTTTGTACTAAAAAGACCGCAATTTTTTTTCACAAATCCTTGAAATGAAATAATTAGAAATAGCCATTAATTGGCCACCCTGGGTCCCTAAGAAAAGCAAAAAATAATGAGATATGGATTTATGCCTGTAAAAACGGTATTTTCCAAAAAGGCAGGATGTGTTTAGGCTTATATCCTGCTGTGGCACAAGAAAAGATCAGGTAGGACATTACAGTCCATTAGATGCTGCTCTGGCAGTAATGAAATAGCTTGTCAACCCTGCCATTTATTCCATCATAACAGGAAACTAATTATCAGCGACATTCACCATTTTTAGCTAAATACCAACTAAAGCTAGTTGGTATGAGTTTGACACCTTGTGTATGTATAGGTGTTGTTTTTATCAGTGTGTTGGTGTTTATGCATGTAAATGACTGTGTACGTGTATGTGTTAAAATTTGAAACAGGGGCATGTTTTAACTGTAGATCATTGCTACATGTGCGTTTTTTAATTGCTTAAAAATGTATTGTGCAATTTATTTAGGTTTTTCAGGTGGAAAAAAATAACACTGATCGTGTAATTCTCAAAAACTCACAAAAACTGTATGTATCAAATATGACAAACTAGGCGTTAGGGGGTTAAATATGTGAAAGCAGAAACGCGTTTGCGGAGGATGCATACATACATCATCACTGACAGCCTTATCACGATGGACAAGTGTTCTTAAGTGCTACTATCTGTGAAGGGAGGCAGCTGGAAGATTTGTGAAGAACCTTGTGTGGCAGTGTAACTCTTTCAGAGTAATGCTGCTGTTCAGTAATGTAAGCAGTGGACTAATGACATCATCGGGGATGATTTTTGTGGGATTCCTGTCCCATAACACATTTACAAGATGCATAGCGTGTTTTTGTTACTGTAGATTTTTACCTCACTTTATACGAATTCTCCTCAGTCGTTCCAAAGGGCACTTGAAAGAACAATATTAAGTAGATTATACTCAGATTTTGAACTTTGATTTGCCAACAGAAATGTATTTCTGTCCCAGTACTGCTTCTATACCAAATTTTTCATGTATTGTTTGAATTCATTAGCTGTTTGACTTTCAATATTTCAGTTTCACACAGTAGTGTAGGATGCATAGATGCATATATCTTGACACTAGGTGAAAACGGCACTTTTCAGCTACCACTAAGTGACATGCATGCATGCATGCTTTGGAGTTCACTGGGAAGGGTAGAGGATGCTGCGTGTTGATTTAAGCTGTGTGGCTGCTAAGAGTGGCGTAGTGAATCGCTGGGCGTTGTGTTGTGGCATTGCAAGCAAGAGGGTGCAATGTTGTGGAATAATGCTGTGCTTAATACATCTCTCTCCCCAGTCTCTCTGAGTGTCGTATGCCTAGTTTTCGTTTTCTCTCGCTTTCTTTCTCTGTAACCGACTCCACTGGAGAACTGAGTGTTGCTGTGGTTACTCTGTTATATGTTACTGATGCACATGAAAGCACAGCGCTCTAAGCACAATAGAACTCAATAGAATATAT
Organism: Oreochromis aureus; assembly: GCF_013358895.1. Lineage (NCBI taxonomy): Eukaryota > Metazoa > Chordata > Actinopteri > Cichliformes > Cichlidae > Oreochromis > Oreochromis aureus. Next base: position 13,866,434 of record NC_052950.1, read on the forward strand.
TAATAACATTTACATTTTCTTTTAAAATGCAATCATTCTTAATATATCTTTAAATGCACGGCCGTTCGTGTATAATTTGACTTTTATGATCTTTGCTTCTGACTCAGGTATTTAATCCTATGACCTGAAGTCTTTTTTTTCACCTTACTTAAATAACTCAAAGTAAATGTTAGCTGGAGAATTATTGAGCAGTAAGTTAAGTGAACTTTTGAATTTCATCACACATTTTTTATTATCACACGGGGAACAAAGAAGTCGGTATGGCCACTGACCTTTCAGTGTGCAAACCCTTCTATGACCTACTTCTGCAAAGCACGTTGCTTTGATTGCAGCATTTTGTTACTGAAATAAAAGTAAACTTTCTAGAGTCTAACTCAAAGATTTACACCAGAATTGAGAGGACAGTAGGTCATAATGTCTACTGAAGCATCCAGCCGTTGAGTCCAAGCCAAAACTGACCTTTTGAATGGTCGCCACGCTTGAGAATCAGCTGTCTTGCCAGCATCCCTTCTTGAAGTGCTGCTGGGGTAGCAGCTGGCCAGATTGTATTTAACAGTCCAGCTGGTTTCAAAAAGTAACAAAGTAGCACACGTTTATATTTCTCTTCTTCGCGAACCTTTATTTAAGATGCTTACCTGTATGTTTGTATTAAAGATGGAGTTTCTGGTTGGCTGTTGAATCCCAGGCCCCTCCAAATTCTCTGAAGTGTTCCAGTATTGCTCCATTATATTTGCGCATTGTATGTATTAGAGTACAGGGATATAGGCTGCTGTGCTTTAAATTGCTTTAACTACAGCATTACAATGAGTCTTTGCTATTTAGGAAAATACCAGTTTGTGGATAACCATTAAAATCTGCCACTTATCCATTCTTGTTCTTTTGTGCATACAAACTCATCACCATGGAATATGAAATAGTATAAATAGAAGACAGCAAGCCCAGAAAACCAGCCTAATCGTGTAGATGAAGTTAGATGGAAGCGTCTATAGCTATCAGCTAGTCTGTCTCATTCTGTATTGATCACAAAGAAGGTGGCTCAATACTCGTCTCTAAGTTTCTTTTTTGCTCTTCTGTTCTGTTTTTCCCTCTGTTCAGCCTCCCATTAATCAGCCATCCATTGACATTCATCAGGAGTATAGAAAAAAGTCTTGCCTGTAGTTTGTACATGTGCAAATGTGTGTGTGTGGGTGTACATGAACTTTGATAAAAACCTTAAAATAAAATAATCAGTTCACAACAACAGTCATCTCACAGCTCTTCACATCGCAATACCTTCCAATATAAATCCAACAATTTCCTTTGAGCAAGCAATAACAGTGAGTAGAGGCAGGGGGAGGTGGCACAAAAACTAAAATTAAATATAGCAATAATTATTATTTCATTGTATGTGTACCTAAAACACCATCTGGAAATAAAGAGTGAACCAATCAATGCAGAACTCAAAGTGTGACTTAAGGATAAGTTTTAAAAAGTAGTTTATTTCAGCAAAAGCTTCAGTACACATGAGATCAAACCATAACACACAAATAAATCCAACAAGAAATAGCAAACGCTAGGTTCCAGACAAACAAGGCTATGATGAAAAATAAAAGAAGAAACAAAGACAATTTTACATCAACACACAAGTTTTCTAGTTCTCTAGAGTTGTTTTTGTGTTCCCCTATCAAAATTTACCAAAAAGTGGGAAAAAGATGATGATTTGCTTCTCAGCCCGTAGATTTTGTCCACCAAAACTCTTTCCGTTCTAATTTCCTCGATCTCCCTCTATGTGATGCATTTTTAAAAGTTGGTAAAATGTGAGCTCACAAAAGGAACAAAAACAGAACTGACACTGGTATCATTTTGGTTTAAGAGAGGTAAAACATAGGAACGCAGACTAAATACACTAAGAGGGTAGGACAATGGGACACATCTTTGATAAAGAGATTCTCTGTTCAGTGCAAATGAACGGTGAGTCTAAGGTTGAGCTAAAGTGACCTGTGGCACTTCTCTTCTTCTCATCTCATGTTTTTTTTTCTTCTTCTTGTTTTCTTGCTTTATTGAAAAATTGAAAAAGTGCCATCAATTTAAGAATCTGCTCTTAACTAAAACTTTCCTCTTTTTTTCTATTGTCCTTTGTATTCGTCGTAGTAACCACATCCTTTCTCTTACAGTTCTTCAGACGAGCAATTTCGCTGGAACTCTCGAGGTAATTCAATGTGAAGGTTTTTGCAGACACGTTATTTTTTGTTATTTCTCACTCAAATCTTCTCATTTTATGCTTCTTTTCTTAAATTTTGTCACCCTCATTTACTGTTTTAATCTCTTTTGATTATTTTAAATGTCCAACGCTTTGGTCAGCAGTTGTTGTTTTAAATGTGCTATATAATTAAATTTGACTGACATCTCAGACATCCATGAAACGTTTTGTTTTTGAGGCTTTTTTAGAGGAATCATGTATGCTATAGTCAAAATCATTGACATGGGGTAGTTGTGATAGCTAAATAGATTATTGCAGGATACTAAAGATCTGTGAAGTCACATCTGCAAACATGTATCATCTTTTTAACCCACAGCTAGCCCTGGAGGTCAGTGTTACCCCATATTTTTAAAAAACATAAATAAGTAAAATCAAACATTTTCACTACACACAATACCATACATATTCCCAGATGCACTTACACATACTTACCAGTGCATCAAATTCACTTTTACAACAGCAACTTCATTTCCAGCTAGGCAGCTCCCAGGGCAGACTTATCAGGGCCCTTTACCAGCATATAATCAAAATGTCCCACGGCTCATAACCAAGTCACAATGCGTAAGGCTTTACACACTGTGAGAGGAAAGGATTGGGGTTACTGCCCAGAAAGATCTCATCTCTCTGCTTCATACTCTCTTTCCTGTACCTCTCTCTTTCTCACAGTCTTTGCGCCTGTATGTGCCCCTCATCATTTTTCTCTCCCACAGCTGATGGACAGAAAGATATTGAGGATGAGCTGACAACAGGTCTGGAGTTGGTGGATTCCTGCATTCGTTCCCTTCAGGAATCAGGAATACTAGACAGTGGAGAACGTAAGTATACTTGCCAGCATCATTGTGTGTGTATGTGTGCATGTGTGTGAGGGGGAAATAGTTTCAAATATTTGGTGTCTGTTTAAATTATACTTATTTTAGTCCATTTTATGCTATAGTCAAGAGTCAACTCTAGCAGAAATGTCACTCAAACAAAATATAATTTCAGTCTAAGAGTATAAAAATGCATACAAAATATCATTTCAGGTTCAATTTTTCATATTACACACAGATTTATTTTTAAAAATTTGAACAAGTACTTGATCAAAATCTAATCTAATCCTGACAAAATTCATGTTACTGTTTCAAAACAACACATTTATTAAGTGCTTTTTACAGTCAGTGCTTAAAAAGTGACGATAGTCTTCACAGAGTGCAGCAGTAGTTAATTTAAATATGTGAGCATAATGGTAGCCAATGCTTGTTAACTGTTGTTTATTAAAGGAGGAAAATTATCCCTCACCCATTGGATAAGTGGAATAATTGCCACAAATCCTATTGTTAAGATTTAATTTTAGCTATGATTACAGCTATGACCTCTGCTCACAGCAAACAACTTGAGCTTTATTCCAGATTTTTGAGTTGAAATGCAATGAAAAATACATTTTCTAAAATTATATCTGCAGTTTGGCATTCAAGGACATCCTCATTGATTATTTGCTCTAAAGCAAATCGTTTTAAGTCAATTTAAGGAACACACGCAGCATATTGCTCTCTTAATTTTTACAAAGAACTGTCCCAAATGCCTGTGGACCTTGGATTCTGATAAAGAAATTCAAACAATGATTGAGAGGCAGCCTGTGTATAAGGTCATGCTAAATGTGCTTGGCATTTTCTTTGCAGGTCATTGGTTTTGGAACAGTGCATTCCCATTTCACTTATTGCCTGCTGACCTTTTTGATAGTTGATATTGCAGTAATGGATGGCATTTTAGAACTCACACTGTGAGGGGTGATACACAGTGAATTTCTGTGTGTCGCCTTACATGTTACATCTTGCAATGCATGTGGTTTCTGGAACTGATAGAGTGGGCTAGGTAGTGTGGAACAACAGTGTAATGTTTTGCACACACACACACACACACACACATCCACACAAAGAGGCATGTGTGACCAAAAGTTGGACATGATAAGTTATATTTGGTATATTTACTATAATTGCTGGTTTGCTTTGATATGATATTGATTATCTGTTTAAGCATATGCTGAACAGCTACAAGACATGCCAGATCATTAGTAGTGCCCGAGTCTTTGTCCAAATAGATGGCTCTCTCATTGTGAGCACTCTTGTTATGGGTGTCCCACACCCAGCTGTTTTTACCATTTTGCGAATGGGCTTCTACCACAAGCTTAACAACGTGGCTGTAGATAGCTTTCAATGGGTGTGTGTGATTTTTCCCAAAAGAGAGTGCTGCAAATAGCTAAGCAGCAAATACGTACTGTAGTGAAATGTCGCTGTCTTCAACAGAAGGTTCTACTAAACAGGTTTTTTGTCGGTGAACACAAGTGTCAGCACAGAGCAACACAACTCATAAGTAACTGTACACAGACGTGCTAATTCTTAAAAAAAAAGAAGTAATGTTCAGGTTTTTACTGTGATTTTAAATCCAGCATTCTTAAAATCCTTAATGACCCTTTTGTGGGTATGTCAGGTGTGCATGAGTGAGTATTTCATAGACTGCAGTAAGAATACGCTGCTCATAATTTGACTGAGCTTTTGAAATATTTATATCAGAACAGTCGAACTTATATTTCCATATCAAAAAAGAGACGCGAGTCAATACTGACAGGAAAGAATTTAGATCCCTACAACCACTGTTACTCACACATGCATATGCTACTATACACACTCACTCATATTAGGCATTTGCACATTTAATATCACATGTGTACAAGCTTACCCCACCCTTAATACACCCTTATTAGCTACTTCATAATCTGTCAACTTTGCTGTCTTCTGACCATCCAGCAAAAACACATTTCGCAACACATGTTTGAACATAGAAACAACCATATGCATTTTTTTGTCACGTAACACACACGATGTAACAAACACCAAGGCTGAGGGATGATGAGTTTGGGAGCTCCCACTCAGTCTGCGTAACACAAAGTGCTGTTTAATAATTCATAAAAAGCGAGGGATGAATCAAGATGAGAAAAGGCAAGTCTTTTGTGAAGGCGAGAAGCAGAGGAGTTGATCTTGGTTCACAGCACAGAGGCTCACAGGGAGGGAAGGATTCAGGGAGAAGAGGGCGAGCAAGAGAGATGGAGTGAGCAAGCAAATAGATATAGGAGAAGAAGAATAACGGGCCATTGTTCTTTAAAGTGAGAAAAGAAACTAACGAGTCAGTAAGCTCAGGGGAAGACACTTATTGTAGACTTTATTAGGACATATCTATGATGGTTCAACTTTTGAAATTGGGAGAGAGAAACAGAAAGAAATCCCCACATTCTTTAACCCTGTTCATCAGAATCTTTACTTACTTCTATATGTTGATGGGATGATTTCATAATATGTATATGCTGGTTCAATGGGGCTGTTTTTTTAAAAAAAAGATTGGATATGTTTATATACACTAAGATACAGTATTAATGTGCATACTGGATATTTATTTGCATTTAAAAATTTGTTTAATATTACCTCTGCCAGCTCGGGCACAGATGCAGATCAGCTAAGCAGCAACTAAGCAATGTCTGGCATCTCTAACCTACAGTGGCATGATATACATGTTATGAACTTAATGAATGTTAAGCATCTTAATGAATTATTTATTTGCCATATCATGAATATGTGAGGACCCTAATTACTTCTTAATAGAGCACACGTAAATACATATATGGAAACCTACATTACTACGCACTCGCCGCCGACTGGCTTGTGGCTTGTAATCATTCCTTTTGGTTCACCACATCATTTCATAGACATTTAAGAAGATAGTCCATCTAAAAAACTGCCTTATGATGTTCTTAGCTTGGATCAATATCGGCTTTATGTGCACAGCATCGGAATCAGAGAGAAGGGATTATTATCTGATGACACAGCAGCGACTTCATCAGGTGGTTGAAGTAGTGATGCTCTGAATCAGACGGTGAATTTGTGTGTGTAACAAAAGTCATTGTGGTCGACATAGTCTCTTGTTTTAACCCTTTGGAAGATGGATTGGCATTTTAGGTGTTTGAAGCCAAATTTCATTGTTTTTCAAAGCTCAGTTAACTACTGGAAAAATAAAATAATGTTTGTTAATTAATTCTAGACCAGACCATCATGGTCCACCTTGAGTAAAGTTTTTTTTTTTAAGCCAACAATACAAAATAAAAAATGAACATGTTTCGGGAGGTATTGTTTAAGATGTTAGGTGTTCCGTCTATTACAACTTTTTTCTTTTCAGCCCTCCTCCTCCTCCTCCTCTCATCCTCTCTATCTCCCTGCTCCTCCTCCTTCTCCTCCAGTTCTTTCTGTTCCTCTGTTTCGGTCTTCCTCTGCTAATAAATTATGTATGCTATCTCCAACTCACGGAGTGCTGCACTGCTGCACTATCTGCTCTAAATTGCTGCTTGCTCTCTCTCTCTCTCTTTTCCCTATTTCACACCCCCTCTCTTTCTCACTCTTAATCTGTCTCTCTCACGCTCTCACTTGCTCTGTCACAAACTCAACTCAACCCCCTTTCTATACAACCATACGCCACCTCTGTCTCAATTGGTAGGACCGGCTCTTCTTTCCCAGAGTTCCTTGCAGCTCAACTCCACCCCGGAGGCTTCGCTCCAGTACTCTGCCAGCTACCATAGCAACCAGACCCTCGCCCTAAGCGACAGCATCTCTGCAGCAACTCCTCAGCGCAGCGGGCAAGTTGGAGGAGCTGTGCACAGCTACAACCAGGTGGGAAATACTTCCGAACAAAGAGAATATTGAGCATGCAAGTGTTGATGAGAACAAAACCAAGAGCAATTCTGTCACTGGCTATCTGTGCAAACCACAGTGTGTGTCGTGAGAAACTTTCCATTTGTCTAGGAGGCTGGCGTTCACAAAATTTTAGTAAGGATTTTGGCTTTGATGGTGGCTAATTTGAAGTGCATTTTCCTCAGTTTATAAGTAAAGCTGCATTAAAACCATTTTCTTATGCAAACTTATAAGTACTTCTAGTGTTGAGAGATGCTGGTCTTCGGATTTCTTATCGCTCCGATTTTTTCTTTCAGAGACTCTGCGAACATTGCCCTTCATTTTCCTCTACTGGCTTTTTTTAGGCACTGTGTTGCATAGCGCTTATCCAGCTACATGTAACTCTGGCTCTCAGTGCTCTTAGCAAATGTGAATTTGTTTGACACCATAACTGAGTCTATTTGATCAGGGTAGAAGTGCATATTTGTACAGAATCCTATTTCATTAGCCCTGCTGAAGTGCTTTAGTCCAGTCCTGCCTTTTCAAGCTGCCCATTGCATTTTGTCTCTAGTGTGAAGGTGATGATAGACATAGGCAAGTTGTTTAGAAGAAAACAAGTTATGAAATGCTCACAGACCCAAATTAGGGTACAATTAAATACACACAGAGAAATCTCTGCAAGTGTCTTGTTTATAAAGACTTAAAATAAAGCTACATGGATACAAAGACATTAACCACAGCAGTGTGCTGATAGAGAGAAAATCTATCAAATTACTTTCTAGCCTGCAGCTGCCAATTATTTTGAATTTCCATATTCTTAACATATCAGTATTAAGTATTACTGCAAACACACACACACACACATGTTGTATGAAACAGAAACCCACTGATCTGGTTAATCAGTGAAGCAGCCAGCGTCTGGTATAAATCTTCCATTTATGATAGATAATTATGAATACAAAATGAGATCAAATAGTTTAAATGAATCATTTTAAACTAGATAATTATTTGACAATAGTCGTGAATGGCTTTTGGTATGTTTCTGAGTCTTTGCGCAGAATTTTGTACTAAATGTAAACTGGTATTTGCTTTCTGCTCTGTCAGTTTTCACATGCATTTCTGTGGTTTGTTATTTTATGTTCATGTGTCTTTTGAAAGAAAATGATGTAGGAAGTGTTATCGTTTTTTGTAAATATATTTATTCACATCCCCTGCAGTCACACCAAAGCTAGTTTCAGATAAAGCTTAGATGCCTTGCCTTAATAAATAAGAAACAGGAGGAAAAGACAGAGAGAAACACTGATAGGCTGGGATGTAGATGGATGGACAGATTAGGAAAAAGGAATGTTTACTCTTTCTACAGTGTTCCCTGTCCTCTTTTCCCCTCCTCTCATCTTCCTTCCCTGTCCTCTCTGCTCACCATCTCTGTCCATGTGAGCGAGTGTGTATCTCTCTGTGTGTGTATCCTCCCCTCTGATGTTTTTGGCTTGTCAGTGTAATGGGGCTAGTGCTGTCAACAGAGCTTGCTGCTCATGAATAGCTTTATGCATGCCAGTGCTGCTAGATAGGCAGGTGCAGCTTGCATGCATGGGTAGTACATGTATGTTTTTGTTGATCTTTTTCCATTCGTGTGCACTTGGGTATGTGTGTGTGCACGCAGGGGTTGCATTCCTTTACATGGATGCATGGTGACTATCTGAAGGAGGGAGAGAAAGTAAAAGGTCTAGCATGTTGCTGCTCTTTTTGTAGGATATTTATAACCCTGAGAGGCCAGGTTTTAATAATTCATGGATACATGGCACCTCAAACATCCCAATGTTTTACTGGAGGAGAAAAAGAGCAGCACTGCAAGATGACACAGAGTGAGATCGAGAAAGTGCTCTCCCTCGTAGTGTGTGTCAGGCTTTCTATCTGTTTGTTACCTCAGCCAGCAATTCATCTTTTACTCATTATTTATTCACCCATTGATTTATTTACTCATTCCCACACTCTTTAGGCCTCACTTTCCATCTTGTTCATTGTAGCACATCTGTAATGTTGAACACAGTCTATTAGCCACCATTAACAGGAGCTCTTCCCTTCGTCTCATAAGCTTTAAGTCATTCACTTGGTTTCATAATCTACTAAACTAACACAAAGGACCTCTACAGTACTTTTAGTAATTTATCCCTGGAAAGCTGTAGAGGTACAAAATATTTAGGGATGGTACATCAAATACAGTGGTAGAATTCAATATTCTTTAATATTTACAAATAAACACAACATTATATTTATATATTTATTTAAACCACCAAATCTTCAATTTTAGAGACATTTGTTATTTGGATTGAGAATTCACAATACCAGTTTTTTTCTATGATGAATGACAAATATTGTGTGTTTTAGAAGGAGTTAATAAATATTAGGTGGGGGGGGGGCCCATTTTTTGAGTGCTGTAGGTTGACTCCCTGTGAAGTGCTGTGAGCTTGACAGAGATCCAGTGCTCCAACACTCTACATTTGAAATACTGGAAGACCCATTTTGAGCAGTTGTACAACTGTGGACAACTCATCTACTAAGTTTAAATAGTAAACCTGCAACTCGAGATGGAGGTTTTTTTCCCCCCAAAAAATTATGGCATTCCACATTTATCCAGTAATATGTAGAAAGACACATGTTGATACAAACTACTGCAGAGTGCAATCCTCATTTTACCAATTATACGTTCTTTCACTCTGTGTGTGTCACCTGCTTGCTTTCCTGCCTGTTTTCTTCCATAAACTGTACATCAGGTATTTTTTTTTCTAAGATCCCTCCAGCAAATTATACTGTAAATTTCACAACCTCTTTTCAAACCTAGCATTCTGGAACCAGTGCCGTTGTCCTCAATAGATACACGCCCTTATCACAAAGCAGAAAAATAACCAGAGACCCAGACAGCCACTGGAAACAAAAGGGAGATTGTATGCTGGTGCATGCTGCTACATTTATTTGTGGTAGATATGCTGAGAAAGCAAGTGGGCTTTTTTGTTTGTTTTGTTTTGTTTCTCTGCACAATTTTGCAGCTGCAAATACAAACAGCACAACTCAATACAAACACAGCTCCCGAGTGTGTTCAGCTATTGTGAGCTACTGGTTATCAAATGATCAGATCATGTGTTAACTGCATGCAATTTAGTGTCTTTTTGCTCTTCAGTAAAATATAACAGACATTAAATATTCTAAGGACTAGCAGAATACATTAATGCCAATTAATGCATTTTCATTTAAATGTAAATATATATTTATATACATTTTGTATCAGGTATGCATCTATATATTACTCAGTTACTCAGATTGTCTGAGCCAAACTACTGTATAGACAGTACTGACAATCCTCCAAGGTGACTCAGTAACTGCATGATTGCATAATATGGCTTTCTACATCTGAAGCTGTGTCAGTCTAGTAATAATGGATCTGAATCACCTTTACAGCTCAAACTTACACACAAGGCTATATAAGGCTCAGCAGGGTCTGACATATGCTCCCTTTACTGTCTCTGGAGAATAAGGGGAATATATATGGATAGGCCAGCCTATGTTGTGGAGTAAAAAGGCTTTTCATATTCTGTCTTTGACTCACATACCTTTCTTATCTGTTGGGAATTCACTGCATATTGCCATCCAAGCTGTAGGTTTGCCTTGTAAATAGATGTTAAACATTAACCAGTTTATAATATTAGATTTAGTTTTGTTAATTTTTTGTGAAAATTGGGATTTTAATATAACGGATCATAGATAATAAAATATGACTATACAGTTGACTACATAACTTTTTCTACCTTTAATAGATGGTGCGACAAGGCTTTACAAGAAAGGATTTCAGTCAGCTGAGCTCAGAGGACTTCGTTGTCGGCTTCTGTGCGTCTTTTTTGTCGTCCCTCTGTGTTCTGTGGGGATTTCATTACTAGCGCTCCCTAGGTTCATTCAAGAACCCTCAAAGGCTCGACTGAACTCATTGTGCATAAAAGTTTTTTTCATGAACACTACTCTTTATTCCGTTTCATCCCATTTATTTTCTTAACTCCGTCTCTCCCTTCAACTCTTCTCAAGTTTATCCTCCCAAACTAATCACCTCCCTGTCATGCTAATCTTCAGTTGCTCTGCCTCCCCTTACAACCCACCAGGTGACATCAAGCCGTGCAGCCCAGCAGCAACAATCACAAACTGGGCCGGGGTCAGGTAAGCCTGATCACATCTCCAATTTCTTTGCATGTAATAATATGACAAGGCCTGGCATACAGTTGATATGCACAAATGGCATATGGAGACACTGACCAACAACCAAAAAACCAAAAATATGATACTAACAGAATATTTTTAGAACGTGCAGTATGAATAGCTTTATCATATTATTAGTGTATCCTTGATCTGTGGTCAGAGTTATGGGTTATTTATTTGCAATCCTCACTTAGTCTTGTTTTTTTATTGTTAAAATTGATCACTCACTGATAATGATACCCAGTGTGCTCATATCCAGGCAAATGTCTGTGTATGTTGCAAATCTAAAATTCTAAGCATTATACAGTATATATGCAAACAGCTTTTTTAAGTAAAGTGTCACTGATGCACTTAAAGTAATATCTAAATTTTGACCTTTGAGCCAGTGTTTTGCTATTATAATTTTTTTTTTTGGCATATTACCAAGTTATCAGCCACAATCTCCTGCTTTTTAAGACCTACTTTAAGTCTATTTCACATCATTATTATAAGACTGATCACATTTCTCTGTCATTCTGTAACATTTACATGTTCAATAAAGTGTTTTCCCTCCACTCTTTTTTCAAGGTATCTACTACTCCAGTGCCACCTTACCTGCCCAGGGTTCCCCTCTGTCAGCAGGGGGAGGCTCAGGGTCCGGTTCCCCCAGTAAACTTCAACGTCTGGGATCAGCCTCTGATGCACAAGGATACGCTACCACTCAGCGGCTGCCTTCCTCTTCTTCCTCCTCTCCCAAACAGTCTCCTGCTAATCGATTGGCCAAATCATACAGGTAGAGAACATGTACTCCTGCTAATGCTGACATACAGTCCGTATTAGAATAATGAAAAGGCTTGAAAAATAGCTTGAGAATAAGGTAAACACATGATGATGTTTTGCATTAGAATAAAAAAACAGAAAAGAATATAAAAGTTAAACTTAAGTCTTGCAAGTTGATTGTCAGCTTCTTTATGCCAGCATATAAAAACATATCCTGTACATGACACATGACAAATGATTGTTCTTAAACATGAAGAGCAATCAGTCGTTTAATTTTTTTTTTTACACACACACATATATATATATATGTATATATATATATACATATGTATAAACTATATATATGTATAAACAAATGCTGCTACTTTGCCCATTGGTCTTTCAGCACCACAGTTGCTGTGACAACAGCAGGAGGGGGCGGTTCCCCCCTGAGGGTGGCATCTCCACCTAATTCCACAGCAGGAGGGGGAGGGGCCAGCTCCACATCTTCCCCTCTTCACCAGGTAGATCATTCAACAGTTATACAATGTGGACACACGCAGAAAGGAAATGTATTTTGTGATAATAGACTATAAAATGAGAAGATTTTTATGTGAAGCATACATTTAAAGTCCATTAAAATTACCACTGGTTATACAATATTATAATGAATGCTAATGCAACTGCGCTTAGTGGAATATAAATTCACTTCTGCAAAGTGAAAGGACTTTAGACAAGTGCTATATAACTGAATGGTGTCTCACACTAATGCATAGAAATACTTATTATTTGAATGTGGGAATGTGTAATATTCAGATTGTATGTACATAAGGTTAAAGCTGGGTTAGCTTTCTCCTCACCTCTTTCACAGTGACTGTAATCACAGATTGCTTGGAGGAATTTAGTTATTGTATCCATTTTGTACATATTATATTATTGTTATACATTTACATTACAGTTTAACTGATTCTACAGTGGTGATTATGTTTTTCTAAACGATTGAACAGATGTGTAATTGTTAGTTGTGTTATTTGTTGTAAGTGTAACTTTATGACATTCTGTAGTTATATAGTGCATTAAAACCATATGGCTGGTGTTACTATTATATTATTCACATTCTACCAGATGTTTGGTCACAAAAATAATAACACGGGGCAGCTGCAGGGCAATTATTTTTAGTTATATATTTAGATTTTTGTGTAAATTACATCCTTGACTCTAAAATGATTGGACATTTGCATTTATACACCCTTTTCCAAAGGTTTTGCATTCGAACAAAACTAATTTAGCAATGTAAACTTAAAAACATGTCAGTACAAAGACTTTTTATCCACACCAATCAAACTGAAACACGAGCCATGTCCGCTGTTACATATTTGGCTGCCACACGCAGTATTCTTAACTGTTCAATCCAGCAACTCTCATCTCTGCAGATGAGTTCAGGCATAGGGAGCTATGCAACTCTGTCTCCCAAACGACTGGCAGCTCATCACGCTTCTGACCAGTACAAGATCTCCCACGAACTCTACGCTACTGCTACTCTGCAGAGACCTGGAAGTCTGGCAGGTGGGGGTTGACACATTCATGCATTGTCGTGTATAGTTTCATGTGCTTGCACAAAACATAAACCCTCCAAAATATGTAATCCGTATTAAACTAAGTGTACTATGGATATAAGTAAATCTCTCGCAGTGTATCTTCGATTGTCTGTTTGTGCTGCTGATGTAGTATCTCGTATCAGTGGAGCATTTGTAGTCTAATTGTTACATTTCATTGCATCAGACTGCTGTTCTTAGAAATGTCAATTGCTATGTTTAAATCTATTGAATTAGCCGGTCTATGAAAAAGCACATCACTGTGCTGTGGTTGATATCTCAGGCTATACTTCAAAGGAGGCATCAGTGTCTCTGAGGCTGCCCGTTAGAAAGTTTAAACTTTAAAATGAATATACTAAGCTATCAGCAGTTATATTTGAGAGTTATGAGCTATTTCACTCCCAGCTGTGTACCTGCTTTAAGAATGACTTAAAATTCCTAATTATGTCTTCCAATACACATGTGCTGGGTGTAGGGAAGGACACTGATCTTAGTGCAGCCAGTTCTTAAAAGTACCAAATGGATTTAGATTAAGATACAATCTGTTTGGCGTTTCCCAGGGTTACATGTACTAAGACCAGTGTCCAAATATCTATAGATCCAACTGTAGGTCTATAAATATTGACATTGCTTTCAGTACACTAGGAAATGGTTTATCTTCTTCTTGATCTGCTGTGTTTCTTTCTTCTTACTGACTTCAGAAAGGACATTTTGTAATCTAATTGTAACTGTGAGTGAAGTAAGGAAAAGGTGACTTGGTGACTCTGCTAGAGCATCCTTTGCCATGGACATTTTTTCCTGTGTGTATTTTGATTTTTTTCATCAAAGAAATGAAACATAAAATATAAAATAGATGAATATTGATTGAACCATGCTACATGGAGTAAGTTTAATTTATCAGTTCTTTAAACTTAGAGCTACAGTGATAGGAACATGACCTTCATGGTTTACCCTGAGGGTGCATCTGTGATCTTGATGCATTGCCTCAGGTTTCATGTCTCCTGAAGCCTTTAAATGGAGTAGAAAAGAAAGATGTGAACAGGAATGGACTGGGGAAATAAAATTAACACAATTTGCTATCATGCGCATAGACTACCAGATTGTCGTTGATTGCATGAGGACAATTTAATGGCAATTCATGCTGGCAATGCACCATGTTTTATTTCACCTGTAAGGTCTGATAGCTACCACATTTTCAAAATTCTACCAAGCATGAATTGTGTGTAGATAGTGTTACTCAGAAAATGGCTTATCACAGTGGATGATGTGCTCCTAGGAAAAGCACAGTAGAGTTCATCTGAGTAGCATGTTTGGAGAGGTACTTAGCAGCTTCACAGCTCCTACTCTATGCCAGAGTTAAGCTGCGTACAACAGAAATTGCCTAAAAAAGACGTTTACTGTCTGTGCTTTTTGTATGTAGGGCTGGTGTGATATAGTTCACTGGGTCTAAATATTGCCATGGTAGCAATGCAGGATAATATATGCAGCATACAATATATAATGTGTGGTTTAGATGCAGAGCTTTATTGGCACTGAAAATAGTTGCTGGTTAACATTAGAAACTCAGATGCAAAGCTGTGGAAATTCAATATAGAGTCTTGTTCTATTTTTTTAATTTATACTTCTCAGAAAAATCGTTGTAACAGTCGTCTTTAATATTAAATCTGCCGTTGAGAACTATACTACCATTCTTGGTGGAATTACAATATACACATGAATGAGCAGCTCCTTGCTATATTGTTGTAGGTAAAATGTAGTTTGCTCTATTTTTTACTAAACAGGCAGGACTGTAATTCATCAAGGAATCAGAGTTGGGTTTGGCATGTTGTTATTCATTTTAAATATTTTACTGAATAAAACATCATGTGAGGGGATCTCTCTCTCTCTCACTCTCTACATCAGCCTGTCATTTTTGTCTTAAAGTTCCTCTTCCTCTTTAAAGAAAGAGGTCAGTACTTCCATGAGTGGGCCCCTGTGAGCCAAAGAGTAAATGTATAATGAAATAAAACCAACTCACCAAGACTTCGAAGATGAAAGGCACTAGAGGAAGCGAAAGAGCTCGGATGACTCATGCTGTTAATGGGTGTGTCCATGACTCTAATTAGTACTCTTTCATGCATATTCTCATATTGTCTTTCAGTCCTCCCCCGTAAAATTCACTGTATTTTACCTGGGGTCCACGGCAGTTCTAATGTCCGTTCTTCCAGTGTCTATTATTCTTTTTTCTTCCCTTATGCTGACACCCTTGTCCTCTTGCTGTTTGAGTTCACCAGCTGGCCAGTAGACTATGAAGGGATGCAGCCAACCTTTGATAGGCTCAGGAGGTTAACAGGCCAGTCAGTTAACCACACAGCTGAAAGGGCAGAGTTGAGGTGCAACAGCGGTTTATCATCTGCCATAATAGTAAAGAAATAGGATAATAGGTTATTGTTCATTCTTCGGTGTGCTGCATATATTTAATCCTACTTAGATGGCAAAGTCTATTAATATGCATTGATTTCTGATATAACCTGACAGATTGAGGTATTTGACTGTGTTAACTTGATGATGGATTCACAGGGAGGTTTGAATCTTCATGCGCTGGCCCGTCATCCCGTGTAACTTTCTTGGCACGCGACTTCCAGTGCACTGAAAACTATTGTAATATGATATGACATTAGCTCCACTGGACCATCTCAGTCACTCATAGCTTTCTAACTCAGTGTATGTATGACTATTTATGTCTTTCCATTTCTATCTCGCGCCATGTCACCTAAATCCTCCTGACTTGTCTTCATATTCCCCCAATTTGCTACTTTTCTACCCTTGCCTAATTTTAATTTTGGGTCTCCTTGTCTTCACTGGGAGGCCCCTTGCCTTACATTTGTTCTGCTGTGTAATGAACAAATGCCTGCTGTCAATGTCTCCTTGCCATGTTTTTTCTGTGGGACTCCTGCCAAACACAGAGCAAAGGAGAGAGGGGGGGGGGGTTGCATCTCATTATTTTATAGCTGACGAACAGCAATGTGTTCCATGGAGATTAAAAAAAATTAAATGCAGAGGCATCACTCCCTGTTTTCTGTCTCTCTCAATCTGTATATTTCTTCTTATCTCATTTGTTGCTGCATATGTCTCTATTTTTTTTTCTCTGCTTTTGATTTGCTTGAACTATAACTCTCTCACTTCCTTACCAGTCGTACAAACACAGACAGACGAACACACACTACCAAACCCTTAGTTGCTCAGAACGACTTTGTGCACTGCGTCCTAATTATCCCACAACACTAGTCTACATCAGCGTAGGTGAAGAATGGCAATGGACAGTTCTAAAATTCAAATAGACTTGTTGCTGCATATGCTTCTTTATTTTCCTTTTGTTTAAATACCATATCCACATTTATGTCTTTATTTTACCGCTCTTTTCACATGTCAGATACTTCTTACTCAACCCTCTCCATCCTTTTTATTTCTAACCTGCTCCTCTTCTTTCCTCATTTTCTACCTTTCACTTTGTCATTCCTTTTTCACTGTGTTGTACTCACAGCTTTTTACTTCCTCTTTCTTCACTCTAGGTTCTCGTGGCTCCTACAGTAGTCAGCATAGTCAAGAGCCCCTTCGGCCTCTGGGGTCCCCAGAGCACCACATAGATCCGATCTATGAAGAACGTGTCTATCACAACAAGGGCCCCATGAGAAGCCTTAGCCAGAGCCAGTGCCCGGACTCAGGGCCCTACCGCAACAACACAGGTAAGGCAGGCATCGCATCAAATTGTATCATCAATGCAGTTTCATGTTTTGTTTTGTTTCTACTTTGTGTGGCTTAGACATTTTAGAGTTTAAGCCCTGAACTCTGAAACTGTGCTTAAGGTAAATGAACTCAGGTGGCAAAAAAGTCATCTCTGACAAGTGACTAAGAGTATGTTATGGAAAACAAGGGCAACCACTTTCTCTATAAAGTGTATGATACAACAGTAATACACAAATTAGACTTACAGAGGCAAAAAACATTTAGTGAAGGAGTAAAGGTAGGTAAAAAAAATCCAAGTTTTGACCTTGATGGTGACTGTAACCAGCTGGTAAGAGGTGTAATTTAAAACTGTTTTAGATTTAGATTTTCTAATATTCACCTGTTCAGCAGAAAGGAAGTGTGCTATAGTCACATAGCCTTGGAAAAGCTGCTGAGTAGGAGAAAGAGAAAAAGTTACAGCCACACATAGGTCTAGTGTTAAAGATCAACTGGTTAAGGGTAAATCAAGATGCTGGCTTTTGGAAAAGCACAACATTGCATTTCAGTGGCAAGCTTTTTATCTGAAATGTTTTGGAGGGAGATTCAGAAAAGCAGCTGGCCAATCCACAGAGGGTCTCGTTCTTATTGGTTAGGTACTGGGCTTGTTTGTGTGGCTCTCTGGCCTTAATTTTGTCTTCAGTAGGTAAAAAACAGGCTGAAGTTGACGTGAGTTGAATTACTGATTCAACTTCTGTGAGATATACCTATAGTACAAAAGCAAAGAAATAGTTCCTTATAGGTTAAACCTGATGTCATATTATAATTATAACTTGTGCCTGACCGAGAGTGGGCATTTCCACCTTCTCTCAAACTTGGAGATGCTACTTGTCAATTCCGCTGTTTAACACTAAACTAACCTGGAAGCCACCACCTGATAATGTGAACAGAATTATATCATCCACTAAAAGCAGAGGCAAGATCCTTAGACTACCAAAGTGTAGTCAAATAGTCAGATACCTCAATCTGAGTTATCCGTCTCGTTCCCAGACTCAGACTGTGTCAGTGGGATTGACAAGATCCTCTAAGTATTCCATCCACCACCTGATTATATACTCACTTGAATTCAGCAGCACCCCACTCCCACTGTACCTAATGCGAGCAGACCACTGCTTCCTCCTCTTGAGGCATCTGACGGTTTGCGAGAACTGTTTTGAGGCAGACCAAAAGTCTTGTTACATGGCCTCACCAAACTCCTCCCACACCTGAATTTTTGCTGGAGTCAGAGCCACGCCGCGCTCGTTACCTGCCTCCAGAGTCCCACAGGCTAACCAAGCTCAATAGGACCCAGTCTTCAGCTTGACTGCTCTCTTCGCCACCATCCACCATCTGGTTCAGACATTAAAACCATGAAACAGATCAACTACCCTGTGGCCACAGGTCACCTCAGCAATAAAGGTGCAGAACATGATCCACGTGGTAGACTCAGTCTCCCGAGTCTCCCTCGGAATGCTGTCAAACTTCTGCCGGAGGTAGGAATTTAAGATCTGTTAGATGCTCCCACCACACCATCATAATACATTTGGCTGTGCCAGGCCTGCCCACTAACTTCCCCTTCCACCTGATCCAACTCAGCCAGTTGGTGATCAGTTTAGAGCTCAGCTTCTGCTGATATTCTCTGAGCTGTTAGAAATGTTGCATTTAAAATTACCTTCCATGCTATTTCCATCATGATCACTCTCACTCTTCTCATGCTTTAGTAATGTAACCAAAACTTGTGGAAATCTGCACTAAAAGCACTTTTCTGATAGTTCTGACCTACTTAAACCCTTGAGTGTACGACTATAAATTATACATAAATTATGGCTTTTCCCTCTTTCATTGTTTTTAACTAGCATTAGGCTCCGGTGATGGATAAGCCAATATGATTGTCTTTTATGTGTTATTGTTCCAATTGATTTAGGTTCAAATCAATTTAATGTATTAAGGCCCTTTCACAAAGAGAGTTACATTCACTGCTCTGCCTGCTGGGCTAAGTGAAGGTCCCAAATATGTGTTGTGCAATCTGTGTATGTCTTTTTTCTTTCCGCACCCACTGATGTGTATGTGTATAATATGTACCCACTCCATGTCATTCCTCATTTCTATTGGTCATGCAAAGACTGCACTCCAGCATTGCACTGTGCTTTGCTTGACGCCATGGTAAATTGTTCACGGATGGCACTCTTTCTTGTATGAAAGAGTCATTTAATGTGAGGTAACTGGCCTAATTTGAAAATCTAAGGACTTGAAAGTAGAAATATATATTGTAGAGATAACTTTAGCTACAGTAAAAGTAAAAAGCTCTCAGAAAAATACATACTACACGTATAGATACCTAAAAATTCTCCTTAAATACTAGTGTGTCTCAGAATGCATGTCCGTATTTGAGCAAGGCCGAGATGGTTC
Source organism: Oreochromis aureus (assembly GCF_013358895.1). NCBI lineage: Eukaryota > Metazoa > Chordata > Actinopteri > Cichliformes > Cichlidae > Oreochromis > Oreochromis aureus. The sequence continues at coordinate 13,886,086 of NC_052950.1, forward strand.
CACAACAAAGAACAGTCCTTGAGTTTGCATTTTTAAGCCTGTTGGTGTGTTTCTGCTCAGGAATATGAACCCATATATGTCTTAAATATAAAGTGGAACTTCAACAGCTTTTCCATAGTTTAAAATATAAGAATTTGTCCTGGAATAGTTTATGATATCCATTATTTTTCCACCAGACACTAGGCAAATAATGCGTCATGTCTAACATAAACATGCAAAAATGTGCTGCAAGTAACTTTTGTAAGGAGACAAAATGTGTGTTCTTTAGTATCTAAAGGGAAATCTGTCCATGCCAGTTTTTTTAATCAGTCACCAAGCAAAAATAATACTTGTTAACCAATGTCAGGAACAACTGAGATACCTATGCACTGAATATATAAACACTTATCAGTGCCAATTTTCTTTTCTACAAAGTGAATGGTATGTTGTCTAGATGAACAGTGAATTTCTATCAACTCTAGAGCCAAATGAAGATAATGCTTCATGAAAAATAAAGAGTAAGTGGCATAGAAAAAGGCATTGCCAAGCCTTTTGTGTTTTAGAAGCACAATAGGCTGTGTGGATGTTTTTTTCCCTTTTTTTTATTCGCAATGAACTGCAGTTGGATACATTTACTATCGAACTCACACAGTCACATTCTCTTTCACTCTCCATTGTTGCCAGCAGTGTATTTTTAATAGGACCTCATTGAGCTTATCTCATTGTGGGTTTAGGTATACCATGTTAATCCCATTACAGTATCATATCCACACAAAAACACCCAAGTCTCTCAAACCGCATTCACAGCTCCATCGATGTCTTTAACGAGTCGATCCTTAATAGCTATCATTAGCATTCAGGTCAGAATTATGACAGTAAATATGCCACCCTAGACCAGAGTTTGAGTTCATCAGTTTCACTCACTTAAAAGGAATGAACATCTTCCATAAGCACCAAGCATAGCTTTTGAAGCACATTTCAGAGTTGGGTCATTGGGTTTGCTCATATTCTTGTGGGATATTGCTTTGATTACAATCAGTGAAATTCAGAACGCTTCATACAGTGATATCATTGTCTTTGCAAGCAGAAATCATTTAAACAAGTGTGCTTCAGAAGTGTACAGAGAGAATCCAGTGTTATCTATAATTTACTGCGCCTTGTATTTGTAGTTTCAATAGATGGGTATGAGAAAACTCACAAAGGAAATTTGCACTGCAGCTACGAAAATCAATAGACTGTGGATTAGACCGTGTGCATTTAATTGTAACACTGGAGGTTTACAATGCACTTCTCCAATGATACAGTGTTTTAATAGATTGTCTGATATTGTTGGAGCTAAATCCTTCATCAGAGCATATATTTTATCTCATGCACAAATATTTCCCTGCTGCGCTTGGCCCTTGTACCTACACTGCAAGAACAACACACCGAAGATTAACAGCACCTTGAAGTCTCAGGGCTATTGAATTAAAGCTTGGCCTTTACACAGCGTATTTTGAAATTTGTGTGAATAGCATGTGCAGTGAAAAGGAGGTTGTCTAATAAGGATTCATAATGCATAGAGTGATGGCACATAATGAACTGATAAGGGCTGTGCTGACATAGTGAGCGGTAAGTCATTAATTATGTCATAGTGCCTTTTCTTGGCAATGGCAAGCTCACATTATTGGTTCATTAAGCTGGCATGGATCAATGTAATTAATGCTATAAGTCATCCCTTTGCTGAAAAGAAAAGAGAGACAGTTTTGTGTGGGTATTTGACTTCAAAAATTCCAAAGTTGTAGTCAGAGGTCTACAGTGTGTGGTGCACAGTGTCAGTCTAATTTAGGGCCAATTTAAACAAGGCAGTCAAATGAAGCCCACAATATTCGCTGAGAGCAGGGGGCATAGCATTATTTAACTGGGCACTTAACTATGAAGAGGAGCGACGTGGTACAACAAAAGCCATCTAAGTGACTCTAATTTTGCGTGCGCTGTTTTCATAGCTACTGTTTTCTGGGCCGGTTTTATCTCAAAGAGACACATGAAAGGAAATACGAATTAGGAACAAACAGGACATGAAGAAGAAGCGAGTAAAATGGACATATGGTGGGCTCAGATCTATAGTTCAAATGATTTTAGAAGGTAAAATGTTAGTTATGGCTAAGTTAGTTACATTGTGGCAAACTTTTGCCAGAATGATGTCGATTTTCAAAATACTGTGCTAGCCTGATGGCTTATTTTATGTCCAACGCCGCAGTAAACCAACAGACCTGTAGTCTCAGGAAGCCATTGTCTCCCAGCACAGCGGACAGCTATTTGACAGCACACTTTGACAGTTCACTCAGGTTGAGTTTAAAATGTTGGTAATTGGTAAACCTGTCTGCTTGGCTTCCACAGCTCTCAAGTCTTCTAGCTCAGTTCATTTCAGCACTACATTAATTGTTGCTGTGAGTGTTGCATTAACAGCACTGTCACTGTGGCTAATATAACTGAAGGAAAAATAAAAAAGCTTTTACTAAACCTCCACTGCATGTGTCACCCCCTCATCAAACATCTCTCACATCTACACACTCTTCTTCAGTGATTTGCTACTGTCTCAGCCTCTTCATTATTTTTACATCTACACAGCACAACGCTATGTATAGCAAGTATGAGTGTGTATTTGCGTGTTTTTGCATGCATGTGTGCAGGCAGTGATGTGTAGTGTTTCATTCTTGGATTAAACCAGGCCAGTGCCCCAGAGGGCTGCAGGTTAATGCGGCCTATTTTAAACGATTATTCCTGCATGGCCACATCTTCTCCAGCGCGCACATGGATACACCTACATGCTGGTATATTTTCCCACAAGAGATTGTGTTTCTAAAATCAGCCTACGCTTCACTTGTCACTATGCTTTCCTGTCTTAATTTACAATCGCTTCCTTTTTCTGTAACATCAGTCTCATTTTCTCCATTATCTTAATGATGTTGTGATCTCTCCTACTGCTTGCAGTGATTTCCTTTCTCTTTACAAATATGTTTACCATTCTGACTTTTTTTTGGTTCCTCTGTCTCATCTATCATTTCTACTAATTAAGAGGAGAATGTAAATCTTTACCTCATGTTGTTTTATGCCCGTATTGTCTGTTTTTTCTTTCCTTTTTTCTGACCTCTCCTTGTTTTCTACCATTTCGTCCTTTCCTTCTGCATTTGGGCTTACTTTTTTGTCTTTGTACTTCCCCTCTTTATCTCATAAAAGCAATCTTGACTTGTATTAATGACTCTGACCATTGGGAATAACAGTGTCTCTGAATGACTGTGGCTCTTTTTCTCTTTAATAGCTTAACATTAGGCCTCCATGTAGCTCAGGTGGTGACTGGCTGGATTCAGTGTAGCTGTTATTTCTCAAGGTTGATCTATTGCAGTTGATAAGGGATGGTTTATATTTTAACATCTATCCCTAACATATCTTTATAAGACAGATATATAAATTCAGACAATCAGTAATCACTAAGCCACAGTAAAAACAAAGTTATATTTTCTGAACAGCTTGCGGATCCAGACAACCAAATGCTGCCAGGCTGTATGAATACCAGTGAATATACTTTTTTTGGACTTTAAATACATTTTACAGAAAATTTCAGTCAGTGTAAAAATTGTAATCTCACATTCCCAATTTCTTACGTGTATATAATAAAAGTTTGTCTTGTGTTAACCAGATAGTGTGGATAGTGCACTGCATTTGGCAAATAATTCTTCTTGATATTCTACACTATATTTTGCTGTGGTGTTATTCACATAAACATTATGCATTTTAAATATCCCCAAAACACTTTATATCTATGTCCATTTTATGTCATGTATTTTCAATTCTTGGCATAATTTTAGTCTAATGGACTGTAGTGCCTTTCAGCTTAGCTCCTCTTTTTAAGGATGACAGACACTAATTTCGTGTCGTTGTTGTAGTCTTATCTGGAAATACTGCAGTGTTCAAAACTTTTTTTCCTCATTAGGTTTCAGAACTGAAATGTATTCAGTTCCTGGGACAAGGGATCAACTCTGGTCTGTTACATAAGCGCAAGTGTGTGTGTTTGTTTGTTATGAAGTTTTTCACAAAGCATGATTATTTTTGCTTGAATATGCAGCACCGTGGCACTGGTTCCTTTCTCCAGTGTGAATTTGCACGCATACACATGCTCAGTAAAAGGAAAGGAAAAAATACGAGAAGGGATTTGCATCAAACCATTAAACCAATCTGCTTTCTCCTTTAAATCGGCTGTTTTTCTTCTGTAATGAGATCTGACATCCTAATGAGGGGGATAGAAGCAAGAGAGTGATGGAGAGGCGAGATGAGGGAGAGAAAGAAACCCAAGAGAGGAGGGGGGATACAAAGAAGTGAAGAGAGAGTACTGTTACTGAGTATATCTCGACCTGAGCACAAGGCAAGGGAACTTTAGGGCTTCTCTTTAACAGAGAAACTGACAGATCCCTGAAAAGAAAGAAGAGAAAGGAAAGCTCAGTTTCATCTGGCATATATTCTTTAGTTCCCCAGTGTGGCTTGTTATAGTAGTCACTTGAATTGTGTGTTTATGTGTGTTTAATCAAACTTATTTAATGGATATTTAAGATTTAAAGATTTTTTGGCCTTTTAAAAAGACACCAAAAATTGGTATGATGGGTAACACTTAATATAATGTCCTCATAATAGATACTAGATATTTGTAAGTCCTTATATGATGACTATTTACATGCAGTAATACAGGTAGGACTGTTGGTGTAAAAAACATAAAGACACTTATCGAAAAACACCTGTTAACAGCTTATTAACTTTTTACCCCTCGGCTGTCAAAAGCTGATGGGGTCTTGTCGTCACTCCACCCAGCAGGCGGGTGGGCAGCGTAGACACCCAAGTTTGTGAATGTGATAACTCGAGAAGAATTTTTAAATCAATGCCACAGGTGCTTTTACAAAAATCTTGGGATCAGTTTGACCTCAAGGTCAGAGATCAGAGGTCAAGTTTTCTCAAAACCACCTAGAATTTTCACATTTATACCTTACGTGTATCTACTAGGTGGTTAACGGGAGGCACTGGGGGCTGCCTGTATTTTTAGGAATGTGAATAGGAGTGTACACTGTAGAATTACTTATAAGACCACACTCACAGTTATTAACCTTAACTAACTTGCCCACTATGTAGCTTTTTTAATTTAAGTTCACAAAGGTGGCTTCATTTCAACATGGCCTACTTATGCTAAATAGATACTCCATCCAAAGAAAGTTATGTTTCGATTTGTGTCTTGAAGTCTGCTATGATACGCCACATTATCACTGAATCTTTTAACAACACCATGCTGTAAAGTGCAACAGTCATTTGCTACTGGAGGAGGATGTTTCATACATTCTTCATTAGGCTATGGGACTGTATCAGATCTCAATGCACTGAATAGCCGGCAATGTTTAAGAGGATCAGGTTTAAAGTTTTATAACTCTAATGTGCAGCTGTCATATATGAAATAAATTGCCTTGCTGAGAGAGCACTGAGTGGTAAAATAAATATATATTAACCCATGAATTCACAGCACAGCTATTTTCTGCAGCATTGCCCTCTTGCCTTATTTGCAGCAACACTCTTTCCTTTTGCCATTTTATTTTTCATATTCTTTATTGAACTTCATTACCTGACAATCTAGATAATGTAATGAGGCAGGCAGAACACAGTTGGTTTATCAGATGTCCCTGTTTATGTAAGCGCACCCAGAAACGAATAACCACCTTAATGAAAACTGTTAGGTGTGATTGAGGTTTTAGGTTTTTGTCAATTCAGCTAACAGTGCTTTGTTGTATATCTTTCTTGAGTGAGGAAAAAAAGCTATAAAGTTACAACAGGGAGAATTATATGGGGTGTTTTGAGCTAAATTTTGAAATACACATTCTGGGAATGTGGAAGACTTACATTAATTTGTTAAGGAGGGCATAATATATTCCTTTTATGTTACATAGCCAGCCAGAGAGCCGGTTCTGACTGTCAAAGTGCTTTGCCTTCTTGGAGTCTTTGGATAGGAAGCGGCTGGAAGATACCTGGAAAATCTCCCAGACATGGGCCTCTGCCATGCAATCCCAACGCACTCGCAATATATTCTTGGTTATGCCAGGCTTGTCCTGCGTCGTCCCATGCCATGTGATCCAACTCACTGCCAGGTAGTGATCATTTGACAGCTCAGGTCCTCTTTTCACCTGAGTGTCCATGATGTACAGCCATAGATCTGATGATACAAGGACAAAGTAATTGATCAGCTTGCAAACTAAGCTGTCCGAAGTGCACTTATGAACATCCTTATACTCAAACATGATGGTCATTATTAATAAAATCTAATTAACAACAAAAAAACAAAAACCAAACAAACACTAAGAACTCTTTCGATTTAAAACAAGTCATCAGAGCTGATCAAAGCTTGTTACTAAACTCTTCCATATTCACCTTAGTCTGCTAGCATTGCAGCACTGCTGTTTTTAATGATAGCCAGGGTCCACCCTGGAAGCATGCATCTAAGAGTGAGAATCAAAGTGTCTGAACAAACTGTGCAGAACATCCAAGAGGCATGATCATCACTTTCACTTTTTTAAAATAACACATTTTGCTGGTGGAAGGTCAATATCAGCTGTCACTAATTAACAGTTTTTCCACAAGTAAGTTGATGACAGGATAAAATAAAACTTGCTTATGTTTGGCTTTGTGTGGTCCCTGCAGTCTGGACTCTCCCAAATGTTTTTTATGAGGCAAAAGAAGCACCACCTCTGTACAGCCTTAACTAGAATAAGTTTCTTTGTAGTTCCCGCAACTGTAACAGTGGATTGTTATCATTTACATCATCTGCTTAATGTTAGTGATCTAAATACTTCAACAGTATTTAGATCTCAAATAAGTATCAGAATAGATGCTGTATTGAAGATGCCCAGTCCCGGCTTGAATCAAAAGTCTGGTCACAACACCCCCTACTAATGTGTAGTACAATAGTTATTGCCTGATAAATCCTTGTAGCATAAAATTAAAGTGCTGCAGTATTGTTAAACTTTCTGGCTTCTCCCCAGTCACTTTATTGTGTTACTCCAGCAGGATTTCTCTGTCGCCAGGTTAGATTAGGTCTGTTTGGCCAAGATCAATTTCAGCTTGGCCCGTGATCCTGCTGGATTGTTAATGGACCTACTGCCTTTTCAACACCAGTAAAGAAAGATGTGTGAATTTGCACTTACTTATAATGTGATGTTTACTCCATTGCGAAAACATTTGTTCTGGTTAAATGCCCAGCCTGTCATACTGCAGCCAGCTCTCTTTTGAAAGACAATGTCTAATCTCAGTTTAATTAACCAAGGAAACAAAAACGGACTTAAAAAAGGAGGTGAGGAAGAAAGAAAAGTGAAAATGGATTTATTTTTTCAGGATTATCATATGAATATTATGTGCACGACCTGTCAGACTGATAAACTGAATTGTTACAGTACGTTTAACTATAAACGACAGCGCTGTTGAACATGCTGTTGATAAAAGCTCAGTCCATATGTGGAATCCAGGTGACTTTTATCATAGCTTTAACTTGTACAGTATTTACAGTGAGGTTTTGCTGAAGTCTCAGAAAGTTTTAATTACAAGCTCAGAGCATCTGATAACTCTCAAGATCAGCACAAAATGCTTTCCTTCGGGAAGACATATGGCATTTCCTAAATATAACTCAAAGTAGTTGCCCACTCACAAAACACTCTACACATGTGTTAAAAGTGCTCATTTTTAGGTATATACAAACACAAAAATGCCAGTCCTTGCAAACCCAATGCATGCACAGTAACACAAAGCTGCACACATGCTTCTGTGACATGCTTACTCAGTTTGCACTTACAGTAGCGATTAGCATATTCTCAGTTTTATCAGCAGTTATTCATAACTGTAAAAAAACATTTTTTTGTCATCAGCGATAACACAGCCCACACTACACTGATTGTCTTCATGAAATCACATGTGTTTGATGCTTTTTTATGTTTTATTGATCCATTGTTTATTGTTTTTAAGTGGTATGCATTGCACTTTGACGTATTTTCCCTACCATAACACGTTCTTGTTAAATATCCTCACAAAGGTATGATAATCATTGCAGTGTCTATGACAATGATCTAGTACGTCTTCTTTTAGCCGCCCCTCTTACCACCTTATTAATATTGGTCAAATTGAAATAAGTAAGTCATGATCAGTTAAACTGGAAGTCTAGCTATTTTGTAGTTAAATTTTAATACAAGTTTGCTCAGTCCATTTCTTTATGCATGAAGTCACAAACATTTATGTCACACCAACCCTCTCTCAACTCTCTGTCCTCCTTCACTTCCTCCATGGTCTTCCTCTTTTCCTCCTGCCTGGTAGTTCCACCTTTAACATCCTTTGTCAAAGGGTGGACTCATTTCTAATCCTGTCCCTCCTGGTCACTCCCAGTGAAAACCTTACCATCTTTAACTCTGTCACTTCCACTTAATCCTAGTACCCTAAAGTCAGATTTTTCTCATTATCAAAATAATCTGTAATCTTTAACGAACATGAGTGATGTTAGAATAGGCCTATAGGACAGGCTAAAAGCACAGCAGTTGCTGATGCCAAAGCATGAAGGAAAGGTGACTGAAAAATTGCTCACTTTCTAAATCAGCGGCTCATGTCTCAAAAGATTCAGGAAACAAGAACAGAACCAGCCTGTGGCCTTACGCTATTTTATCTTACAAACAATCACTGCGGGCAATGGATGGGAGTAGTTATTTGAACTGTTATCTGAAGCCTTTCAGCATCTAGAAAGCTTCAGTAATTTGGATGAACTGCCATTTTAAATACCCTAGACAGAGGTATCACTGTATATTTAATTTTAGTATAGCAGTCTTTCAGCTGCTACAACATGCTAACTGTTGTTTAAATGAAAAGTAGCTAGCTACTCGTTTATCATCAGAGCAAATTTGAGTTCTTATGGCAGTTACAATAAATTAGGAGCCCATCCTACAAACCTCTGCAACTATGATTATAAGAATGTCATGTATAGTGGTGTATATCACCTATAAATACAAACAAAATATTCACTTATTTTATCATTTTAACCTTTGTACATTCACAGCACGAACAATTAGCGGCATCCTGGAGTCCTGCTGTGTCCAGCCAGCATGATTCTTGAAAGACATGGCACCTTTAGTCATGGAAACAAGTATCCTACAGCTTCAACACTATAAAAAGCTGTATACTTGATACTGAAAGTGCAAGGGAGAGCACTTGTGAGTGTGTGTGTGTGTAGGGGTAGGGGTAGGGAGGTGTCGGTCTTCCAGTGTTTAGGAGCTCAGGAACATCAAGAGCTGTGTGTTGGCCAGGAGGCTCTCCTAGGGATAAACAGAGGGAGAAACTAATCCTTACTCTCCTTCACATCCAAGCAGGGTGTGTGTTTGTGTCCGTGTGAGTGTGTGTGTATTTATCTTTGGAAATGTGCTTCTTCCATGGCTGCTGAAGGCAAGGTTGCATGTGCATGTTGCTAAATGACCTTAAAGCATTAGAAAAAGATGCGTTACAGGCATGCGTGTTCAGTCTAAGTCAATCACTGGCACATTTAGTAATCCATGTGTGTGTGATGACGGCGATGTCTGTGTGAGCGTGTGTATGTGAGAGAGATAGAGACTGTACTGATGGGGCTTTGTGTAATCGTGCTGAGCAGTGAAGCGTGTCGAGAGAAAGGACATGTCCTCAGCTCTGATCACATAGTCTACTAGAACGACAGTGAAGGGAGGGAAGGAAAGAGAAAGACAGACGCTTGTTAGGGAAGAAGAGGAACACAAAACATCAAATGAAACGATGATGAGGAGACGACTGACGAAAATGGAATGAGAGAAGGAGTAAGCTATGGTAAAAGGGAGAGGTTAGTAAATCAAAAGGGAGGTTTCAGAAGAAATCCACGAGCTAAAAGAGGGATGGAGGTAAAGACGGGGAGTGATAGATCTGGAAAATTCGGAAAAAAGCGACGAAAGAGAAAAGGGCAAGGAATTGATGCAGGAAACACGATAGTGACCAGAGTACAGTTTAAAAGAAACTGAAGCAGAGATGAAAGAATAAGAAGTTTAGATGGATATGGAAAGCTTAAAGTGCTGGTTTTATCCCCTAGTTTTCCCCCTCTCTCCCTTCCCCTTTCCTCCATCTCTTGTGCATTCAGAAAGGTTTTCCTAGTTGTAGCAGCCCAAGAAAATAAAATCAAGCGAGGCGGCCCCTCAGCCGACTGGCTAATTGCAGAGGTATCACTGTGTCAAATGACTAATAGAGTTTCCCTTTCCGTCGCTAATCTGCCAGCAGGAGCACAGCCGCAATTTGTTTACTCTATGCCGATGCAAGGGAATACAAAGACACACCCGCCTTTTTATTTCCTCTCAAACACAATTTCACGCTGCCAGAGCGTTAGGTGTGAGACGTGTTAGTGGAAAGTGCATGTGTGTGTGTGTGTCTGGTACACACAACACCACATGTTTCGTGATTTGTTTAATATTTCATGAAACACCCCTGTAAGTTGCGTTCTGCTGGTCTTCAGCAAACTCATGATAGACACATCCTTTTACACTGTGTGTTTCTGCCATACCTCTAAACGTTAACGTTCAATTATATGCTTAAATCTAACCTCAGCAGATCTTATTCTTACATTCAGGTCCCGAATGACTTAATTTTTATGGTCAAAAATGCGATTACTTCGACAGTCTAAAGTCCCAATTTGTTCTCAAAAGGAAGGAATACGAGAAAAAACACAGGTGTACAAATACAAAGATACACACGCATAAATCGGGCACCCACATCCTGATTTGGCAGGCGGTATTGGCCCCAGAGGTCAATCCATCACTCAGACCACACCATTAACTGAGCAAATCATAAATTCAGTAGCATACCATTTACTTAGAGTAGTTTAAGAAGAGAGCGCAGAGTGTAGAGGGAAAGATTGTGTGAGTAGGAAAATGAATTGCATAAAGAGGCACGGGGAAGCAGAATACAAAGTACTGTAACAGAGTATGAAAACAAAAGGAGCGGCTAAAACAGTGATTTGGCAGGACATTTTGGGAGGATTCTTTCGGTTCTTTGTTCCCAACCATCTCCCTTTATCATTCTTCATTTTGTTCCTTTTTCCTTTACTTTTTTAGCTTATAACCAAGGACACTCCTTTTTAGTGGTCACAGCACAGCCTATAAAAATAATTTGACATGACATTTTTTCCTTCTTTTCACTGTTCTTCCACCCCCTCTTTTGCTCTGAGGTTTGTCCTGTCTGGTTGTCAAGTCTCTCGGTGAGTGCACACTGACACTGGTGGTGTTAGTCTAAAACCCGGACACTAATGAGACAGAAAGACAGACACACCGCAGACACAGTTTTAAGAGTACAGAAAAGTCTGGGATTTGCTTCTGATGGGAATAATGCTGCTTCATTACCCTTCTATACCCTCTGTTGTATGTGTTCCCTCCATTGCCTCGCATTTCTTTTCTTTTTCCTTTATTGACTGACTTTGTTCTCTAAAACGTAGCTTTCTCAACTGCTGCCTTTTCTTTCCCCTGGACTCGTCCACCGTTTTCCTGCCTAATTCTTTGGATTGTCAAATTTGGGGCATCAGCGCGCACTAGGATTGTGATCCAATCGCCCTGTCTTCCCCAGTTGGATTGCCAGTAACTGACAAAATTGCTGCTGGGGCGGGCAAAGGATTTAGTCAGTGTGCACTCGTTAAGGTGGTGTTGTCCACTCTCCATAATGCACGCTATGTGGCCCAAATACAAAAAAAGCATGAGTGGTAACCAGAAGTGGACAAATCCCAGCTGAGCAGCTGAAATGATATTAAGTCAAAAAACAAAAAAAGCTGGAAAATCAAACCAAAGTTCACCTTCTGTTTTCTCTCATTTTTAAATGATGATGATCAGGGGAGCGCTCCTCACATGCACATTTATTTTAAAGAGTGCAGGCATCCAAACACAAACTTGTCTGTACTTAAATGCTCATGCATGTCTGTGTCACACATGATGGTTATATGCAAAGATGACCACATGAAATTATAGCAAGGCATATAAAATTTCACATTACTCTAATAATATTAATGATAATATTGATTTTAATGCAGTTGTTGCTTTTCTTGGCCAGCGATTGGCTATTAGTGTCCATTGGCAGGGCCCTAGCTCATACAGCCTCATTATCACAGGCATTGCTTGGCAGAGTCAGAAAATGTACCCAGTTTGTCTGGAGAAGATTTTGGTAGTCTGATTTTAGAGTCCAGAGATAAAAAATATGCTAATATGATTACGTCATCCCTAAGGTTTCTTGTGCCGCTCATAGAGTTCTCCAGAATTGTTTGAAGAAGTTTAGTTCAAGAATATGGAATATGATTGTTAAAGGAATGGTTTCGTCAGCCTTGTGTACAAAATAGGTTGGGCAGATCAGATGCAGGGGTGTGTGTTTGTGTGAGTGTGCGAGAGAGAGATGGAGGTGAAAAAGAGAGTGATAAGAGGGTTGTGAAGGTCAGGTAAATGCCAGCACTCGAGACAGTGCTAAAGAGCAAGTTTGTTGGTCACGTAACGATAAGACACTCAGCCTCAGCACACTCTCACATCCACACAACCTCCAGTCTTTTGTTAATTTGTGCTCTGGCTGTAAATGTAAACGCTCCTTGTCATCTGTTTATATGAAATGCAAAGGATTCTATATGCTTATATGGGGAGTTTTAGTCTGCCTCATCCAGGCAGGTTTTAAAGGCTAATTCTGTTGTGATTGGAGGATCACTGGCCTATGTTAAAGCCTTAGTCAATCATACGGCCACGTATCGATTACAAGACTCTGTGATTTATTGCTTACTCCTTGAAGAACGTGTTTATGGTGTTTTTCACGTGCTGTTTTCAGTCTGCATATACCTTGGTCCTAATGATGGATAAGATGGACCCCCTCCCCCTTACACGGTCTGTCTCAGTGTTTTTACAGCCAAAGAAACGAGCCCCCCAGACTCACATTAACACCTTGATATATCACCACTCCACCGTTTCAGTGCAACAGGGAGGGAAGGTGACAGCTACTGTGCCCCTGAAGGCTGCTTACACCCTCCAGCAAATCCCAATTCAATTTCAAAGTCACTCCAAAGAGAGATGTCTTGTTGTTGTTTTATTTATACATTTTATGTATGTTTTTAGTCCTTTTTGATCACCGGGGCGACTTCACCGTGATCTCTCAAAGTGTGTGGACTCATCCTTTCCCTCGCATAAACTAGAGCAAAGTTTACATTTTTTATTGCAGACTGACGGAGTAGTGTGTCATTTCAGTGACAACTCTAGCAATGATTGCAGTCTCTCATTGTTGAGGAAACTGCTGTCAAAAGTATTTTTTTTCCTTGCCACTGTCTTAAACATGGGGGCAGAACTACTCCACAACCATTTGTAATGTGCTGTTGGCACTGTAGGGTTGAACGGGCTTTGACAAAAACAGACATTTACAGTGCTGTATAGCTATCAAGAATTGTGTTAAATTGTCAATAGATTTATTATATAGCATTTCATGTGTTTATTTGTATCTTACTAGATTATGATCTCTCTTATTTAATCATGGGAGTAAGGCCAATATGTTTTTTTTTTAATCTATATGGATTTTTTTCCAAATGACTGTTCATCGCTGTGTTTGCTTTTCTGTCCTTCCTCTCTTGTGCTCGTGTCCTTGCCCTTCTCTCCTCCTCTTCCCTCATTCGCTCTCCACTGTAGACCTGACCATGCGTATCCATGATCAGGTCCGTGACCTAAGTTATGTCCTCTGTCCCTACTTTCCTGCCATAGCACCCTCCTCCCCTGGTGTCGACTCCGCCCCTTTGCAGCGCACTGGAAGTCACGGCACAGGAACAGGAAACTACAACCGCGGCGGGACCAACAACTATGCCACAGTGGGGCCAGGCTACACCTCGAGTGGCGGTAGCGGAGATGTATATGGTTCAGATCCCTATGTGGCTGACCCCTACCGTACCCTGCAGTACTGCCCTTCAGTGGTGGAATCACCCTACAGCAAGTCAGGACCAGCTCTGCCGCCCGAAGGCAGCCTGCAGCGTTCACCTTCTATTGACTCTATTCAAAAAGATCCAAGGTAGGATGAAAGGAGAGTTGTAGAGTGTGTGTTGTGTGCATGAGTATCTGTGTATACATGTATTTTTTTAGGGGTTTATTGGATCACAGCTTGTATGTTCAACATAATAAAAAATACAATGCCTAGAGACACGTACACATCACATGAGTCACTTCAGAGGATGTTATACTGACTGCTCAAGACTTTGTCCTAACTTTACAAAAAAATTGTTAATTACACCTACACCTAGCTCTAGACACAGATTAATATAGTCAGCCACTGATCATGCCATTATTCAAACTTTGTGATCTGTCATCTGATTACAAGCTCCAATCAAGGGACATCTTATTACTGACCTCAGTTTCAATTGCCAACGCTCATCATATATTCATAACTCAAATCATGTTTCCGAAGGTTCCAAATTATTACTTTCAGTGAAATCACAATGGTGCTTTGGAGTTGCTTTAAACAGTTTGAAATTGCAGTGTTCTTATAAACTCACAGTCAAAGCTTTTTTGCACAAACAGGTAGATTTCATGGTCTTTTGTTGTTAAGAAAAACTTTTAGTAACAGTCACACACTCAGCTCAACCATGACCATGCTTCAGCTTTTTTTTTCTATTTCTAAAGCTCTCTAAAAACAGGTGTTTACACTGAAAATGCTTCAAAGTTAAGAACACATAATCAGGCACATTGAAGTAAGTGTGGTGTGTCAGGTACCAGTGTAAAAATTTGAAGGCGCTTAGATACCAGAAAGATTTTGCATATCTGGTTTGTCCACACTCTAGACTTTGAAAAATGAAGGTAAACAGCAATTATAATTTAATTTGACAGGAAAATCTCTCATAAATATAAAAAAAGTTGGTGCAAAATTAAACTTCTGTTTTTTTGTCCAGTGCAGCTACCTCATATGTATGAGGAAAAACCATCTAATAAGACACAGTTTTACTCCAGTCACACACCAGTTGCTTGAGACTTTTTTTCTCACCTCCCATAGTGTCATGCTGTGCGTAAAAGCATCCTACTGGGCTGTGATCACTTCCATCCTCTTGTCTCTGCAATTAAGCAAAGCTCATTCCCCCGTCTTTTTTTATACATATTTCACAGGACTCTTGATGTATAATTCCTTTAATTACAGAGCAAGAGGGACTGAGACGGGTGGATCAAGTCTCAGCAGCAGCTGTCAGTCACTGAATGGGAGAAAGAACACAGTGAACAGAGAGAGTGGGAGATTATTAAGAACAGTGACAATGAAAGTAAAAAAAAGAGGGGGAAAATGATTAGCATGTGCACAGTCTGATGAAGGTAAAGTCCTCCACAAAATCCTGCAGTCTTACTGTAGGATGTGTCTACTTTTGATGATATAGTTAGACTGACTGACTCAAGACAGTCTTCATATTTCACAACACCCAAGGTACCCAATCAAGTGAAAGCTCATATCTGGTGAGTTATTGTTATTTTAAAATAAACACAGCACTTCTGACTTACACTAGAAGATCTTATCTGTTTACTTCACAGAAGGAAAACAATTAGTCTTTTTCTTTGCACTCTGGATTTTGTTGTTCATAAACACTTTTTCTTTAGCAAAGTAGCATCAATTCTGTATATGTTTTATTAAGGCATATTATTCACACGGCAACAACATAACATAACAAAATAGTTGTAAGAGTAGACAGAAATATGTTTCCAGAAAGTTCAAAGAGATACTGGAGAGCCCGAAGTGAATATAGGTCAGTAAGATAAGAAAATGTGAGCGATTGCATTTTCACATCCTAAATCTAGTACTTGATGATGAAAAGAGGCAGTGCATACCTAAAAGGCTAAATGAGCTAATCCGTTGTATAACTGGAGAGATCAACTTCTGTTTTAATATATTAAGTTGTACGCTGAAATGTATTTCTATACATAAATGTGTGTGTGTGTGTGTGTGTGTGTGTGTGTGTGTGTGTGTGTGTGTGTGTGTGTGTGTGTGTGTGTGTGTGTGTGCATGAAGTGAGAGAGGGTGTAAGTGGATGTGTAACAGAGGACTTTTTAGAACTTTTAAAAGTTGATTGTTTTGTAATACTCATAATATGAAAACCGAGCCAATGTAGGAGTAGGTTTGGCGCTTACATTTCACATACAAACACACTCAGGCATACGCACACTGTTCTCTTTATGCACTTGCAATGAAAGTGTTTATTGTTGGCCCTCTAGTGTTATTGCCACACTTGCTTGTATGCACAGTCAAGATCATTTTGTTTCCATTATTGCCTCAGGCTTCATGGATTTCTGTGCACAGATCCAGACAGAAATCTCATTTTTCCCCCATTTGCGCTTTTTTCCCCCCCAACAAAGTAACAAGAAATGGTAGAATTGCAAGCATTTTGTACACTGGTTAAATTCAACACTAAAGATCTTTTTCACAAATCTGAGCCTTTGCGGTGAATGCTGCCTGCAGATTGCATTGTGATTTATTACTATTACATTATTTCTATTTTTAACTTTACATACAATTAAAGATGTCTTTAAACGCCTAATTTTTAGCTCTATTTTTATACAATCATCTTACTGTGCTTAATATTGTTGAGTTGAAGTGTGTTAGATTTCTCTTTGTCAGGAGGTTAAATGGCCTCCTACTCAAACTCCACTCTCTCTCTTGCTGTAATTGGATCTAGTTGAGCTAACATGAAGTGCTAAATGAGTTAGCAGCTATTAGAGACAAAGAACACTGTGAGTTAGGGCAGAGGTTATGTGTGCATGTTTTAATGTGTGTGTGTGTGTGTGTGTGTGTGTGTGTGTGTGTGTGTGTGTGTGTGTGTGTGTGTGTGTGTGTGTGTGTGTGTGTGTGTGTGTGTGTGCATGTGTGCACACACGAAGGAAAGACTATGTCTTTTATATAATCAATTAGCATATCTTATGGATTAATGTGTATATGTCACTGTATAATGTGTGTGTGCATACATGGTAGCCAGTGACATACTGCTATTTAGCTGCAAAAGAGTGAGCATGATAAGCAAGAGGTGATGACAGCAACATGAAGGGAAAACTCAATATCTGTCAATGGATAGCAGTACAGAGAGGTGGGAGGAAGAGCGGGAGACAAGATAGATGAGGGGAGGAAGGAAGGAGGGAAGAAGGAATTACTGACAAGAAAGCTAAAGGGAGCAGTGCAAAATAAAGCTGGAGAAACAGGAGGAAGGGAAGAAAATAGACACACAAAGAGAAAAGGAGGGAAATGCAGAAAGAGGAGGGAAATGAGGAAAAGTTAAGGTTGGTCTTTAGGTGATCAACATGCATGGGGAGAATAAACAGAAGAATAATAGAGGAAAAGTGCAGAGAAGGCAAGGGCAAAATGTAGATACACTGTCTCCCATTATTGTTTTGTCTAAGGCAGCGTCTCAGAAAGTTTGTGCGTTTCCCTCTAAGCGTTCTCCGTGTAAAGCGATTGTCACCCCCACTGGGTTTCTTTCTTAAAATGAATATTAAAAAACAGTGTAGGGAGTGAGATGATGAGAAATGTTGAGCGCAGACTTGCATAACCAATAAACAAAGAGAAGAAAGGGGAGCGAAAGGCAATAATGAAGGGGAAAATTTTTAACAAATGAAGGGGATTTGGAGACTCTCAAGTGAGTGAAGAAAGGATGGCATCTGCATTTGTTTAGGGAATAAGCCATACTGTACCTTGATAGATCGAAGGAGAAGAAGACAGAGGGAGGGAACGATGTTGGGCATACAGGAAGAGAGAGAGAAACATTAACTTGGGGAAGATGGGAGTTAGGCACCAGCGGTTTTTGTTCCCAAACTTGGGGCTTAGGAAAGCATGTAATAGGGTGAGAAACAACATAAAGGGTAAGTTAGATTATGCAATGGGAATTCACTGCGCTGCAGAAATGAGGATTGACAGGAAGGAAAAAAGAAAATAGTTGGACCATTTTGATCAAAAACAAAACTACACCACTGTTTCAGCTGTGGGGATATGCTCGACTTATCTAATCGCACACTGAGCCTGAAACAAAGACACAAGACTTCAAGATAAATCAAACTCTCGTCATTTAAATCAGACTCGCCTCATTTACATTTTCTCCTCCAAACATATTCACGCGGCAGTGGTGGCTGTAGCAATAGTAATATTTGATGTTAAAGTTTGTTAAAGACTATTTTAATTATTTCATATGATACATGTTATTTTTTCTTTTTTTCTTTGGTGTTGTAGTTTTGTGTTTTTTAGCTAAACAAGCTTACATTTCAAGGCAGCCATTAGGCTCTTTTGATGTTGCACATGTAAATAGTAAATGTAGTAGTAAAAGTGCAATAACGTCTTACTTTAGATATAAATTCTAGTGGGCTTTGACATTTTTCTTTTTAAATACCAGATTATTCAAATGTTTATATTTGTGTTAATCTGTAAGTTTGAAATAACTAACATGCCAAAAATCAAATATAAAATCCAAATCCCACGTTATTGGAAGTTAAAGTAACTTAACTTTAAAAATACCTCAGTGCCTGTAACATAAACTTAAGTTGCAGAAAGTTTCCAAAGTGATTGACTGTGACTATTTATTGTCAGTAGTATCACACTTAACACTTTATTTCAATAAGGAGAGTGCCTAAAATGTGAACATCCAAAATACAAGTTGAATTTAGAAGAGCAGAATTCTAAATGAAGGTAGGATATAGACCTGAGATAGTCCAGACTCCGATGATGGTGAAGCAGAGTAGTTGAGATAGTTGATGATAATGTTGGATGAGGTGCCCTGTGTGGATGAGGTGAAGATGGGGAGAAGGAGCGTTAAAAAACAGCCGGCCTGAAATGGAGATTGACTGATTAGAATATCCTAATACTACGGAGAATGCAGTCAAATAGATAACCGGGCAAGAGTAGCGAATTTGACAACACTGGAAAAAGGAAGTGCCAAAGACATGAACTCAAATCAGCAAGAGGAAGACGAGCCACCCTTATTGAATGTTTCCAGAAACAGAGATCAGTGGTGACTTTGGGCATGTCTGTAAGTGCATGCAGACTGAGTGTGTTGTAGGCTTTTATGTATTTTCCCAAGGCTGCGAAAGACAGGACAGAGGATGTGCATTTACATGTTTGTGTGTGAGAGAGAGAGAATCATATGTGATGTGCATACTACAGCGTGTTACACAGTGAGTGTAAAGGATGCTTGTCATAACGATGGGACGTCAGGACCCAGACTTTTGGGGGGGGGGGGATCTGCAGAGACAGACAGAGAGTGTTAGTGAGCGGCAGTGAATAGATCGCAAATCCCGGGGTTACTTTTTTTGCGAGACTTCCAAAACTGGCAGGGAAGAGTACCGGGGAATTCAGCGGAAAAAGTGCAGGTAGTTGCAGTTAGGAACGCATGATTTACTGGTACTGAGAAGCATTTGGAAATCTCCACAGAAGAAGGCTGGAGATCACAGACCAGTTGAGATGAGTTTGAGTGACGGCTGGCGAGCTGCAACAAAGAGAGAACAGATTACATCTGACCAAGGGAAGAAATTACGTGTAGTAGGTGAGCCCGATTCACACCAAAGATGTGAAGACAATCTGGCAATGATCCAATTACATGCATTAATTACATATATACTGCACGCTCCATGAAGAGATGCAGATCAGGTGTGAGGGAAAACACCCAACTCCCAGACTCCGCCCTGAGGCGGACCATTCCTCTCTGAAGGAAGCGGATGAGAAAAACAAAACAGTTTACAAAAAACAAAAAGAAAGGGAAATACCCTCGCATGGCAATGCTGGAACATCATTGTATGAGTTTATGGTTTTCTGTATGCGTTGAGAAGCTGCAGTGGAGGGTGTAATTATGCAGTGATGGCTCTTGTTGAGCACAAATGTTTATTTATGACAAAAAGAATGGGAATAAAGTGCCTGTATCCCCTTCCTGTAACCATAGTTTATGCAAGTGTATTGTTGGATCTATGTACCCACATATGGTTTATGTACAGTATAACTATAGAGATGAGATACCTGTGCATGTTTGTGTGCGTGACAGACATTTTGATTCTGATGCAATGTTCTCCTTTTTCAGTAAATTAGGTAAAGAAGTGTTACTGCTTTTACCATTTGGTTTGTGTCTGTGTCTTTTTTTCTTGTTTGCTAAATTGGACAGCTGTTTTCAGCACTGATGCAACAGAACCACAAATGCACTGATAGGCTCTATACTTTTGCTTTTGGTGTTCTCCTATACAGCTTTAATGCCTCACTGTTTGCAACAGCTGTGGCTGAATGCATAATGTTTTTGAGCTGTCCATAGATCTCTTTTCTGTTTTTTCACTTTCAGATTATTACAAAAGATGCTGATGACATCATTGCTCAGTAGTTTGAGATTTTATAGAAGAACAGTGCTTGATTTGACATTGCTCATGATCATTTTACATGAAATATTTATTTAAAAATTAAATGAAAAAATAAAGGCTTGTCTGTAGGATGTAACTATGAGTTATTTTCACCAGAGTTATTCAGACTTTACTCATTAGCTGATTGTATTTCTGTCTGTTTACCACTTTTGGGGCATAATTGATTGTCAATTTGAATGCTTAATGTCACCATGAAAAGCTGCTTGACTGAAAATAAGGGAAGGACAGAAAGAAGAGAAGCCATCGATACATTTTCATGCTTTGTTATTAATCTGTATTCTTCTCGAGGCATAGAAAATGAAAGAAGAGGGGAAAAAAGTGTTAATGAGAGAAAGATAGAGAAAGATGAAAGGATGTTGTGGTAACTGGGTGGCTTGGAGAGAAAGCAAGGGAGGGTGGACGGTAAGGGTGGGAGAGCACAGTTACAGGGTGAGCAGGGGATTTAAAGAAAGAGAAAGAAAGAGAGAAACCGATAGAGGACAGAGGACACACTCTATTGGCTCTCAGCACGGCCCAGGGGTAATTTCCTCTTCACATGAGAAATGCATGCTGGGATATGGAATCACCTCCAAGGGAGGGTAATGATGCATTGCCAGAACCTTGGCCCTGAGGCACAGCTGTGTGTGTGTGTGTGTGTGTGTGTGTGTGTGTGTGTGTGTGTGTGTGTGTGTGTGTGTGTGTGTGTGTGTGTGTGTGTGTGCGCACACGTGCACATGTGAACGTGTGTGTGTATGTGTATGTGCATCTGTGTCCTGGCCGTCATCCCTGCCTGTTCTGGGTAAATTGCCCATTGTAGTTATTTTCCCTTTTCTGAGGTGGCCTCTCTGTATATGTGTGTGTGTGTGTGTGTGTGTGTGACCTTGGGATAATAACAACCCCGTGTATCTGCCTTCTTCCCTGCTACAATGAGCTTCATCCTGTATCTGAGGCCTGGGAGACAAAAGGATGACCAAAGCGAGACAGGCTATTAATGTAGATGAGTTGCCCATTGCGTACCTACACCTAGAGGCACTAATGCAAAAATTTATACCTAAGCATTTAGATATTGGCAAAAAATGTCTTATGCATAAGAGGTTAAGGCTAAACTTCAGCTGTTATTTGGCTGTCAGGGAGAGGGAAACCAAAATATAAAGTAAGGATGTATTGGCTGTAATCACATTTCCGTGGTTGCAGGACATTTTCTCACTCTATGTATGTGCAATGTTCAGTCAGTAGTGAATCTGTCATGGACTTTTGATTCATTAATTGCTTTATTTTAATGCTAATTACTGCCACTGACACTTTTTTAACTCAAATTCATCAAACCTTATACATGAGTGCACATGAACAGAAACATGTACAAATTCATCTATAGGGTAGGGAATGGGTTAGGATGGGATATGTCCCCGCTCCACCACCTCTCTGCTGCTCTGCCTCCTGACACTAGTGGCATTCGGGAGGGATTATGGGAAAATGTCACACCAGCAGAATTACTGTATATCTTCTCTCCTCCCCATGCCTCACTTCACTTCACCTCTTCTCTGGCTCATACTTGAGGAGAACACAGCCTAATCATAGCCAACAGGCCTAATGGTACTCTGGTAGAAACAGTGCGCTGATACAAAATTAAATGTCAATTTACAAAAGCTTATTAGAGTGCTAATCTTTACCTTAATACGTGTTAATATGAATCTTAAAAGACATACAGTATAATTTTCACCGGCAAGAGCTGAGTCACTTATTTTTTGTTAATTTGTGCTTAAATCATTTATAAGAAGTTTCTATAAATGTTTGGCTGCAGGCAGAATCTCACCTGGTTAGCTGTGTGTTAGCCTCAGTCTATAGTCCAGTTTTACTATGTAATTATTTTTAACTCCCCTTCTAAGACACTAATAATAAGATTTTATTTTTCTTGTATTTAATTATTATTTTTACTAACAGCCACTCTGGACAAAAATGTCAAGCAGCCATCGGTATCTTTCCACAGTACTGTTCATGGGGCTGTTGATGTTAAGGTCAGCAAGCTGTGCCTCTCGTGCAGGAGAGGCATCTTGACCTTTTAGCTGAGTTGCTTCAGAAAATCAAACGACTGGGGCTCTGTAATGGCCAGTGAGCTACTAAGATGCAGTGTGTGGCTCAATCTGTGAGAAAAATTTACAGGAGAAATGAAAAAATAAGAAGAGTTTCATGTGTCATGGATCTTTGTTATGGTTGTTGTATTACTTTCAAATTGTAATGCAATAGTTTTTTGTTTTTGATCACATTTAGTCATGCATTCATATCTGTATTTACCAGCTCCAGGTTTACAAAAGCACCTGTGGATTCCAGTCATCTCATGATACATCCCACTGGAAGAGCTCTTACTGAAATAAAAAGCACTTAGACACCCACTGAAGTGCTCACACCCACACATATGCACACAGAAACCAATATTAACAATATTATACTTAATCTAATATGTATTTGACGTGCTAATTAAAAGGTACTGACTCACTGGTATGTTGCCAAACACTTTCAGAGCATAAAGCAGAACTAACCGGACAAAGGAGTATTTTAAAAAAATAAAAGGCTTTTTTGGTTTTAAGTCTAACCATAATTTATGAGAACACACTACAGTTATGACCTTTAAACACAGTTTCTCCACATCTATTAGTGCTCGGATGTCTAGTGGTGGATCTATGACATGATTGTGATTTCCTTTGTTCAGCTGATTGAATCTGAATCTGAGTGAGAAAGTGAATTCATGGTATTTAAAACTCTTTTTTTTTTTAACCAACAAAGTGCCTAAATAAAGGCAAATCTATCATTCTGCATCTGTGTTTGTTTTGCATAACACTCAGCTATATAGATAGAAAGATTATGTGAATTCAGCCAACACATATGATACAGAGACATCAGATTGATGTGCTTTTGATTGGATTTTGACTGATTGAAAAGTTGGGAAAGGGATCTAAAGAGGAAGAGAAGTTCAAAGACATGCACGTGACAAAAATCAAAATAGCTTTAGGTGTTTTTGTCACTTAGTTTCACTCCACTACAAAGAAGTCCCTTTTAATTTGTCTTCTGTACAACAGGACAGAGCTTGATGCTTCAAGTGTAGCCTATATTTCCATGTCCCACATGTTTTTAATTCAACCCCATGTGGCAGCAGCTACAGCTTATAGATTCGGTGCTGTAAAGCTCAGAGTAGCACCTTTTGAGAGCCAATGTAATGCCCATAACCCCTCAAAAGTACCAGTGGGGCTGCTCAGTAACCACTGGAGTGTGTGCAGCTGGATGCTTTTGAAAAAGCATTCATGCTCCATGAATCATCTCTTGTCAAATAAAGCAAAACATATTTGTTGATGACACATCACTGATAGTAGCCATTGTCAAGTACCCCCACAATAGTTATTTACTGGGAGGAAAAACTGTTCTATTTGCCCTATAAAAATAGGTGTTTGGCTATGCCATTATTATTTTTTTGTTTCTTTGTGTGTTTATTTATTTATTTTCATTCAGGGAAATGCTCCTGTTCTCATCATAAACTTGCCTTCCTCGCTTTCGCTCTGCAGAGTCAATTCAGTTTTTTCACTAAGTTATGATAAAATAACACAGATTCATGCGAGGGCCGCCGACTGAATGCAGAAACTCATCTGTCATGCATCCATCACTCTCATCATCTCTCTCTCCGTCACTCCATCACAACTCTGCAGGTCTGATGGGCTGGGAGGTATAGACATCCATCCAGCACCAAGCACCAAGTGTTTTCTCCCGTTCTTTCAGTGTAAACACACAGTTGTCCTCCACTCCCTCCTGTTGTCCTTTGTGTCTATTAAAGTACCAAATCACTTCTCTGTCCCTCTCCTTGTTCCTATCAATCTTTTCTCCTTCTTCTTTCCACTGCAGGGTAAAAAGTGATTCCTTAGACTCTACTTACCACGCTTACAATAGTTATGTGCGTATGTTTGTGCTTCTGTGTGTGCGCTTTCATATTATAAACATTGGCTTTGCTATCAGACAGACAGATGCTCGATCATGACTCAAGTCAAATGCTAATCTTGGTAAAATGACGGCAATAAAAAGAAAGCACGATGAATTAAGAAAAAGTTGCAGGGCACATCCTCATGAGTCATTTCACATGTTAGTGTTGTCTTATCCCTCTTGACGATGTGTGTGAGTATATTCTTGTGTTTTCATGGGCATCGGTACGTACATCAATAAGTAACATGTGAATTCATGCGTGATAGTGTTTGCTTTTCCCGAGTGTACATTTTGTACCTTTTCTGTATCCCCCTGAATCACTTCACTGATTTTACAGTCTTGAAATGCCATTTGTCAAAGCTAAAGCCTGAACCTTGCAGAATTGTATCTTTGTATATATGTCAGTCAATATTAGAAACAAATAAATTTAATCCAATCTATGTTCATTCTGTTGAAATAAATGTCATTGTAGGGTAAAGGACTATTTATTGGTTCATTTACTGTGTACCTTTAATATTTGTAACAGTAACCAATAATGACCAAGTGTTCAGTCAGTCCAAAAACAAAATGGGAAAAAAAAGAGAAAATCAACGAGAAGGGAATATTTTGGCAATTTCAAATACAGGTTTTTGCCTCATTGTTTTATGTCAAACAAGCTGTCAGAGCTGTCGAGCGTTGCTCAAGCTAGGTCATAATTTCACTCCTATTCCATCATGGGTTTTGCTTTCATGCCAGCAATCGTTTTGCAAGGATGGGTGAACTTGCAGAAAATAAAAGTTTTCTTACCAAATTATACCATTTCAGAGGATTCAGTCATCTGCATCACTGAAATGTTGCTCACTGAATATCATGAAGAAAATAAACCCCAAACCTCAGATCACATGAAGGAGAGAGATGGAAAATAAAATAGCACTGCTGTCATCTATATTCCTCTGTGGAAGGAGTCACACTTTCTATAGTTTTTGTACATGCTGCTGTGAAATCTCGTGTTTTTTCTCTTTTATTTTATTGTATCTCTATAGCACCTTTCTGATCTTATAGAACACACAACGCACTTTGTGTTCAGTTGACCCAGAGTGAATAAAGCATGCACTCTGTCATATTGTCTGACCCCAGATATGTTGGAGCTTCAGCTTGGTGATGTTTCTATTGCTCAGCTCTGTTCCTTATTTCTCTCTTGCCTCCATGCCCATTTTATTTGAAGTGGATGACTGCTTTTAGCCTCACTTAATCCGTTTTTTGTGTGTATGTGTGTGTGAGGGAGAGAAAGTGAAGTCTTAAGGAGTTGTGTTGCTTTATGATGCACAAACATACTAGGAAAATGTCAAAAATCTTTAAATGCAGACTCAATTTTGAGATATATATGCTTTTTATCTTCATTTCAGACATTAGTCTAACATCGCTATCACAAGCACAACATTTTGTTTCTAATCATTCTAATCCTTTGTATCATCGTCTCAGCTTTCTACCTTCTCCTGCTCCCTCGTGATCTGCTCATCAATGATCTGATGTGATCTGATGTCATGCATGTCAAAACGTACAGTGGTGAAAAGCCAGTGAGAAGTCATTGGTAATATCAGTTTTAGATGCAGAGTTCACAATAGTGAAATCATGTTATGTTTGTCATTGTCTGAATGATCTATTTTATCATATTTTAAACAATATTTTTCGTCATATTTTTTCATTAATGTCTTCTACTCCTATCCTAATGCTATCATTTCCACAGTCGGCCTCATTATCTGCCCGCTCGCTCTGTTGTTTTTAAGCCGATCTTTCTCTTTTTTCTTTTTTCTTTTTTTTTTTTTTAGCAAATCCTGAAGTGATAGCACTCTGTGTTGCATTATTGCTCCATTGAGATCTAATGAGAATAGCAGGTGGATAAACTAATCACTGGTATATTAGTTTTTCTCTGCTGATTACACTCTTTCCCTCTCACACAAACACAAACGGGCTGCACACAAAACAGCACTGAAATATTAACATGCAAACACCCAAACTTACACAGTGCCCAAGGAGGATTTAGTCACCTTGAGGTGAACTGTAGGGTAAGTTCAGAATTAACCAGTAATGCTGGGATAAGAGCTAAAATAAAATAAAATTTCACTTCTTTATATTTCTCATCAAAGGAATTTTTTTTAAGTAGTCCTGATCAATAGTTCTCCAGACTTTCTGAAAGTCCTTCAGAGTTTTTCTTTGAACATTGGCTGCTTTTTCACTCATTTTCAGTCTAGTCCTCATACCTGAATATTTTCAGATGAACAAAAGCTCCAAAGCTGTGCGATGTCCTTCAAGAAGTCTAGAGAACTATTCCTGAAGACTACTTAAAAGAAAACAAGAAATCTTGCAGACAAATAGTTCAGACTATACTGAATAATAAAGGGAGTTATACCAAATAAGACTTTCAAGCTTTTAAAGTTGTACAAACTTTGTTTTTTTATATATATATCAATTTCCATGCAAGTTTGCAGATGTTTCAATAAAGCTCTGCACCTGTTTCCCATTTTCCAACCCAACATTCAGGGTAGTTTTTGCACGTGACTATAATGATTGTGTGTAACTCAAAATTGTGCACAAACACTTCCGATATAGATAGATGTCTGAAGCCACTGCAACACTTCCAATTTCCACTTTATATTTTATCACTCTCTAGGCTTTTAGTCCAGATTTAACTTCCCCATCACAACCAACCCTCCCTATGATAGCAGAGAGTGTATTCAAAAACTGAGTGATAAGAGAAAGAGGACAGAAAAAGAAAGATGTTTAAGTACTGATGTAAATGTAGAGTGTGTGTGGGTGGTTTGAAGGATGCACATGCTTGTGTGTTTCTGTAACATAGAGAGAGTGCAGGGGGAAATTACAGAAAGAAGAATTTGTTTGTGTGCGTGTGTGTGCATGTGCGTCTGTGTGTGTGTGTATGTGCGTGTGTATGTACATCTGAGTGGATCTGCCAAGTCATCTCACTTGTTTAATGTCAGGGCAGGTCTCTGACCTCTACAGTAAGTGTCTGGTTGTGTAATGTGAATCTGGTAGTGGAAGAATGCATTTACACACCCACCTTTTTCTCTCTCACACACACTTTCACAGAGCACAGTTGTGGATCATGACTTTAGAGGGCATTGCATTGAATCACATTCATATCCTGCAGACTTAGAGTAACTGTAACAACACCTAGTACCTGACTGACCCCAGCCTACTGTGAATGTAACCTTAAACTAACTTCTGAATATCTTCACCTTAAAATGTAATGATTTACATATTGTCATCCCCTTAATGTGACTGAGTAAACAACATTTTTATGTCCACACACACTTACACACACGACAAAGAAAGTTTCACAGGTAAATCAACACACATTTAAATGTTAATATTGTTAATATTTTGTTTGACCTTAGTGTGATCGCTACATGGCAAAATAATATTGGATAATTTGCGGCTGGTTAACACACATAGACATATGAACTGACACTGTGACACCTTCATTAGTGATAAGGCATGAAGGTACATTTGTTGGACATGGACACACACTCACACATCTGCACGGACGAGCATCCTCATTAGCATCATGGCAAAAAAAAATAGTCCACCCATCCTGTTTGTTATTCAGTGGCAAGAGCATGATTGCAAATCAGGAGACAATTTTTCCAGCAGGCTCTTGTTCGTCCACCAGCTTAATCCTGTGCCTACACTTTGAATCTCTGAGTATCATGGATGGGGATTTGATTGGTCAATTTTGTTCACTTTTGGTTGTATCATGGCAGAAGTTGGAGTGGCAGTTCTCAGTGTTATCAGACATAATTGCAGTGCAGTCTGTTGACAGTTGGTCACTGATATCAACCCTTTCATCAATCTGTAAAAAAAGAGAAAAAGAAAAACAACAATACAGTCTAAAGAAGGCTCGGTTTACTCACCTTAAATCAGGGTACTCAAACTAATCACACAGAAACTTTAATCAGCTTTAATGGGGTTTAATGATGATGTTCAGAGTAGTACACTGACCTTTGAAGAGGCGGAAGTGAATAGATAATTTTTCTGTAGAGCTTGGTAAATTAGTACAAATGGTGAAGAGTGATATTGCAAATCAGCCATTGGATGGTTGGTTCAAGCAGGATAAAAAAAACATTAAAAGTAAAAATCAGTGATCGTTTTTCATACATTTATTTTTGTAAAAACACACACACAGATTAAAATAGCACTATGTTAGAATAATATACTGTTTGTTAATGATGAATGTAGTCACTCTTGTATCACCATGTTGACTGGCACCATATTAGCTTTTTGAAACAATTTCTGACGAGTGAAATGTGTGAATCTGATGGGGAAATAATAACAACAATAATAATAATAATAAGACACTACATACTCATGTTGTCGTGGCTTGCCAATTATAAGCTAAACCTCATAATTGCTTACATGACCTTACTGTAAACATACCCTGCTTTATTGTCCCCTTTGACTGTAATTAGAAGTATAATTTAAAAATAACATCAGATTTTGCAAAATAAGACTTTAAATATCAGCTAAGACCAGTGACTTGTTTTTGTTTGTTTGCTTGTAACCAAAGCAGGAATACTCTGCTGACCATTAGAAAAAAACAGATTTAACATGCTTTGTTTGTTCCAATCTACTTCCATCTTTTACATACAGTCTGTGGTTAGATTGTATATCACAGTACAACAATATCGTTATCCAATTGGAAAAGTGTCATGAGGGTATCAGATTAAGGCTGACTCCTGGTTTGGATACAGTACAATACACAGCTCAATCTTAATGAGCGTGGTGCGATACAGTGTAATGGTCTAGGTCACCTCAGCATCTACTGGCCCATTTAATGAATGTTTGACTGAGAGTATGTTTCACTGGTCTATTGTTTGGCTGTGTAAACATCCAGTAATTGCACTCTGCAACGGGGGAATAGTACCACCGGGCTGAAAATTACGGATCAGCAAATGCGGGATAATGGCCGTGTGAAAATGTGTGTATTTTTTCCTCTTTGTAGTTATGAGGGAGCGTATATTTGTGTATTCAAAGACACACAAACATACGCTGTGTCTCATATCACATGCATGTGCTATCTGCAAGTGTGCACACTTGTGTGGTTATGTCTCGCGCGCATTGATGTTTGCGTGCGTGTGAGCTCTTCCCTTTGTTCACTTACAGTGTGTGTATAATACGCTGTGCACGTGCATGAGTGCACGCCCTTTTCTGGGCGTGTAAATAAATGAACACCTGTCTGTCAGCCTAATGCCCTATTCGATTATGCCTCCGATTCTGTGTGTTCAGCTAATTGCGAGGACTTGTGCTGGCGTTTGTGTTTTCCTTACCCTGGCAAATCGCTCTGTGGCCCTGCACACTAATGTTCCCCTTCAACAACCTCACCCATGCAAGCTTCACAAACACATACCTGCAAGCACACAAACTCTCCCAGTTGACATTTTCTACATTTTAATTTTCAAGTGGCCATACTCTACTATTGTAATCTGCTCTAAATAAGCGACTTATTTAACCACGCAGCAGAAACGTTTAGTGGACAGCGATACACTGAAAGAACAAAGAAAATAAACAGCATAAACACCATCGTTCTTACTGTATCTGAATGCTCCTTCAATACAGTTCTTTTATAAGAATTATAGATGAAGCGCGCTGTCTAACCCGAAAATCATTAAGGATTTTGATGACAATTTTGCTGTTCACCGTACTTTAATTAATTACTGTAACATTACTTAGTCTCTACACTCTTAACCTTAATTTTTGCTATTTTAGTTTCATAAAAAACTTATAAGTGTACATTTTATTTTGTATTTGTGATTTGTTAGTTTCAAACTATACATTCATCACTAGCTCTTTTCCCATCATTATTTGTTTCTCTGTTCCATGCAAGGTGAGCTGGTCTCACTGAGCAATGCTCATTCTTCTTACTTAATTCTTTGCTCAGTCCTATTCAACCTCCTGAGCCCCAGACTCCCAGCTGGAAGATGCCATAGAGAAAGCATATTGATTTTTCTTGTCATCTGATGGTTGCTGCATGAAACAAAGAAAGAAAAAAACTCCAGACAGAGAGAAGGAGAGTGATACACAGGTGTGGCGGTATGTGGAGACAAAGGGAAGGAAAGGAGCTCGAGAAAAACCACACGTAGCTCCAACTGTAGAGAACTAGTAATCTTTTCATTCTTATGTCCATACTTATTATTATCTGCATTGGAATTTCCTGCTCTTATTCATGGTCTCCTATTTTGTGCTCCTATCTCCATTTCTTCCTGTCTTTGTATGGAATTAATGGCTCACTTTTCTGTTTTCATGAATAGAGGTGAAATGTGATTACGAGAGCCATTCCCATTTGCCCATCAGTAACCGAGGAGCAGAAGGCAAGAAGTAGGGGGATGGTGACACACGATAAGGTGTTTTTATTGTAGCTGACTCACGGCAGATTTTTTTTGCTTGTTTATTTCTGCATTGGCTTCATTTTAGGCTCAGTCCATCTATCTCTATCCATTCATTTGTCAGCTCAGCTGTTATGGGCTTCAACCTTTCTCTTCCCCCACCTTTCATTGATCCCATTTGCTGGAGCTGTGGCTTTTGTTTGGTTCTTCCAGGTCTACACAGAGAATTTTTTAGCAGGCGAGAAGAACGTGGGCAAAACACATTATGTTGCCTAGAGCCATTAAAGGCCAGGGGAGAACACAAGCGTTGTGATTCTGTAGAAAGTGCTGTGGTTTTAAAAGGTCTATGTCAACTGCTCCTAAGGCCACGTGGTCTTTTACAGTATGTTTTTTATTTTCTAACTAGAAAATCCACACACTTACAGATATGAGTTTAATGTGATTACCTCAGGGCTGTCTCAATCGAGACAGAATTACTTTTGTGGAAATTTTGTACGATTGTATGTCACTTTGCACATGTTTGTACAGAAGGTGTGATTCATATGTTGTTTCTTTTTTCAATTTCTGTTGTCGTGTATTCTAATAATAATGAACAACAAAGAAGAAATCAATTATGAGTTGGAGCATTTCAGGGATGTAATATATATTGATTCCCCATTTAAACTGAAGGGGAATAGGTGCATCCTAATGATCCTAATACGGGCACAACATATGCTGTTTGAAAGTTCCTGTTTCTGTTGGACGAGGACAAGGGCATCCCAAAACTTTCCCGCGTATTTCTAGCTTACCTCTCGATTAAGGGACGTTTCCAGGGTGACTCCACGCAGAGTCACAGTCATTATGAATCGGGCCATATGCTCAGCCCAAGAGTCAGCACAGGTGCGTGGCATTCACCGATCATGCTGCATGCTGCTGGGAACAAGGAACAAAAAATGTCAGAACAAAAAGTGACACTTGAGGTTTGTTCACATTCAATTAACTCATTAATGTTAAACAAACAAACAGAAAACTGACTTAGAACATGAAGCTGGACATGAACCCGACTGAGTGCCGTCTAAGCACCCCGGGAGACGTCTGAAGTTCACACTGTAGTAAAACAAAACCTGGTCAGTGAATGTAATTTGGACAACTTGATTTTTTGTTTGGCTGACACATATTTTAGTTCAGTCATCTTAAATAGATCTAAACAAGCTAATGCAAATATTTTGTAATATTATATAACTTGACCATGATGATTTAACATACTGAGGTAAACATTAGGTTGATATAAATATGTTTACAATACATAAACCATAAATTATTGTCCCAGTTTATCAGTACCACATTTTGCACATGAGGTGAATCTTCCTCCGTGGCTGTGTACCAAAGAGAAACATAAATGTAACTTTGCAGCATTTGTCAGTAGTTCACATCAGCAGTGCTGGCTATTTTCCCTGGATAGCATCTTAATTAAGTTGCACTTAATTAAAGGACCTGCCATTGAACTAAAAGCCACTGTTTGTGCATCTCTCACATGCAGCCTATTCGGGCATCTGTTTGTCTATCGAACTGCTGTCTTTTTTTTTGTATTTACCTTGGGTAGTACACTCTATGCTGAGGAGCACTTTTTTACACACACAGATTGATGCAAAATGCATAAAATAACACCTCACTTAGTTCAGTTCTGAGGACAATAATACTTACTCACACTTAAGTATCTACATTTTTTTACCACTCCTTTTAGGCTTTTGACAGCCATTGGCAGTCAACAGGAAATATTAAAATGAAAAAGACAGGAAGCAGATAGTCTGGTCTACTAAAATGCTAAATAATTTGATCTTCAGTGTTGAAGAGAATACCATTTGCTCCCCAAACCAACAGCCAACCTTATTCAGGTCCTTCATAGTAACTGCTTTTTCTCTCTACTCTCTCCTACACTGCCCCCTCCCTCTGCCCTCCCTCTGTCTTAACAGAGTGATGAAGATTGATGTTCAGGTCCTAATTAGCATCTGCTTTAGTATGCACACTGCCAGTTTGTCCATTCCTGACCCTCCAATCAGTTAACAGACATGACAGGCCTTGTCCAATCAGATTAAGGCCAGCGGGACAGACTTCCTGTGTGGAGCTGTCACTCTAGATGCACTGTGGGCACCGCTGATGGATGTGATTTGGGCTAGGAGACCCAAATCATTTCAAAATTGTGTAAAACATCATGCATCGTATTAGGTTGTGCAGACAGATGAATAAGATTAACTACAACACCACGACAGTGTGCTGCAAATGCCCTCAAATGGGATAGAAGTGTTAATAAATGAAAGCGACATGATGTGACAGCTTGTTGATCTTAAACCATAAACATTTTAGTCTTAGTTGAATTTGCAACACTTTTGAAAACAGGTGTCAGGCTCAGTATTGCAACCGTCAATTTGTGGATCTCTTTGCATTACTTAATTTCTCCAACTCATGTATTTCGCCTCATAAAGCATCAACCAGTGAAATTCAACATTGTCGAGCTTATTGTGTTATAGTGTGTGTGTGTGAATACTGTCTATCAATGGCCAAGATGGGATTTCAGACTGAAGTTCAACTGTCTCATGAGACCTAGACATGAAAAGAGAGAGAGATGAAGAGAGGTTTAAAAAAAAGAAAGAAATCCTTTGATAGTCCTTGTATTTTCATGTGTTGTACTCTTCTATCACACTTTGCCTCCCTCAAACGTATGTGCGTGTGTGTGTGTGCATGTTCGTGTATGTGTGTGCGCATCAAAGCCCTACCATCACACAGCAGTCTTTTCCTTTGTCCCAGTTATATCACTCTGTCTCTGCCTCCGCCCCTCCTTCCCTTGCCACCTGCCTTTTTCATAGTCATGTCATACTGCTCTCCTGCCATACCTAGTGATTCCATTGAAAATATTTCACTGCAACACGCCCCCGCATGCCTCAAGAAATGGCAAAGTAACCTCTCTAACCAGGAACATGAAACTCTGTGCTGCAGCAGTGACACCTAATTTATTCCCCTACCCACTGGTGTGTCATATCAAAAACACACAGCTCGGGTATAAAAGAGCAAAGTCCACAAATTGTTCTGTGTGGCATTTATTACCACACAAAGCAAAAAAATAATAATAACGTAACATAAAGAATATGGCACATAAGTGGCAACATATTGTGGTGCAGATTCCTCAAAAGCTGTGTGGGTATTTAATGTGGCTTTTGCAGTTTTGTTGATACCGCGTCTTTGATCCGTTTTCACTTTTCCAGGCTGTGTTCCCCTCTGTTTCCATCCTGCTGTTTCACATCATTGGCACGTTGCCTTGTGGTGCATCTACCAGGGCTATGGCTCTCATTAGCACCTGTGTTGACATGACTGGCATCTCATCTGTTGTTTTCCTCTTTCTCCATCTTTTTTCTTTTTTCCTATTTTTCCTTTCCTGTCAGCTTCCTCTCGCTTGTTGTACTCACAGTTGCCCCCAAATGCTCAGTGTTTCCCCCCCCTAACTTTCACTCCTTATCCTCCCTCTCGCTTTCGCTTCTCTATCCTTCTCCCTTTTGCTCTGTTCCTCTCACTGTCTCTCCCTACCAGGGGTTTTTAATTAATGGCGAGCCATGATGCTTATCTTATCAGCAGATCACTCTGCTTTCTATTAACTACACTGACAGAACTGGGAGGCTGTAGGGGGATGGATGACACACACTCTCATACACATACAGTGACATAGCACATGATAGATACATATATATGGCGTCAGTACACCGAAGTATAGACACAAATGAATATATATGCACTTGCCATAACACTCATGCACACAAACAGACATGGAAGCAACAAGGGCCTCATAAACACACATCATGATGCTATCTTAATCTTGCCACACACCCTTACACACATAAACAAACTGCCCTGATGGTATCTCACTGTGTGATTTAAGGAACGTTGTTTGGGGGTCTCTCCTCCTAAATCCCCTAAATGCCTTGGGAATCCCTCCCTCTTCCTCCTTCTCTCTATCTGTCCTCTACCTCCCTCCTTCAATCCTGCTTTCCAGCTGAATGAACACTTATCATTCGGCAGATAAACAGCCGTCCATGCTGGAGCTTGCTTTATCTTTGAGAGCCATGTTTACTCCCCGTGAATGCTCTGCTTTCCACAGATGTTTCATAGACTGCATTCACTTGATCCGACAGAGATGAGCGCTGTGTCGAGGCTTCATTTTCTGCTGCAAAAACTATGGATGCACACACAATCTTCTACCCCATCAGGTTTAACTCCCCAGGCAGGTCAATTGTCCCGTATTTACCACATTTTCATGTTTGGGTCGGCTGAGCTAGGAGGCACAATAAATCAGCAGTTTGCACGATAGCTTGATGGGGATTACGGTGAGACACAGTTTGCTACAGAACAGTAAGCATGAAGGCAGAAACAACAAAATCAATCCTCAAACATCATGATCGATGGGAGCCGCAAAATTTCAACATAGGTTTTCGTCAGATCGCATTGAGAGTTGGCAGTTTTCTGAAAGCACAGAGAGAAAGAAGCAACAGAGAAACAGTTTACAAAGTGGTTATTGGAGAAAACATTACAGTGGATTGAGGCGGCACATGCTCGTGCACGAGCGTAGACATATCCAGTCGCCCACACTTTCACGCACACTCATAATTTCCTCATTTGGGGGACCATAGCAAAACAATTATCAGAGGGGGATAATACAATAAAGGAGACCATTTCCTGTATATTACCGAGGGACAAAACATTTATTTCACTTTGTCTAGTGTGTTCATGAGAGTATAAACTTCCAGTGGTGGAAAGTATAGGAAATAACTCAAACTGCAGACAGCAAGCAGGCAGCAGAAATGCTGTGCTGTGCAGCTCACAACACTTTTTAATTCTTTTTATAAGCTTTCTAAAAATTTCTCAGCATGCATCGCTTCATGCTTCTGCCAAAATCCTCTTTATTTGTATTAACTCGTATTTTGTCGCATCCATAAAAATTTACAAATAAGCTGTTGCCCTTCAGCTTGACCTTCAACATGATAATCCTCATCATCCTCATATTTGCTGGTTATCTCTCAAAAAATTGTCACACATGGTTGCTATGACAATGCTCCAAATCATCCATCTGAAAACTTTGAAAAGGTTTCAAAGATTTACTGCTATTCTAAGGAAATCTAGCTTGTCTTTTATTACGCTAAAATGCTAATACCATTTGTGGTAGATTTTTATCCATTTATTCAAGTTTTCATGATTGCCACGTGCTTAGCCTTGTGGCCTTATCTTTACTTTCTCTCATTTCCTGCACTTGTGTTGGATGGAAATGACGATATTTCAGCAAATTGGGCATTCAGCAGGTGATCTGTGTCATTTTTGTTCCACTGTGTTGCTTAGTTTCTAAAGCCTTCTCCCATTAGAAGTGAGTTTTCTTGTACTGAAAACAGAGTAGAGTGGATTTTGACATTTAAATCTCTCTTTCATTCATGCTCTGCCTTTGGATCCATCTGACTTTTTCTTTATATCCCGCATTAACGTTGACATGCAAGGTTGAATATCTGTGGCTGAAAAAAAGTCTCTGATTTTATTGAACTACTTTTAGGTAATATTTTTATTTCAGTGAGCTTTGTTAACCTGCTGAAGGAATAAACGTGTCTCCGTATGTCATTCTGCAGAGAGTTTGGGTGGAGAGATCCAGAGTTGCCAGAGGTGATCCAGATGTTACAGCACCAGTTCCCATCGGTGCAGTCCAATGCTGCAGCCTACCTACAGCATCTCTGCTTTGGAGACAACAAGATCAAAGCTGAGGTTTGTGTATACGTGTGTGTGCATGTATGTCCTTGTCTGTGTCTATCAGTGTGTCGCGCAGGTTTAGTATTATGTGAGAATTTGGTTAAAATCAGTGTTGCAAAGAAGGGAATGATTGTAACTTTTATAATGAAAGCCATCAAAATATGCGTATAAAAAACAGGTGAATACTTTGTGAGTAGAACAGGCTGTCAAAACTATTCAGAGGAAAGCTTTTGAGAAATAGTGCAATAGCTAACCAGTTTCACACTGATGTTCTGCTTGATAAAGCTTGCCACAATCACCATTCTTAAGATGTGCCTTCTACTGACTTGTATTTATTGAGGCAATGAAGCTCAAATAGTCCCGAAGCAGCAGGTTTGCCTCTCAAAACTAATTTTGCGGTGAAGCCCCTTTGAAACACTCTAATAAACCCTTTAATAAAGCTAGTGGCAATCTAAAACAGTGGCATTGGCACTTGCAGATGCATTCAAATCTGCATCTCTTCCCTCAACAGACACAAATTCACACACCCCTCCACAGTCTACATAACCTCAGAATCAATTTACAAGTACACGCGGTTGAGAACATTGACATTTTTTTTCTATATGAAATTAATTTCAGTGGAAACAGTCAATAGCTGCAACTGCAGCCTAATGAAAAGTGATACCATATAACTGTAATGCTCATTCATGCACAAATGTAAAGTGATGTGCGTCAGCACAATGTGTGCACATATGCAAATAGACATAAAACAATACAAAACAGAAAAATTAATATTAACCTTCTGCAAATCAAAGGCAATTAAACATGTAAACATGCACGCGGCTAATTTTCATTCACATCGACCCACTTACCCACCCACACAAAGACACACACGCAGGGATACAGAAATGCAATCACACTTACATGCGAAAACATCACACTTGATTCCTCTCCCTTCCCCTCACCCATGCAGCTCTGAAAGAAACCTAAGTGCTCATGTCTTTTATAATGGGTGCAATTATGTCTGAATAGAGGTGTCCAACAATGGTGAAAAAACATTACG
Source organism: Oreochromis aureus (assembly GCF_013358895.1). Lineage (NCBI taxonomy): Eukaryota > Metazoa > Chordata > Actinopteri > Cichliformes > Cichlidae > Oreochromis > Oreochromis aureus. Next base: position 13,923,609 of record NC_052950.1, read on the forward strand.
TTGACAGTGAATTCTTTGGCCTGGCTTCATCAAGTCTGTTTCATTGTCATGCTTTGGGTCCAAGGCGTGGCTAAACACTGTTTACACAAAAAGAGAATTCAGCCAGTACTTTGGATCGAATCAAACAAAAACACACTTATATTCTCTGCAAACACGAGATACATTTCCACTTTTCCACATGTGCACAATGCACATGACAGCAATGCAGCGTGTGAAATATGATGCAATAAGAAACACAGTGAGATGTGCCTTAAGCTGTATTTCTTAAATAGTCTTTAATGAAAAACAAAGTTGATTGACGATCACTAAGCCAGATATGGGACATTAATTTAGTTAAAGATCCATTTGCTATATTGAAGCCAAATAGTGTAGTGTTTTTGTACACATACACGCACGCACGCGCACACACACACACACACACACACACACAAACACACACGCACGCACACATATAGATATAGATATAGATAGAAAGACAGAGATATAGATAGATATAATATGATATCATGTAGGACTATGGGTGAGTAGATGACCAGCATCCACACTGATCAAGAAACACCTGGTAGCTCAATGTTATAACATCAGTAGAGGACAGCTAGCTACCATTAAAGCTGGAGATCCAGAGGCTACCGTACAATGGGAAGAATAGTGAGCTGTATGAACATAATAAGCCAACTCTGATAGAAGAGAGCAGTGTAACTGAACCCGATGATACCTGCAGTAACAGAGGAAACTACTGACCTGTGGGGATTGTGGCCAGACTCAAGGTAGCCACCAAACCAAGGGCACAACTCCCCCGGCTCACTGACAAAGATCAGAGGAGATTATTGCAGATGTGATCACCGCTCTGCTCACCATCCACACTACTCGTATCACTGAAACCACAGAGCTCATAGATACCCCTGCCTCAGTAATCCTAGAAGGACCTGGGTATATGATCAAGAATGCGTGTAGAGAAAGCCCTTTGTGGAGAAGAAGGCTGGAATTTAAAATCAGAAAAGCTCAAAGGATATTAGTTGGTTAAGTGAAGTGTAGAAGGTCCATAACTGAGGCTCTAGAAACTGCCAAACGAATGTTGCAGCTCTGGCTGAAGAGATACCACCAGAGACGGAGGAGGAAAAATACGAGTGGCCTGTAGTATGCTACCAGGATGTACACTTAGTTGCAAGAGAATAATAGGACAGACTAGGATAACAACTAGGACAGACCCACCAGAGCTGAAGATGTTCTCCCAGAAGAATATCTGGGAGAAAAAGGCGCACATAACATCACCATTAAGTGGATCCCAGAGCAAGAGCCAGTCAGCATCACAAAGGCAGACATCCCTCAACGAGTTGTTGTTGGAGGAATGAAGAGCTGGACAGCACCAGGACTTAGCATGATCCACACCTGCTGGCCGAAAAGAAGAACACCACTCCATAAATGCGTGGAAGTACAAATTGAAGTAGTGGGACTACTAACAGCAGGTACTCATTTGGACTGGCTAACACAGGGAAGAACAATCCAACATGGTACAACACCATAAAATTACCAGCCGATTACCTCTGCCTCTCCACAACATGCAAGCTGGACCCAGGTATCATAGCAACAGACACGAATCACATGAGGCACATGGGTTAATATATGAGCACAGCCTAGGGCGTAGTAGGGCATTGTAAATTACACCAAAGCACCATTTCCTGGATAACACAGCACTACACTAGGACTGTAAGACCAGATAGACCAGCCTGAGCTTTGACTACAAGAAAGACTACAGCTCAGTGCCACACACGTAGAGTGTTTGGCTCCATACAAGGCTAATAGTACACTAATAATGTTAGTCAGGAACGGGGACTGTGGGAGACCACTGGAGACCAAGTCCAAGGCAATTGCACAAGTCACTATCAAGAGGTGATGCACTGCCCCTACTCCTCATCACCCACTCATGATCCACAACACGTAAAAAACTATATTAGTTTGTTTGGGGTTTTTTTTGGTCAGCTGTCCTTTAAAGGTCCGCTTTTTCTCCCATTTTACCACTTTAAGACATACTACTGGTAATGCGTGTTGCCATTATGTGTATTTCAAGTTTCGATCCTAATCATTTTTTAAACCATACCTTTGTACCTCTGGTTTTGAGCTTGATTTCAGTAAACTACACCCATATTGATACAGACCTGAATGAGACTCTGTTAATTACTTAAATACAGCCAAACTCTCAGTTTGTTTGTAACTTATGTGAATGCAAATTTTGTCAGATAACACTGAAATTACAGGAATCGAGATTTCAGTTCAGAGTAACTGCTTGGTAAATAAGTTGAGTATGTTAATATTTTTTCCCTGTATTGTAGTGGCCATATTAAATCCAGTACTTCATAGTTGTTCTGTTGTCTGACAACAGGGACATAACAATATGTACATGCAAAGACTGTATAGATTTAAAGATGTGTGTTTATAGTGAATTCGGCTGTAATAAAATATAGGACGAGCGTAGAGAGTCAGAGAGAAGCAAACAGATATAAACAGTTAAGTCTTAAAGTTTCTGTTGTTCATAGTTAGCTTTATCATTACTTTTTTTCCAGAGCTGAGTACATTAGTGCCTTTAAAGAATAGCAAGATTGTATTAGTGTTTCATCAAGTTTTTAGTTCAGGTGACAGGAGAACATAAAAGTATTAGTTTGGTTAGTTCAAGTTTTGTTTTTTTTCACATCACCATACAGCCATTATTTGATGTTTCACCAGAGCCATTACGCTTGTCGCATTCCACTGACTCCACTGACACACACACACACACACACACACACACACACACACACACACACACACACACACACACACACACACACACACACACACACACACACAAAGTTTACCTTGGAGAAGCTGGGATTTGCTGGGTGACTCCAGTGTTTAACACATTAGTCTGATTCAAAAGTAACGTGTTAAAATACCAGTCACACACACAAAATAAACTCATGAGGCAGAAAGCGGTCCTCTGCCAGCTAAAATTACCTTTTAGAGTTCAGTGGCTTTAACCAGAACAACAGTCGTCCCTGTCAAAGAAGCTCTGCGAGCTTTAAAATTGCTTTAAATACAGTCCACGGTTAAATTAATTGGGATTTTTGTTGTTGTTGTTGTTGTTACGAGATGTTTTGCTGCTGAACCTCCAGAGCAGTATTTTGAACATCCATATTAGCAGCATACTATGGTACAACTTTTAGCTCAACTCCTATTGGTTACATATGTTTTACATAGAAACAGAAGAAAATTCTTACTTCCTCCAGGTTTTCACAACTCATATTTTTTACATTGAAGTTCTGACAATCTCATAATCTTATAAAAACTCATTTTCATGATATGGGACTTTTAAATCAATTCATTTCAGTCAAAGGTAAATTTAAAATAAATGATCATAATGTCACTGCTTCATTACTATTAGTATCATTGTGATTAGCTTGGATGTTTAATAACATTCTCTTTTGTTGCACAAATCAGTTATGTATCTTTTCTCATCTTCAGAGTTGTAACAAAGTGACTTTTTTCTTTCATTTTAAACAAGCGAGAGTTTAAAAGGTCTGTATGAGTATCTTTGCTTTATTACAAAGGCTTCCAAACACATGAAGTGGCATTAAATTGTCAATTGTATTCTCTCCTGCTTATCAGCAGACAAAAAGAAAAATGTGTTATTAACGCTTTGAAGCATAGACAAAGACCAGCAGGAGCGTACGTTGATTAGCATTACTTCAATCCAGTTACACACATGGGCTTTTTTTTTACCTGGTCTGTGCCTGTAATTTCAAAAGAGAGGTGAGGTTTCATTTGATGGAGT